>NW_024704759.1:1874603-2019603 GCF_018977255.1 Callorhinchus milii
GCTTTTTAATTAAAATGCAATTCTCCTCTTTCGACAGGTGGAGGATTGGTCTATTTACTCTAGAGCTAAACCCACACCACACACACCCCCCCCCCCCCACACCACACACACACACTCCCCCCACACACACACACACACTCCCCCCCCCACACACACACACACACACTCCCCCCCCCACACACACAACATACCAACCCCCCCACACACACTCCCCCCCCCCACACACACACTCCCCCCCCCACCCACACCCCCCCCACACACACACTCCCCCCCCACACACAGCCCCCCCCACCACACTCCCCCCCCCACACCACACTCCCCCCCCCACACACACACTCCCCCCCCCACACACCACAATCCCCCCCCACCCCCCCCCACACACTCCCCCCCCCCCACACACACACCAATCCCCCCCACACAATCCCCCCCCCACCACACACACACACCCCCCCCCACACCCCCCACACAATCCCCCCCCACACACACCCACAACACCCCCCCCCACACACACACATACACACACCTGAACATAGACTTTCACGTCTCACCATCACTGTGGGGCTCAATCCTTCTGAACCCCAACTTTTATTTGGAAGGAAAATCGTGTTTCAGCTACAACCCCACACACCCCCCACACACCCCCCCCCCCCCCCACACACCCCACACCCCCCACACCCCCCCACACCCCCACACCCCCCCCCCCCCACACACACACACCCACCCCCCACACCCCCCCCCACACACCCCCCACCCCCCACACACCCCCTTTTCAAGGGCTAAGAGAAATTCCTGTGCTATGCCCCCCCCCACACCTCCATTCCCCCCTCCCCCACACCCCCATTCCCCCCCCCACCCCCCCCCACCCCCAGGGCTCAGTTGCCTATTCCCACCACTGTTTGGTTGAGTCATTGTGAACGTCCTCAATGTCATCTTTTGAAACATTCGGAGCAATTGATGAGTCATTGTGGATCTGATCCGACAATTCACTCCCTGTCCTTTGAGAAGTTGGGACCAAACTGTCGGTTAAGTATCATAAGAGGTTCGTTTCAAACACTCCTTTTGTCAGAGGAGGATACACTGCAGTGAGTACTTGTAAGAACTTGGTACCAAACTGCCCCCAAACTGAAATAAAAGTTGATATTATGTCAATGTAAAACAATGCCTTCGCACTCCCCCTCCACCCCCCAAACCCCCAAACCCCCCCCTCACCACCACCCCCTTTGGCTACTTTCAAGGATGTAATGTAACTCGAGGTTTAACTCTGCCTTTAACTCAATTTTAATTTGTTTTGTTGTTTTTATTATTATTCTGTCTCGCACGTTCTCTCCCCCTTCTCGCTTTCCTCGCGTGTTTTCTTCCCCATTTCCCCTTTGTTCTCTCTCTCTTCCCCCCCTTCCCCATCTTTCCCCCTTTTCCCTCTCTCTCTCTCTCTGTGCTTCCTCTCTTTCTCTTTCTATCTCAAGACCTACCGCTGCGCTCTTGCCTCCGCCAAGTCCTCCTTTTACTCCAAGGTTATCTTGGAGGCAAAGGACAACCCCAGGCTTCTCTTTTCCACCACTAACCATCTCCCCCGTCCACATTCTCATACCTCGCTCATCCTCTCTTCAAACTCCAACTGTGAGGAGATGCTGGACTTCCTCAAATCTAAAATCGAGGGGATACGTTCAGCCACGTCAGCCCCATCCACACCCACCCCCACTTCACCTCTCCCTCATGACCCACCCTTCACCCATCCCCCCCCCTTCGACCCTATCTCTCCCTCCTCCCTCACCAGGATTGTCCGCAAACTCAAACCCACCACCTGCTCCCTCAATCCCATCCCCACCTCTCTCCTCGTCTCCCAGCTCCACCTTCTGGCCCCTCTCTTGTCCGATGTCATCAACCTCTCCTTGTTCACCGGTTCAGTTCCCACCCCCCTAAAAACAGCTGTCATCACCCCTATCTTGAAAAAACTTTCCCTGGATCCATCCCTCCTCTCCAGCTACTGCCCCATCTCTAACCTCCCATTCCTCTCCAAAGTCCTGGAACGAGTCGTCACGTTTCAGCTCCGCTCCTTTCTCTCTCGCCATTCCCTCTTTGAACCCCTCCAATCCGACTTCTGCCCTCCCCATAGCCCTGGTCAAAGTCACTAATGATATTCTGAACATCTGTGATCAGGGCTCCCTCTGCCTCCTTGTCCTCTTCGACCTCTCTGCCGCCTTCGACACTGTCGACCACTCCATCCTCATACACCGCCTCTCCGCTTTACTCACTCTTCACGGACCTGCCCTTGCCTGGTTCGATTCCTATCTCTCTCACCATCTCCACTTTATTGCCTCTAACGGTTTCTCCTCCAACTCCCGCACTGTCACGTCTGGCATCCCCCAGGGCTCTGTCCTTGGCCCTCTCTTTAATATCTACATGCTCCCCCTCGGGGACATCATCCGCCTCCATGGGGTCAACTTCCACATGCATGAGGATGATACCCAACTCTATCTTTCTGCCTCCACCCTCAACTCTGGGACCACTGCTGTCCTGACAGACCGCCTGTCAGACATCAAGTCCTGGATGAGGGCAAATTTCCTACAGTTGAATCTGAACAAAACTGAGGCCCTCCTGATTGGCTCACGCCAGCGCCTCAGCACCTCAGGCTCTGGCACCATCACCCTCCATGGTTGCACACTTCAACTCACCAACCAGTCAGGAACCTCGGTGTCATGTTCGACCCTCAACTGTCTTTTCTCCCCCACATTCAAGCCATGACCCGCTCTGCCTTCCCTCACCTCCGTAACATCGCCCGACTCCGCCACTACCTCACCCCTCAGGCCGCTGAAACTCTTGCCTTCATCACCTCCAGGCTCGACTATGCAAACTCCCTGCGTGTCGGCCTTCCCAACTCCTCACTCCACACACTGCAGATAATCCAGAACTCTGCAGCCCGTGTCTTCTCCCGCACCAAACCCTGTGACCCCATCTCCCCCACTCCCGCCCGACTCCATTGGCTCCCTATCCTTCAGAGGATCCAGTTCAAGATCCGGGTCCTCACATACAATTCCTCCATGGCCTCATCCCACCCTACCTCTGTGGCCTCCAACCCCCTACCAACCCAATGTTCCCTCTATTCAGCCGGCTCTGGTTACTCCACGTCCCCCGACCCACCCGCCCCACCATCGGCGGGAGAGCCTTCAGCCACTCTGCCCCCAACCTCTGGAATTCCATCGCCCAGTCACTCCACCTCGCCCCCTCCATAGCTTCCTTGAAGTCCCGCCTCAAGACCCTCCTCTTCGACCATGCCATCGGCCACCGCCCTGACCCCAGCTCGGGTCTGGAATGCTGTATTCTGTCCGGTGCCTTGGGATGCCCTCCAGGCGTGAAAGGCGCTATACAAATGTAATCTTGTTGTAGTTGTTGTTGTTTTCTTTGTTTCCTCCCTTTTTTGCTTTTTCACTCCCTCATTCACTCTTTCTTTAAATCCCCCACCAAAAAGAGCCCCTCTGCTGTTTTCCATTGGCTGAAATCCAGGGGTTGATTTTGCAGCCAATCCTAACACCAAAGCCTGGAGATTGACAGACGTAACCGGGTCAATCCCTGATGAGATTTTATGTCTAATCTACCAAGAGTCCAATGAGAAGTGAGGCTCAAGATAATTCAGGGAATGTTCTCTCTCCTGACTCAGTTTACTCCCAGACCAGGTCTCACAGAGTGGAAATCGATGCTATGTGCATTCTCTTCTTCAAATTCAACCCAGACGCCAAGGATCCAGCAGATTACAAGTGAGTCTTACATTCCTTAGAATAGTGGTTAGAGCACTCGCCTGGCAAGCGAGAGGACTCGGATTCGATTCCCGGGCGGGCAAAACCTTTGGCGAGTTTCCTTACTCCACACTCCTCTGTTTACCTAGCGGTAAGTAGGAACCCAGTTCTTAGTCATTTGGCGGATCACTTTCCTGGGGTAATAAACCCTTCAAAAAAAAAATAATAATTTGGTCACTCAATCCACCAGTTTGTGGGACAGTATTGTCCCACAAATTGTGATGGATTGTTGCATTCCAATATAGTCAATTCACTTTACAGTACATTCTGTGAAGCGCTTTGAGACATCTAAATGACGTAATATAGCACTATATCAAATGCAAGGATTATTATTTATATAATAATCTATCCCCCAAAATTGTTACTCAATCCATGACTGCTTGTGGGACACTGCTCTGAGCAATCAACAGCCGGGTTTCACCCACAAAACACACAGTCACTCCACTTTATCTAATGAGAGATTAACCAGGCAGGCGCGATCGCAGGAGACAATTTTCACAGAGAGAACGATGCACATTCTCAGCAACAAGGGATCATGAGTCACACTTAAACGTGTCAGTCCAGTGATCAGTTATTATATAGTGTAAAGTGGTAATCAGTTCCTGTATATATATTTTTAAAAATGTAGTCGATCAATTAAACTTTTACACTGCTGCTGCGTTTCGTCCACAAAATGCAATTAATCCACTTTAACAATAAGTGCTTTGAGACGTCTCGAAGATGTGATGAGGCGCTATATCAAATGCAAGGATTATTATTATAATAATGCATTTGATATAGTGCCTTATCATGTCGGTTTGCTTTACAATATATACTGTTCAGTGCTTTGAGACATCTCAGCGACCTGATTAGGTATTATAGCAAATGCAAGGATTATTATTATTGTTATTATTTTTTATCTTGAACCTTTGGCTTCTGAGAGTAACAGCTGTCGCTCAGCCCCACCCATACCTGGCACTTGGTCCCGCTCACACCTCTCGCTCAGCCCCGTCCCAGGAATGATGGTGGTGCCGTGTCTCCACAGGCTGATCCTCGCGGCCAATCGAGATGAATATTATCACCGACCGGCCAAATCCGCCCAATTCTGGTCGCACAACCCTGAGGTTCTCAGCGGTGAGTAATAAGGCGCACAGCTTCGAGGTCTGAAGGTTGTGGGTTCAAGCCCCAGTTCGAGACTTTGAGCTCACAGTCCAGCACTGTATGAATGTGTGTATGTCTGTGGGGGCGGAGGGGGGGAATGGGTCGAGGTGGGGGGGAGCGTTGCATTGTCGGGAGCCACCGTCCTTCAGATGAGACTTTAAAACAAAGTACCATTTACCTGTTCAGGTGGGCGCTAAAGATCCTGAGACGATATTGGTGAAAAGAGTAGGGAGTTTCTATCTCCCGGTTTCCTGGTTATCAATCCCTCAGATCGATGGGTCAATTACTTTCTGGCTGTTTGAGGGACAAAAACAAAAAGATTCATGAAGCAATCTCTGCGCTTGACAATAATTCCGGGAATCACTTTGAGGCGTGATAGACAAAAATAATATTAAGACTGTATGTTTGGCTTGGTTCATTCTTCAGGACTGGACATGGAAGAGGGTCGGCAGGGAGGAGCCTGGCTCGGGGTCTCCAGGTCAGGGAGGCTGAGCGGTATCTCCAACTGCCTACTCCTCCCCCTGCGGCCAGACGCCAAGGGCAAAGGTAACCTCAGAGAGCAATGGCCTCAGTGTTTGGAGCGAGAGAAATTGGGAGCTTGATCATGTGGGTCACCGGGAGGTCATTGACTTGAACTCAGAGCTGGCAAGCGAGCGGGCGGTGGTAACAACGACGACAACTTGCATTTATATAGCAACCTTCAGGCCGGATGGCATCTTGGAGTGCTGGCGGAGCCCAATGTCGAGCCAGGGGGAGGGGGGAGGTGACCATAGGCACAGTTGAAGAGTAGGATCTTGAAGCGTAACCTGAAAATGGGGGAGGGGGGCAAGGTGAAGGGGATTGAGGGAGAGTTCCACAGCTTTGGGGCGCAGGAACTGAAAGCACGGCCGCTGATGGTGAGGTGGAGGGTCTTGTGGATGAGGAGATGGCCGGAGCCAGTCGAGCGGAGGCAGTCGGTAGTGGTGTAGGGAGAGAGCAGGTTGGCGGGGGGTTTGGGGGGGGGATCCAGGGTGTGAAGGGATTTAAATACAAAGTGAGGATCTCTTGAAATCGATCCGCTGTGTGACAGGGAGTCGGTGGAGTTTGACAAAGACCGGGATAATGGAGGTACGGAGTTTAGTGCGGATGAGAATTCAGGTGGTGGAGTTTTGAATTAGTTGAGTTTTGTGAATAGTGGAGCAGAGACCAGTGAGGAGGGTGTTTGAATAGTCGAGGTGGGAGGTGACAAAGGCACGGACGAGGGTTTAATAATAATAATCCTTGCATTTGAAATATGAAAAATTTGGAAACTAATTGAAATTTCACGTCTTCTAGACGTCTCAAAAGCGCTTCACAGAATATACTGTAAAGTGAATTAACTGTATATTTGTGGGCGAAACTCGGCAGCAATGTCCCACAAAACAGTCGGAGATTGAAAATGACCAATTTATTATTGTTTTGTTTTTTTGGAGGGATTATTATTAGGCTCTGTGTGGAGTAAGGAAACTTGCCCGAGGTTTCGCCCTCTGCCTGGAATTGAACTCGGGTGTCTCACTTGCAAAGCGAGTGCTCTAACCACTGAGCTACAGGACTCCACAAGCTTGGGCAGCTTTTGGAGTGAGGTACGGACGGAGGTGGACAATGTGGTGTTGGTGCAGTAACAGGCTGTGTTTTGTATTCGCAGGATGTCTGGTGGCAGATTTCCTGGCCTCTGAACTTGATTGCCTCTCCTACACACAAAAAGTAGCCAAGGAAGCGAACCAGTATAATGGATTCAACCTGATCTGTGCAGAATTCCAGTGCGTGTGTCTTATTTATATTTCTCTCTCTCTTTCTTGCTTGCTTTCGTTTTCTCTCTCTCTCTCTCTTTCTTCCTCTGTCTCTTACTTTCTCCCCTCCACCCTCCCCATGCTCTTTCTCTTTCTCTCCTGTTTCTGTGCACAAACTGGCTGCCGGGTTTGCCTACAAACATACGGTCATAACACTTGTAATCACCTGTTTTTCCCACCTATGTTTATTTTCAGACAGTTCCAAAAAGCTGTGATGTGTTACTTTAACAACTTCAATAATTCCAACCCTGTCTTGTTGGAACCAGGTAAGAAAATAGAAAATAGGGAGAAAATCTTTTCAGGGGAATAAACTTTGCACAGAATTATTGATGACAGAATTGTTAGTGACTTTTTTAGGGGAGGTTGATTTTAAAATTATGAAGGTGGGGGCATTGCAATTGCTTCACAAAAAAGAAAAGAGCGAGAGAAAAGAGCACGAGAGAGAGAGAGGGAGAGAAGAGAGCGAGAAAAGAGAAGTTGCATTTCGTCATACGAAAATCCATCTCAAAGCGTTTTACAGTAATTACTGTCAAGTGTAGTGACTGTAAGCAAACACAGCAGACATTTCCTCCTCAGTGTGAACCTGTAAGCAGGATTTTTGGGGAGCCGGGACGAGTTAGATGGCAGAGGATATAATTATCAGCGCTGTGATCACGGTGGAGGGAGTGAAGATCTCAATGGTTTGTAAAATACATTACAAAATCACATTTGGAAAGCATCTTTCACGCAATAATAGTGTTATATTCCTCCCTCCCCCATTAACCCCTTTGTTACCTTCAGGGATCTATGGTCTGGGCAATGCTACGCTGAACACACCCTGGACTAAGCTACTGTATGGGAAGCGGCTTTTCACTAATGTGATTAATCGGGCGGTCGAGATCGCAGGAGACAGCTTAACCCAGAGACTGATGCACATTCTCAGCAACAAGGAATCGTAAGTCACGGCTAAACATGTCTGTCCAATGATCAGTTACCGTACAGTGTAAACTAACTAGTGATCAATTATTGTATAGTGTAACTAGTGATCGGTTATTGGAATGGAATGCACACTCTCTCCCTGGAGGGAAGCATCCTGCTTACCTAATTCCAAAAAGTATTATGCACAGGGTGGCAAGAGCCCAGGCTTGTGGGGGCGCTGGGTCAGTGGGTGACTTTAACGTTAACCGTTTGGCTCGCAGGCAGCTGCCAGACCCGCTGCTAGAGGAGACGCTGCTGACACACAATTACATGCAGAATCACGTGGAGGAATTCTCCGCACTGTGCGTGGAATCGCCTTCGATCGGCACGCGGTAGGTTAACCCAGGAAACCGCTGCTTAGGCTTCAAGCAGTAACGAGGGGGAGAGGAAAGAGATTCTCTATAAAGAGTGAGATGAAGCGATCTAACGACTCCTCCGCTCCATGTGCGTTTCATTTCAGAACACACACTGTGATACTGATCAATGCCAAGGGAGAGGTCACGTTCACCGAGAGGACCTTGGTCAGCAAGGAGACTGCGCAATGGCAGACCAGCAGCTTCAGGTTCACAATCCACCCCTGACACCACGGCCTGAACTCAGGAGAGGACATCCCTCACAGGGACATCAGGTCTCCTCTTGGGAATATTGGGGTTTCTCTCTCAAATCAGGGAATTGAAATTCAGGAGATGGTGACCAGGGAACAGCGCATCTCCTTAGAAACTCTCTTCACATCAGGGATTAAGCATCAGGATGTTACCCCTTTTAGTCCGAACCTCTATGAAGACCTTTCTTTTCTCTCGTGGATGTACCAGGACGAGCAGACAGGAGACTTGGCTTAACACTTCCTTCAACAGTGCTGTGGTTAAACCCTTTGTGACAATGGCTGCAGATGTGGACCGTGAGCAGCTTTGCTTCAAAGTCACCTGTGGAAGGAACAGAGGGGATATAGGCTTACAGAGCTATACCACTTACTGTGCATGTTGTACAGTGTTGCAGGCTGTTCTGTACATGTATACGGTCCTCTTTGATACAGGGTAACATTACTGGACATGTTGTATTGCACGGTGTTAAATACTGTTGTACTATATGGTGTTACACAATTACTGTATAAATGTTATAGTTTCCCACTGTAACATTTCTGTAAATATATAAAATTGTACGGTTACATTTCTGTACTAGTGTGACACCTTGATACAGGGTGTAACATGTTATACCATGTTAGTTACAGATTTAGGACATTCTAGTTACAAGCTAAACTATCTCTGAAATACAACCACTAAATGTATTTTATAGAAATAGTTTACAATAACGACCGGTAATAAAAAGTGTGCAGAATTAGGCAGCACATTACCTTGTAATCGATCAGAAATAAAATGATTGTGATTTATAAACTGTGTTTCACGGTAATAATGTGTCAAAAACAAGCGGAAATGTACAATTGTTTTGCGACTAACTGGTTGAAGTGCAATAAGCTAAACCTGGTTCAGACCAGGCTAACGGGTCGAGAGGGCACAGGCTCCAGGGTGTGAAGGACAGGTTTAGGACAGACACCAGGAACAGAGGGGAATGATCAGCTACAATAATAATGATACTTCTGTTTGATATAGCACCTAATCACGTCTTCCGAGACACCTCAAAGCGCTTCACAGAATATACTGTAAAATTAATTGACTGTGTATTTTGTGGGTGAAACGCGGCAGCCAATTGTGCACAGCAGCGTGCCACAAACAGTCGTGGATTGAGTGAACAAATTATTATTATTTTAAGGGATTATTAACCCCGGAAAAGCGATCCGCCAATCGAATAGCAACTAGGTTCCTACTTACTGCATAGGTAAATAAAGGCATAAGGAAGTAAGGAAACTTGCCAAACGTTTCACCTTGCCCGGGAATCGAACCATCTCGCTTGGAGGTGAGTGCTCTAACCACTAAGCTACAGGACTCCAGCTGGAATGGGTTAGCAGGAAGAGTAGTTGAGACCAGGACATGGGGCCAAAGAACCTTCTTGTGATCTTGATTGCCCGGTTCTCAGGTTTAAAACCAGGTGATCGCGGGCAGGAAACCAGACAATCAAAACAACCCCAAACGGCGGCCTTTTTTTTTCTTTTATTCTTCTTTTGTAGTTTGGCAAAGGTTGGTACATTTGTGCTTTCTACAGTTGCGTGTTCAAATCCCGTTTCTTTATAAAGAATAAAATAAGTATGGAAAATTTCGGAAGCTTGCGTACACCTTGGGCACTGTAGCGTGCACAATAAAAAGTCAAGTTCAAGTATAAATCAATCAGGCGGAATATACATTTTTACTTTATATACAAAATGTTGTTCCCTATCTAGCTATAATGCCAGTAAAAGTCAACTATATATGCATATATATATGTGTGTATGTAGCGAGGTGTGGGGTGGGGGTTAGAGATTGTGGGAGAGAAAGGAGTGAGAGTAATAGAGTGTGGGGAGAAAGAGAGAGATTGTGGGGAAGAAGGGGTAAGAGATGGGGAGATTGTGATTTAGAGGGAAAGAGAGATTGTGGGGGGAGGGCACATGGGAGAGACAAATTGTAGGAACAGTGGCAAAGAAGGTCAGACTGGGAAAGAGAAGAGAAAAAGAAGGGAGGGAGAGAGAAGGGAGAGCAGAAAATAGGGTGAAGGGAGGAAGAAATAGTGGGGAGAGGAGAAAAAGAGTTACTAGCAAATCTGAATCAGCCTCAAAAATCTAGATCAAGTGCTTAATTATTCTTCATATACTAAATAGTTTCTGAGTTTAATAATATATAAAATGCTCCTTATTAACAACATACAGCAGGAGGTAAGGTGATGTGCTTCTGGGCAGGTTTAGTCTGGGCTCTTGTGCCCCCCATGGGATTTGTCCCCTCAATCATTTTTTTTGTTTGCAAATGCATCTGTCAATTATTTTGCCAATCCCCCAGCCCCCCCCCTCCCACAATTTAGATTGAATTCAAGAATTCCCCTCTTTCTTCTCAATCCAACTGATCCGCATTCTTTTAAATTTCAGGGCAAAACACTCCCAACTATCAAAGACTAAGCAGAATTTCAGGGCTCCTGGTGGTGGTAGGGTTGGTGGGGGGGAGAAGGGCTGCAAAGAGAGGCTGTGATGGACGAGTTCAATAACTGAAGCTGAAAGGGATATTTGAGTCCACAGAAACACTCACAGTCGTAGGTAACTTGCTGTTAGTGCTGAGGCATTGCTGGGAACTGAAGTACTGGCAAGTGGCCACCAAGTAACAGGCGAAACCTCAGCATGGCAAGGCCAACATCGGCTTATCTGTTGTACACCAACGCCAGTCAGTCAGCAATGGAACCAAATTGAGACATTGTACATTGGTGAAAGCCGCAAGGTTAAAGGGAGGCACATCAGCGGGTTTCATCAGGTATCAGCCAGGCTCAGTCGCTCACGCTATCGCCTCTGGGTCAGAAGGTTGGGTTTAAGCCTCTAGGTTGGGGGGGTGGGGGGGAGGGGGTCCATGGAGGAAAGCACCGCATTGTCTCAGGCCCCGAGATGTTAAACCAAGATCCTGTATGTCCTGTTCAGGTGGATGTGAAATATCCAGTGCCGCTATTGGGAAAAGAGAAGAAAAAGCAAGTTTCGCCCCTGGTGTCTGTGTGCAAACTCACTGCCGCATCCACCTGCAAATACACAGTCACTACACCCATTAGCAAGTCGCTGTGAAGTCTCAAAGCAAAAATTCATGAATTTTGAGTTGTTTACCCCACCCTCTCCTGTTCGTTTCCCATTCAGAAAGCAGAGCGGGGAAAATAATAATAATTGATATATTGCATTTGATATAGCGCCTTATCACGTCTTCCAGACATCTCAAAGCACTTCACAGAATATACTGAAAAGTGTAGTGACTGTGTATTTTGCGGGAGAAACACAGCAAGCAATTCTGCACAGTAGTGTTCCACAAACAATGGTAGATTGAATGAGCATATTTTTTTTGAAGGGATTATTACCCACGTAAAGTGATCCGCCAATCAACTAACAACCGGGTTTCTATTTACTGCTCGGTAAACAGAGGCATGTGAAGTAAGGAAACTATCGTACGTATCACCCTGCCCGGGAATCAAACCCAGGTCCTCTTGCTTGCGAGGTGAGTGGTCTAACCACTGAACTACAGGACTCCACAAAGATTTGGGATTAGATTGGAGGTGAAGTTAGTCAGATGGGGGGGGGGGGGGGGGAGGGTGGGGGTGGCAGGCCCAGACAGATCCTGCAAAAAAAATAACACAACCGAACAATAAACCGCACCACCTCCCACAAAGTCCAGCCACAGACTGCCGTCAACGGGTTCCCTGATTTCCGTTGTGGATAAGTCTGCGGTCAGACAGACAGATACCTGGGTTATTCGTTTCTCCTTAACGCTTACAAAGTGTTTGGAAGCCATGCATCGTGAAGATTATTGCTGCAATACAGCGCAGAGTCTTATTTACAGTATCAACATTCCGCCTCCTTTTCCTCTGTTCGGCACCAAATGAACTCTCTCGAATCATTAAAGTAATTTACAAATGACGTTCTCCGCCTGCCCGCCCCCCCCCCCCCACCCCCCCCCATCTCATAAATATACCAAATAAATAAATAGATAAGTTAATCAATAAATAAATCATTAAATACATAAATAAGTCTCACAAACATTAAAAAAAACAAAATCATTTCTCTCTCTCTCTCTCTCAAAGTGGCGAGCGCTTTGGCAACACAGGGGTTAATGATCCATGGCTCAGAGGTGATTGGCACACAGTACATTTAAAGGGGCACTGCATTGCCCTTCGGCGTAACGAGAGAATAAAACAGCGCAGCACTGAACAAGGTGATTAAAGGCCGTTTTTGGTCCTTCTACCCCAAAGTGTTGATTATTGCCAGTGATAATTGGCACATCACTGGTCAATGCGCTGACTGATGGCCAAGCGACCCTGCCCCCATGCTGGCTCCTCCCCCTAATGGACGGGTAGGAGGAGCCACCTCCTTATCCGCATTTCCAACACTATGACCGGTAACTTTTCCCTTGACGCCCCTCCCTCCCTCCCTCCCTCCCTCCCCCCTCGAGTCTCCCTTTGACACATCCCCATGGGTCTGGGCAGGCAGGATGCGTCCCTCCAGGGAGAGAGTACGCATCTTCTGTCCAAGAAATATCTCTGGGATTTCCCTGTGTGGGTGGGTGGGAGGCACGGAATTCTCAGCTTGGTTTGGAGACTCTTAAATACGGTGATGGGTTTCCGCGTGTGGCAGACCCCCCCCCCCCCAACCCCCGCCCCCCCCAAAAAAAAATTCTGAGCATCGCAATAAAATTCTTGTTCCTCTTCCGTCCTGACATTCAGTGCCCCCCCACCCGTCCACCTCTACCCCATCTCGCTGGCCTGGCAGTGCCCCTTTAACAATGACAACAATTAAGAGACCCTGCACAGAGTCGATTAATTCAACAAAATGGCACGATTTGTTCTGGCCCGGACTGGGCGGACGGTCAGACACTCATCCTGAACGACGCCTGTCTTCAGTCACTGAGATGCTCTCTCGTCTCAGACACAGGAAGCTTTCGTACAGTCGCTGGCAATATCCATCGCCTCGGGAGGCACCACTGATCTCTCCCATAAGTTTAATAAAGAGCAGCATAAAGAATACAACAGGTCAGCTTCACGTAAGAGTGTGTGCGTGTGCGCGTGTGAGTGAACATGTGAGAATGTGCGTCAACACGCGTGCGAGGTGTGAGCGTCAACACGTGCGTGAGGTGTGAGCGTCAACACGGGTGTGAGGTGCGAGCATGAACGCGTGAGCGTTGGATGAGTGTGAACGCGGATGTGCATGAACATGCGTGTGAGTGTGAACATGTGAGTGTGCATAATTGTTCTCGTGTTTGTTTTCCTTCCATTCCTGGGCTGCAGTGCAGAAATCCTGAGGTCATGTCCTCTCTGAGAAGCGAAGTTCCTCCCAATCAGTCCTGATCTTTTTTTTTTGTGTTTAAGATTGTGTTTTTTTTTAAAAAAACAAGTTTCTTGCAAAGATCCAGCATATCATTTTTGTTCGTAGTAAAATCTCAACGAAGTATTGCTTTTTGTTTTCGAGTTGGGAAGCTCAATTTTTTTTAAAAAACGTTTTTTTTNAAACACATTGGCTTTTTTTTCTCTCTCACTTTCGTTCTTCCTCTCACCTTTTCTCTCTTTCCCCTTCCTTTCTTTCTCTCTCTCTCTCTCTCTCTCTCTCCCACCCTCTTTCTCCATCCGTTTCTCTCTCTCCTCCTCCCTCTTTCTCCATCCAGTTGTCTCTCCCTCTGCATTTCTCTCCCTCCCTCTCTCTCTCTCCCCTTTCACCCTTTCTCTCGATCTCTTTCCATCGCTCTCTCTTCTCTCTCCCTTTCTCTCTCTCTCTCTCTCTCACTCCCTGCCTCCATCTCTCTCTCTCTCCTCCTCCTCCTCCTCCTCCCGCTTAGTCGCTGACCGGGCACGAGTCCTCATCGCCCGGCCCCTTGAAGCAGGCCGACTCGTAGTGCTTGTTCAGGTAGGACTTGAGGGCGAAGGTCTTGTGGCAGCGCTTGCAGCGGAAGTGCTTGAAGGCCGAGTGCGTCTGCATGTGGGCGCGCAGGTTGGAGCGGTCGGCGAAGGCCTTGCCGCAGTGGGCGCAGCCGAAGGGCTTCTCCCCGGTGTGTGAGCGCATGTGGCCCTGCAGCAGCCAGGGCCGGCTGAAGGCCTTGCCGCACGTGCCGCACTTGTGACGCAGGTCGTGCGTCAGCACGTGCATGGCCAGCGCCGGCATGGACACGTACACCTTGGCGCACGTCGGGCATTTTCGCGCCAATTTGCTGTCCAGGCTGCGGTGCGTCTGCTTGTGGCGGCTCAGGTTGGACGACGTGGCGTAAGTCTTGCCGCACTCGCTGCACGCGTGCCTCTGGCCTCCCGCGGCGCCCCCGCCGACACCTCCTCCCCCTCCGCCGCCGCCGCCGCCGTCTCCTCCTCCGCTCCCCTCAGGCTTCCTCCGCGACCGCCCGTCCGTGATGAAGAAAGCGTCCATGCTGTAGCCCTCGCTCACCGCCGCCGCCTCCCCGTTGAAGTAGTTGTTGCCGCCGTTATTGCTGCTGCTGCTGTTGTTGTTGTGGTGGTGGTGGTGGTGGCTGTTGTTGTTGTTGACGCCGATGCCATTGTGGGCCAAGGGCCCTCCCGGGCTTCGCCCTCCCGCCGCCGCCGCCGCCACCACCACCGCCGCTGCCGTCGCCTCAACATAGCTCTCGCCTCCCACGTGGGTGTAGCCACCGGACTCCGGGCTGATCCGTTCGCTGTCGACGTACAATGCGGGTGATTTGTAATCGTGGATGTAACCTGGTGGCAGATCAATAATAATAATCACAACAACAGCAGCTTGTATTTGTAGCGCGGCCTCTCACGCGGGGTAACGTCCCCCGAGCGCCTCACAGTGGCTGGAGGATGACCCCCACCGGGGTATGGGGGCCCCTACAAACCCCATCAAACAAGAAAGGTCGTTAGGCAGGATTTGAAGGTGGTTTGGGAGAGGAGAGGTGGTAATAATCCTTGCATTTTGATGCAGCACCTTATCACATCTTCGAGACGTCTCAAAGGGCTTCACAGGATATACGGTAAAGCGTAGTGACTGTACATTTTATGGGCGAAACCCGGCAGGCAATTGCGCACAGCAGTGTCTCACAAACGGTTGTGGATTGAGTGTTTTTTTAAAAGTATTACCTGCAATAACAACAATAGTAATAATAATTTTGGCAAAGATCTTGTGGCAGCGCTTGCAGCGAAAGTGCTTGAAGGCCGAGTGCGTCTGCACGTGGGCGCGCAATAACAATAATTGTGGAGTCCAGTACCTCAGTGTTTAGAGCGCTCGCCTTGCAAGCGAGAGACCTGGGTTCGATTCCTGGCAGGTCAAAGCGAAATCTTGGGCAAGTTTCCTTACTCCACACACCTGATAATAATTCCTCAACAAAAAAAATAATTGGTCACTTCAATCCACGACTGTTCGTGGGGACGCTGCTGTACGCAATTGGCTGCTGCGTTTTGCCCACAAATATACAGTCAATTCACTTTATAGTATATTCTGTGAAGCGCTTTGAGACGTCTCAATGACATGAAAAGCACTGTATCAAATGCAAGGATTATTATTAACAACAGCAATACCAAATTAATAATAACAATAATAATCTCGATTATTGTAGCTTGCGATTACCAGGATGGTAGAAGGCAAACTGGATGGATCTAGTCTTTTTTCGTCCAGCAATTCCTATATTCCCAATAATAATAAAAACAACAATACTCCTTGCATTTGATACAGCGCCTTATCACATCATCGAGTCGTCTCAAAACACTTCACATGATTTCACCCACAAACAGCCATGGAGTGAGTGACCAATTTTATTTGGGGGATTGTTGGCCAGGGGCACCGGGAGAAACTCTTCTCTTTTCAAAAAGGTGCCATGGGATCTTTAACATCCACTTGAACCGACAGGAACTCGGTTTAACGTCTCATTCAAAGGACAGCACTCCGACAATGCAAGACCACCATCCCCCGCGCCCCCAACAGTGCATCGGAGCATCATCTTAGGCTGTGTGATTCCAAGACCCTACGTGAAGTTTGAACCCACAATCTTCTGTCTCAGAGACAAAACTGCTGCCACTGTGCCAGGCTGACACACAATAATAATGATAGAAGATAGTATTCAGAAATGGCTTGAACATAGTACCTGGGGAACAAAATATCAGCCTCCTGCAAAAGTAGCTATTTTAGGAAGCTCGAACCATGCCAAGAAAAATAACATCCATTCACATGTAAAGTGGCAGTTGATAGTCTGGCTGACCATCACTGAAAATCACTTGGAAACTATCTCTACAGACTGATTTAAACTGTAATAATATAATAATAATAACAGTAACAATAATGTGGTCAGCTGGTTTGGAAACTCTTAACCACGGCGATGGGTTTCTGTGCGTGTGTAAGACACCTGGTGACTGAAATCCGCCCAAAAATATTAATATCATTCCTCGCGTTCGATGCAGTACCCGCAACCTGAAAACCGCTCACCTGTATAGAGTCTTGTTTAGACCCCATCTGGAGTACTGCGTTCAGTTTAAGGCACTGCACCTCAGGAAGGATATATTGGCTCTGGTGGGGGGGGTGGGGTACAACACAGATTCACCAGAATGATACCAGGCTTAAATTATGAGGGTTAAAGTATGAGGACAGGTTGCGTAAGCTTGGTCTCTATTCTCTTGAATTTGGAAGGTTGAGGGGTGATCTGATTGAGGTTTGTAAAATATTAAAGAGATTCGATAGGGTAGCTACAGAGAAACTATTTCCTCTGGTGGGGGAATCCAGAACAAGGGGGGCATAACTTTACAATTAGAGCCCAGGCCATTTGGCAGTGAAATCAGGAGGCAGTTTTTCACCCAAAGGGTAGTGGAAATCTGGAACTCTCTCCCCAAAAGGCTGTGGATGTTGGATCCATTCATCACAGTTTCAAGACTGAGGTGGATAGATATTTGTTAGGTCAGGCTATCATGGGTTAGGGGGCAAAGGCGGGTAATTGGAGTTCAGGTACAGATTAGCCGTTATCTTATAGAATGTTGGAACAGGCTTGAGGGGCTGAAGGGCCTCCTCCTGTTTCTGTGTTTTAAGGCGCTACACATTGGACTTTAACAATGAGATCTGCCTTTGCGCTGTGTGTGTGCTGCAGAGCTAAAAACAATGGCCTTTGCCCCCTGTCGAGCGCAGCACTGACTGCAGTCAGAACATTAATTAAACATTGATTATTTGTTACTGCGGCCACACAACGGAGAAGTCAATAAACCAAAGGTCTGGCGGGGGAGGAGACTCCGTCCTGGGTAGACCATCATAGAGAGTGGCCATGTCCCGGCCATTCCAGCACTCCTTGCACAGTTTGTCAGCTTAACTGCACCACTTGCTTTTTGAAACCTTGTGCTTAAAGCTGTCAGCACGCTGTCGGAAAAGAGTTTTTTTTGTCCCGAAATAGTAATTACCTCCCCTACCTGATCAACCAGCCGTTCACTTCCTGGCTGTTTGGGGGACCTTAATGCATGCAAAAAGATTCTGCTGGGTTTCCTTACCAAACAAACAGTCACTACACTTGACACCAATTTGCTTGTGAAGCGCTCGTCTCAAGACCTTCCTTTTCGACTATGCCTTTGGTTATCTTCCCTCCTCCACCCTTTCTGATTCCATCCCGCAGCTCAGGTAAAAACCTTTCATTGTCCAGCGCTTTGGGATGTCCTCCCGATGTGAAAGGCGCTGTGTAAATGTCATTTGTTGCTATGATAATGTGTTTTACTTTATTTTCCATAGTCAGGCACCAGAAGAAGCCTGAAATCCCACCCAGTCTTAGCCTGCGGGATCTTTTTATCTTAGAATTGGTATAAATTGCTGAATGCAGACTTAGTGCGGAATTCTCTCTCTCTCTCTCTCTCCCCCTCTATGTTTCTTTCTCTTTAAGAACAGCAAGGAATTGGCTTCTGAATCACGGCCGGTTCCCACCTTTCTGTACGATCTTAAAAATATTAATAATACCCAAAATACAATGAAATAATGGTTGTATTTGATACAGTGCACCTTATCATGTTGTTGAGACGTCACAAAGCACTTGACAGAACTGACTGCGAATTGCAGTGACTGTATTTTATAAGCAAAATCTCAAGGCTAAGACTTGGCAGAGTTTTGTGCCTCTGAATTGTGTGTAACTCCCCCCCAGGGACACACGCAGGGTAATAGATTGCTGGCAGCAAGTTTCTCAGCTGTAAGCATGAAGTCAGCGATCTGTGACTGTCAGCCAAACCCTGACATTGAGTCTGAGCCTGGTTCTGCGCTGACAGACTCGGGCGTTTTCTCTGCAAACACAGCCTCCAAAACGCGCTATTGCTATTCCTGAATCAGGAATCCTATTAGAATTCTCATACGGAAGATCAGGAGGAGAATTAGCACTGAGTTTGTGTCCCCACATCGGGCGCTCTGAGCTCACATCAAGGCTTACGCTCCAGCGCATGTGCTGGGGCATCAGTAAGAGACACCGTCCTTCGGACGAGACGTTAAACTCAAACTCCTGTCTATACTCCAGGTTCAGATGGACGTTAGGGATCCCACAAAGCTAGTGTGGAAGAGGAGGGAGTTTCGCCAGGTCACAAATAAAAAATTGGTCACTCACCTTATGGCTGTTTGTGGGACATTTCTGTGGCGCAAATTGCCTGCCACTTTCACCTACAAATGCACTCACTATACTTTGTAGAAGCAAGTCAATTTGATATGAACTGCAAAGAGTGTTTATTTTAAACCCCAGGCAGAGTCGGTTTACATGAAATTAATGTTTATTGTAGGTTATTCAAACGAACAAAGTTCAGTGTGTTAGAGGTGAAAGTTATCTATGCTAATAAAGACAAAATATCTGTCTGTGTGTCTGTCCCCCAATAACACAATAACCGATTGACGTTGAAGCATGATTTATACCTCATCGGAAAGGTCTTGGATGGGGGAGTGTCATGGGCATATTATTTTTTTTGGGGGGGGATTTCCTATTATTGATGAGCTATGACCCAAACAAGCTCATCTCACATGTTTGACAGTTGGTCACTCAATCCACGATTGTTTGCAACCAGGTTGCAAGCGTAGCTGCAAAGGGAACCTCTAGTAGAAATATAAAACTCGCAGCATTTCATACAGAAACTATATCATTCATCTACAAAACACACAATCACTGCATCTTGTGTATCCTGTGAAGCACTTTGAGACGTCCTTCCAACGTGAAAAATGTTTCAAATGCAGGAATTATTATTCCATGGAAATTTCTCAAAAGTGCTTCACAGGAAATTGTTGCAGAGTATAGTGGCTGTGTATTTATAGGGAAACTCTGGAACCACTGACCCTATCTAGGAGGCAAAGCACCAGGAACGGAGAGTGTTGAGTGTCTCAGCAATGTTTTGGGTTTGTTCTAAGTGAGCTGATCTCATCTCCAAGTGCATTTAGAGATGCAACAACTGACCTCAACATCCCTGGGGTGTGGGAGGGGGAGAGATGAAGAATCGGTCAGGAGTCTTGTTTCTCACTGCTATCAAGTTACCCACACACATCCTCACCCATCATTACAATCGACTGTATTGTAACTCATTAAAAAGAATCACTGAATCTGTTAATAGCAATGAAAATGGACATTTTCCTCGAGAGATGAAAGTAGGTAGAGGCTGAAGGAAGGAGACAGAGGTCTATGTGTTCTGAAGAAGGTGACTCGGCGAGTTCTCCCTCCATACCCCACTCGCTTCCATATGGATTTTACTCAGGAAAAAGGCAATTCAGCTCCAATGAAACTCTTCTGCAGCTAAAGAGGTGACCAGCTCTCAATACCCAGAATCACATGCCAGGGACAGGGTAGAGAGGAGACCACAGTCCCATAGCCCAGCATTCAGTCTCTGCCACAGGAAACAAGGGGAGACACCACCTAAGATAATGCTGTGCAGTCACCTACACACTGGAAAATGAAGACTTACACAATGCGCACTACACTATTCATCGGGAGGTTGTTCATGTGTGTCAGTCTGGTGCTCTCGCCTCTGAGTCAACAACAACTTGCATTTATATACTGACCCAGAGGTCTTGACAGTGGTGGAGCACAATGCTAAAGGCAGGGGGTAGGTGACCATAGGCATAGGCGAAGAGGAAGGTCTTCAGATGTGATCTGAAGATGGGGAAAGACGGGGCAAAGTGGAGGGACAGTGGAAGACTGCTCCAGAGTTTCGGGGTATGGTGGCTGAAAGCGCGGTCATCGATTGTGGAACAGAGATTGTGGTTGTGGGTTCAAGCATTGTGATCCCAAGTCTCATGGCGGGATTTGGAAGTACATCATCTAAGGCGACCATCGGATGAGAGGTTAAACCAAGGTCTGTCTGTTCAGGTGGACATCAAAAATCCCATGGGCTATTCGAAAAGAGAGTTTCTCTCTGGGCCAAAAATCACCCAGGTAAGATTGACTACTCAATCCATGATTGTTTGTGGCACATTGCTGTGCGGAACTGGCTACCACGTTTCGCCCACAAAATATGGTCAATCTATTTTACAATACAATACAAAATTACATGTGCAAAGCACCTTTCACGATGGGAGGATGTCTCAAGGTGCTGAACAGTCAGGGATTACAACTCGAGCGGGGGCGGGGGTGGTTGGGATCAGGGAGGGTGGAGGGCGGTGAGTGTGGGGGTAGGAGAGTAGCTGAAGGCACAGTCGAAGACAAGGGTTTTGAGGCATGCCTTGAAGGAGGTAAGGGAGGGAGCGAGGCAAAGGGAATGTGAGATGGAGTTTCAGAGGGTGGGGGCAGAGAAACTGAAGGCCTGACCGCCGATATTGGGGCAGGGCAGGTGAAGGACATGGAGCAGGCTAGAGCCTGCTGAGCGGAGGGAGTGGATAGGTTGATAAGGCGTTATCAGTCAGTCCTGACAGGTCGGAGAGGTAGGAGGGGGCAAGGCCATGAAGGGCCTTGAAGGTGAGGATGAGAGTTTTGAACTTGATCCTCTGAGGGATGGGGAGTCAGTAGAGCCAGGCGAGGGTGGGTGTGATGGGGTCACGGAGTTTGGTACGTGAGAGGACATGAGCTGCGGAGTTCTGGATGATCTGCAGTTTGTGGAGTGAAGAGTTGGCGAGGCTGACAAGAAGGGCGTTGGCATAGGCGAGCCTGGTTGTAACAAAGGCATATATGAGGATTTCGGCGGCCTGAGGGGTGATGCAGTGGCAAAGTTGGGCAATGTTGCGGAGGTGGGGGAAGGCAGAGCAGATCATGGCACAGATGTGGGCGAGAAAGGACAGTTGAGGTCGGAACAAGACGCCTAGGTTCCTGATTGGCTTGGTGAGGTGGAGTGTGCATCCATGGATGCTGATGCTGCCAGTGCCTGAAGTGCAGAGGTGCTGGTGCAAACCAATCAGGAGAGCCTCGGTTTTGATAACATTCAACTGTAGAAAGTTGGCTCTCATCCAGGACTTGATGTCTGACAGGGAATCTGTTAGGACAGCGTTTGTCCTGGAGTCGAGGGTGGAGGCAGCGAGATAGAGTTGGGTGTCATCCACGTACATGTGGAAGTTGACCCCATGTCTGTGGATGATGTCACCTAAAGGGAGCATGTACAGGTTGAAGAGAGGACCAAGGACAACCCTGAGGAACACTGGTGAGGAGCCATGAGGAACACCGGTCAGGAGCCATGAGGAACACCAACCACCAAGACGATGCAGGGGCTGGAGGAGATGCCACTTGTGGAGATGAAGTGGAGCCGGAGTGAGAGATAGGATCTGAACCATTCAAGGGCAGAACCTTGAAGGTTAAGGTGAGAGGAGAGGCGGTAAGGAGGATAGAGTGGTCCGCAGTGTCAAGGGTAGCAGAGAGGTCGAGGAGGACAAGGAGACAGCGGGAGCCCTGGTCACAGATGGACAGAATGGATCCTGTGAAGAACTTTGAAATGTCTTGATGACATGTTAAGTCGCTGTATCAAATGCATGCATTATTATTATGATGTCCTGAGGGCTCACAGTGAAGCTTCAGTACTAAGGGCGAAAGTATTGGTTTGTCAGAGATGCTGTCGTTTGGACGAGCTGTTAAACCGAGGTGCTGTCTGTGCCATTTCAGGTGGATATTAAAGACGCTGTGACGTGATTTCCCACTTGGTATTCTGACTCTGTGTCTGTAATGTCAAAACATCTCAAAGCACTGCACAGGTAATATATCCTAGAATAAAGCTATAATGGACCTAAAAACACACATGTCTATTTCTACATCCTTTGGGTGAGATGTTAAATCGAGGTCCCGTCTGTGCTTGTCCTGGTCAAAGATTCTGGTCAAAACACTATTCTCCCACTAGAAAAGGAAGTTTCTCCTGGTATCCTGGCCAACAATTCCCCCCCACCACCCCAAATAAAATCGGCCACTCACTTCACGGACTGGCTGCCATGTTTCCCCCACAAAATACACAGTCATTCCACTTTACAGTATATCCCGTGAAGTGCTTTGAGATGTCTCAAGAAGTCTTTGCTAAAGCTAAGGCACTTCAGCAAATGGAAGGATTGTTATGAGTCACGAGTGGCGACTGGTGACCACTGGGAAAGTGGTGGTGAAACAGAGGACTTTTCTAAAAGTAAAGCTATTGCATGCTTGTATCCAGTAAACAAATGAACACTTTAAAGAAAGGGTGAGGGAATTGGGGGGGGAAAGAAAAGGAATGAAAGATCCTCTGAGCTGAACGGGACTCATACTGAACCAGGGCAACATTAAGCCAGGCAGACACAATGGCTGAGACTAACACCTTAGCAGTGATGAACCAGCACACACGGCGGGTATGATAAACTCTGTTTTCTTCCCATTCTCCTCCTGACGGCTCCGTACAGCCTAATTACACACTGTTACAGGTAGCTATCTATAGCACATGTCCTCATCACTCATCTCTGAATTAAATGTATTTATATAACAGTGTGTTCCAATGCACAAGAACGTTTTATGTAGGAAAAGATATAAAACGCACAAATGATGGGCTTCATTTAGTAGATGATTTGCATGATTCATGACTGGTTGTAAGTTCTAACTTTGGGATTGAGACTGTTCCTACATAGAGCTGGCTGAGTACCCTATCTAAGTCTAACAACAACAACAAGATTCCATTTATAGAGCGCCTTTCACGTCGGGAGGACGTCCCAAGGCGCTGACGCTTCCACTGATGGAGATTTTTTTTTGAGGGGAGGCGAAGTGACCCGCTTATTCCCTCAACCACTACCTGCTACCTCCACTCGGCTGGCTCCAGCCTCCTGCTTGTCCCTTGTCCTCTCCGATCCACCATTGGTGGTCGTACTTTGAGCCACTACACCCTGAATCTCTGGAACTCTCCCTCAATCCTTCCACCTTGTCCGATCCTTTCCCATTTTTAGAAGACCTTCCTCTTCGATCGTGCCTACGGTCACCTCTCACCGGCTCAGCATCAGGCTCTGCCGCTGTTGAGCGCTCCAGGTTGCTACCCCGCGTGAAGGGCACTGTGTAAATGCAAGTTGCCGAGTCAAGGAGTGAATCCACTGCGCTGTGCTTAGCGCAAGTAACTCCTTACCCACCAAAGCAAGGCTTGTGTTACTTTTAGGCTGGGTCAAGGGGGAGTGAGAATAAAGTTTCAAATATTCCTCATCATCAACCTGAACCAACACACACACACACACACACAAAATTTTGAAAGAAAAAAAAAGCTTTTAAAATAAAACCGAAAATAATCACCTCCAATATTTCTCTTAGCTCTCACCCCACATGAACCCCTTACCCCAGCCCCAGATATCCTGCTTTTCCCCCCAAAATCCCATGTAAAGATTTCCAAGGTGCCCCTAGTGGTAAATCCAAGAGGTAACACAACGCCAGCAACCTTTGTTTCCGAGAGAAAGGATGGAGAGAGAGAGAGAGCATGTGAGCATTCTCTCAGTCAGATTATCCTGTGGCTTTTTTAACACAGTGTTTCACAAATACACAGATGGATATCACTACATTTTTTTTTAAAACAAAAAAAAATTCCAAATGAAACGTTACGTCCGGAGATATTTTAGAAATCTGAAAATCCACTCTGTAAACATGGAATGGATTTTAAAATAGGTATATATATATATATATATTAATATGAAAACATCCCGTCCTTGCGATTCATTCCTGAAACACAAAGTCTGTGTCCTGAATTTTGTGTTCTCAGCAATTTTGCAATTCAGCTTTTTATATATTTATGTATATATATATATATAATATATAAAACAAATTAAGACTTAAACACTCTTTGTTCTCCCTTCTCTCATCTCCCCCCACATTTCTTCTTCTTGTGAGTGAATAATCTGGACTTTATAGTAAGATATCTAATCAAATCTTCCCAGAAAGTGACACTGTGGTGTGGCTCAGTACTCGCCCTCTCCACAGACTCATACACCGACATATCAACAAGTTTCGCCAACTTAAATAAATGACATTATACACATAATGTTTATTAATTTTTTTTTTTTGGGGGGGAGGGGGGAGAGGGAGGGGACTTTCACTCTCACTCCTATCATAGGGAACAAGTTCTCTCTCGCAGACTAACTGATCAGGAATTTCTTTCTCTCTGGAGAAATAGCTCCAAACGCAGTATAATTTATATTTCTTACATTTGATCATATATATATATATATATATGTATATATTTTAAAACAATTCTTATTGAACAGCCCGGGGATGGACAGTAAGCATCCGTCTGCTCAGAAAAGATGTCCAGCTCCGTTTTGTGTTGCACACAAGTAGATAAGAGAGATTTTTTTTTATACACCAACACACATAATCATAAAGCATAAATCAAGGAGTTAATATCTATCCATCTATCCATCTATCACACATCCACCTCTTTTTTTTAAAAAAAAAAATCCTGGATTGCAATGGAGAGATTATTACTGATGTGAGCATTATTTTTGGTGGATGTGAATAGTCTCTGAACAACGTGTTTGTGTTGGAGAAAATAAAACTCACCGTTTTCGTTGACCCTGAGTCCCAGGCTGCTGACAGTGTCAGTGATGGACCTCGCCAGAGCAAAGGAGGTGCCCAGACGCTGGTTGGAGACCAACACTGCAGGAGATTCACAGTGAGGAAAATCATCCAGTTTCACCTTCTTAACCAGAAATGATCGAGGCATTTTTTTGGGGGACAAAAACACATCAAATAAACAAATAGGTGGAAAACAGGAAAACAAGAAAAAACAACCCCCCAAATGCATATAGATCTCTCTCTCTCTCTATAGACAGGAGGGAATAAAATAAAGCCCAGTGTGTGTGTTTTTTTTATCCTTGTTCTCCCTCTTTTTTTTGTTCCTGTATTTTCAGCACTAGACAGCTCTCCCTGTACAGCACAGCACAGCACAGCACAGCACAGCCCTGCGATAGGCAGTGGGAGGGGGAGGGACTGACAGCAAAGCTGAGGTCAGCAAAGATCCTGCATTTATATGGAGCCCAGGCCCTGAGATCAGCTGGTGCGTGCAAATGGAACTGCTTAACTTTAATCCATCAAATGTCTCTGGAGGCACACATCAAATTACAGCTGAACAGTCTGCACACACACACACACACACGCGCGCACACACAGAGACACACACGCACACAGATACACACACAGAGATATACACACACACCGATACGCACTTACACACACAGAGATATATATACACACCCACACATACGCACGCAGATATATACAGACACACGGATATACAAACTCACACACACAGATGTACACACTCACACAGATATATATATACACACACATATATACGCACATGGATATACACAGACATACACACACAGAGATATACACACTGTTACACACACATACATAAACAGATGTACACACACATAGACAGAGGTATATACACAGCCAGATATGTACACACACATACACAGATACATACACACACATAAACACACATACAGATATGCACACAGATACACACACAAACACACATATACATACATACAGAGATATACACACACCCAGATACGTACACACACAGATATACATATACACACAGATATACACACACAATATAGACTCACACACATATATACTGTATACACACATAGATATACACACATACACACATTGATATACACACACAGATATGCATATGGCACGACGGCCACAGTTTGGGGTTTAATGGTCGATGGTTCACAACGCGTTCCTTGTGTTAATTAGCACAAGAAACCTCGCAAACGTTACCCCCAATGTTCCTGCTGAGTTCCGTACCTGTAGAGAAACAAATCGATGAGTTTCAATTTGTTTTTATTTCCTTCAAGGATCAGCAGAGATTGAGGGAATGATGTGAAGGGCATTGTAAAAACTGTAAAGGAAGATAATGTCTACAACTGATGGCTATGTGATACAATTAAAATTCTATTTATAAACACATAGATATATACACACACACACATGATATTTAAAATCCTATTAGGAATTTAAACTTCTGTAGCAATGTATCAAACACCAAACGACACACGAGAATAAAATTGAATATGAGAATATATTAAGGTGCCTTTTACCATGGGTAAAACACAGAGAGATAGTGTAGATTTCCCAGTCAGTGTCCCCAGAGCTTGTGTTTAATATACAGGTGATGATCTAATGAACACTGGGGTCTAAAATGTGTAAATTCTAACAGGATTCCTTAACATGAAATAGCTTTAGAAATCCTGCATGTTAGACCCGTTTTATTTTAGTTAACCCTCTCCCTCTCCCCTCTCCCACTCCCCTCAACTCTCTCGTGTTCAGGTGCAGATGTAATAATAATCCTTCAATAAGCTTCGGAGCCTTTTCAAGAGGGAGGACACCTCAAACTCGTCAGAGGATCTTATGTACAGTGAAGTGACTGTGTATTTTGTAGGCAAAGGCAGCAGCCGAATGGTACACAGCAACGTCCCTGCACTCAACTGTGAAGTGGATCCCTGATTGTATTTTGGAGGGTTTGTTGGCCGGGACATTGGGTGGGGGTGAGGGGGGTGGGAGGTGAAATGTCCTTCTCTGTTTGAATAGTGCCACAGGATCTTTAACATCCACCTGAACAGTCTCACTGGGACAACACTGTCCTACGTTGTTGTGACACTGTGGCAGTGGCAGCTCTCATCAGGGCTTTTACTTGAGCTGTGAAGGTTACAGGTTGACCAGAGAGATGGCTTGTGGTAGATTAGATTCTTTCATCCAGTCGACTGGTCAGTAATAAGAGGGCACAAAATTAGAATAATAACCAAATAAGTGAAAGGGCGGGTCACACACCGGCGGAAGAAACGTGGAATTATCTGCCGCAAATCAATGTTGAGGTGAAGTCTGCAAATTCGTTCCAATGACTTGCTTACTCCCCACTCCACCACCCACCACCTCCCCTCGTCTGGCTCCGGCCTCCTGCATGTCCCTCATCCCATCCGTTCCACCATTGGTGGGGGCTCTTTCAGCCACTGCGCCCCAAAACTCTGGAGCTCACTTCTTCAATCCCTCCGCCTTGCCCCCTCCTTCCCCATTTTAGATCAGGCCTAAAGGCTTTCCTCTTTGACCGGGCTGATGGTCACCTCCTCCTCCCCCCTGGCTTGGTATCAGGCTCCATCACTGTTAAGCGCTCTGAGAAGCTAACCCGGGTGAAGAGGTGCTGGGTAAATGCAAGTTGTTGTTTTCAAAAGAGAATTAGGAAGAGGCTTGAAGAGGAGGAGTATTAGGGCAAATGGAGACTGAGCTGAGGCCTTGAAATTCCACCTTGCCTCAGGCCTAAAGGCCGTTTTGTCAAAATAACAAGAATTATTTTTCTTTTAAAGTTTGTAACTTTTTCAATGAAGGTTATACTGCGCTGTCCTTAAGTCACCAACAACTCGGGTGAAAATACACTGTTGCTTCACCATATAATGACAATTTGCATTTTTATCCATTAGGAGGTGAGCATAAGCACAGTCGAAGAGGAAAGTCTTCAGTCTTGATGTAAAAGGGGGGAAGGAAGGGATGCTTTGCTAGAACCTCAACGCAATGTTAGCTAAGCAATGCGTTACTTATGCCCTATTTGGCTCGGGACTGCCCTGCTGTTGCCCTCATCTCTCCTCTGGCAGCAGCCTGGTGAGGACGGTAATTAAATGGCGAGCGAGGAATAGTCAGTCGGATGCCTTCCTTTGAGAACCAGAGGGCAAGATAATTTATGCTAATAACAGACCCCGCGCACTTGCTCCGAAGCTAATAATGTTTGTCGGTTCAGCCTTTTTTTTCATATATATTTAAAAAAAACAGAGAGAGAGATTGCTCTTTTCTTAAATCCCAATGTCCTTTCATACGCCTGCTTAAATCTGCCACTTTTACCCAGGCAGCTGTATGGAAATGACACAACCTTCCTTGCTCGCTCTCTCCTCTCGGGTCCTTTCTTCACCTATCGTCCACACACTCCCTCCCCTGCCTGTCCGTCCCATGCTTCTCTCTCTCTCTCTCTCTCTCATGAGATTATTTTAATCTTTAGGGTGGGTAAGGAAGGGTTCACCTTTCGGGATTAGAGTGCGGGTTTGAATTCTCAATAGGCACTAGTGTAGGCTGTTTTGAACACTCTCATTTCCTCTCTTCCTACCCCCACTATCAGCCAGTCTGTGTCATTCACCTCCACCCTACCCCCATCTCTTCTCAATCCATAACTGTTTGTGGGACGCTGCTGTGCGCAATTGGCTGCTGCGTTTCGCCCACAATACACACAGTCGCTCCACCTTACAGTATATTCTGTGAAGCGCTTTGGGACGTCCTCCCGACGTGAAAAGCGCTATATCAAATGCAAGGATTATTATTATATTCTGTGAAGTGCATTGAGATTTCTCAATAATAAGTCGCTGTATCAAATGCTAGGATTATTATTATTATTAATTGTGCCCAGGAAGTAGTTTATAGCAGACAAGAGTTCCTGCAGGTCAGCGTGATTTCCTTCCTGTTATAATATAAAACATGACACACGTTACGATGCCAGCGTTACAACCTTACACCCACAAAACCCATCATTGTTGTGTTTTGTGGGTGTTGAAATGTCCTACAAACAACCAAGAGGTGAATGGCCAATTTTATCTGGGGGTTTGTTGATTAGGGCGCAGTTGGGGAGCTCAGGTTAACGTCTCAACCATAGGACATTGCCACCAGCAAAGCGTGTTCCCTCTCCCCCCCCACACACACACAAACTCCCCAGCACTGTGCTGTAGCATCAACATGGGCTGTCAGCTCAACGTCCCCAATATAGGAGCTCAAATTCACGACCTCCAGACCTGGAGGTGAAAGCGGTGCTGTTTATCATTAATCGCGCGGTCTTAATTTCCGCGCCATCCTTGCCAAAGTCCCAATGTCCTGGCCCCTTTGTCGTGAGAGGAGCAGATAATCAGCTGTTACAATCAGCTTAATATCAAACCAAATCAATCCCCCCACAGCATCGTCGGCAGAATGTAGCCACCCCTGAATCAGCCCCTGAACAGATTTATTGATTGTGGTAACTTAATAGGATTAAGTGTTAGAGGCAGGTCAGAGCCAAATGGGCAACAGACTGAGAGGGATTTCAAGTTACTTTCCCTTTGCCTTCCGCCCTGTGGTTCATTCCCTCTGGCCCACCAACTCAGGGCTACTGAACACAAGGGATTGGAGATAAACAGAGAGATAGGACACAGCGGATGGCCTCCTCACACTCAAGCATTATGGGTGAGTTGTTCTCGACATCGAATGACCTATCATGGGAATATGTTACCATTGCTCGCCTTTGGCAGCATGAAACATATATTTGAAATCATTTTAACGCTGTAGACTGTTAATGTGGACTCCCCATAGCGCAGTGGTCGGAGCGCTCGCCTCAAGTGAGAGGACCCGGGTTCAATTCCCGTTCGGAGTGAAACCATAGGCAAGTTTCCTTACTCCATAAGCCCCTGTTTACCCAGCAGTATGTAAGAACCAGGTTGTTAGTCGATTGGCGGATTGCTTTCCGGGGATAATAATCCCTTAAAAAAAAATCAATCCACGACTGCTTGTGAGACACTGCTGTGCGCAATTGCCCACTGCACTTTGCCCACAAAAACACACATTTAATCCACTTTACAATATATTCTGTGAAGAGCTTGGAGACGTCTCAATGACGTGATAAGGCACTGTATCAATTGCAAGGATTGTTATTGTACATAACTCGATTACTTGCCTACGATGCCTTGAATAGTATTTATCTTTCTTTTATCTTGGGTCCTTACTGTGTCTTGTATAGTTACGTGGGGAAAGGCAGGTGCAACAGATGGCCTGTGTTAAGGTGAGACATAGTGGTGTCTGAGGGTGATCATCAGGTGGATTCGCAGAATGTTGGAAGGGTTAGGCGAGTAGTAAAAAGAACGGTATTTATGAGCCAAACCAGGTGGTCTTGAAGGTCACAAAAACTTATTAATAATAATCCTTGCAATCTTATAGCGCCTTATCACATCATTGAGATGTCTGAAAGTGCTTCACAGTAAAGTAAATTGACTGTATTTTGTGGGTGAAACGCATTTATTCATTAAAACTTTCATTTATTTATTAAAATTAAAACCCGTTTATTCCTGTGTATAACTATTGGTCACTAACTCTCCTGAAGTTGGAACAGAGCCGGGAAAGGAGACAAAAAAAGAAGATGCCACTTAAAGAAGAAAAAGAAACTCCTACAATTCCTTTTCCTGTCCCCCGATGGGCAACTGTACCTTTCAGTTAAATTGCCATTTAAAACATTTGCAACTCACCTAAACGTCTCTGTGGGCTGCGGCATCTCAGTGTGCCTGAACCCACTGACCGTTTTTGTCATCAGCGCGCTGCAAAAATACCGTCAAGAAACGACGCCATTTCAGGCTGTCGCACTTCCTTATTTGCTTGTTTATTTGTTTTAAAGAACGCACGGCCAGTCGTGGATTTCAGGATCAGGGATTGATGAGCCAGATAAATTGCCTTCAAGAATTGCCACGTGGAGATGGGAGGCATGGAATTCTCAGCTTGGTTTAGATCTCTTAAGCACGGTGATGGGTTTCCACATGTGTCAGACACCCGACTGACCCCCCAAAAACAACAACAACAAGATTCCATTTATAGAGCGCCTTTCACGTCGGGAGGATGTCCCAAGGCGCTGGACAGTTGGGTCAGGAAAGTACAGCACTGCAAGCGATGTGGAAGCAAGGGTTTCTTGAAGTCTCTCCTCCTGACAGGGAGGCGGTGTGGACAATAAGACTGCAGGGTCTAAAAGTGTGTGTGTGTGGATGTGTGGAGGGAATGTCTTTGATAGAGCTCTGCATCAGAGGAAGTCAAATGTAAATTGCGAGTGAGAGACCCGAGTTCAATTCCAGGTAGGGCAAAACCTTGGGCAAGTTTTCTTACTCCACACAGAGCCTAATAATAATCCCTCCAAAAAACCAAAAACAATAATAAATTGGTCATTTTCAATCTACGACTGTTTGTGGGACATTGCTGTGCGCAATTGGCTGCCGCATTCGCCCACAAATATACAGTCAATTCACTTTACAGTGTGTTCTGTGAAGCGCTTTGGGACGTCCTCCCGACGTGAAAAGCGCTATATCAAATGCAAGAATTATTATTATTAATGTGTGATGGAGCTCAGGCTGTATCAGGAGCTTCAGTACATGAACATTGTCCTCCGGAGAAGCTCTTTTGTGGAGTCTCTCAGCACAGACGTCTCGGAGCGCCACGTGTGGCTGCGGTGTTTGTGCTGTATCTGAGCCCTTTAACTGAGGAGCCGTTTCCCCGTCTCACAGCTGTGAGGCTCAGACGCGCCTCTGAACATCTGAGAGTCATTTAAAAGGCCGCCACGTGCTCCCGGCACCCCGGGAGCCTGGGCCATTTGCATTTTTATTGAGAACATAAGTTTGGCTTTATTGCCGAGGACTGTTCAGTCTCAGGCTGAGGGGGAGGGGGGGCAACAGCTCAGTATCCTCACCCCCCCTCACACACACACCACCCCCACCCCACACACACCACACAGATCTCACACCCAGATATGTACACCGATACAAACATATGCAAACACACACTCATACCTGCACACACACACACACACACACACACTCAGACACACACACAACCCACACAAAGAAATACACTCAAACACACTCAGACATACAGACATTTAACATGGTCCCATGTACACACACACACTCAGATGCACACACACACACAGAAATATACTCTTATATAAAAACACACTCAGACGGACACCACACACACAGACTCAGAAATACACACACATGCTCACACACACATACACCACATGTTCTGTTATTATTCACACTCTTCACTGTTCTGTCAGTGAATGACACTGAATGCGGTAAACTGCCCCCAAATCCTTAACCTCTGCTCTGTGCCATTGTCCCATTGCCGATGAACTCTGTGATTCGCTCCAATTCACAGACACACAAACACTTGTAGCCCTGAAGCTCCCAGGCCACAAATTCCACCCAGCCTCAGCCCTGAGACTGCTTTGCCTTCAAACTGAAGCTTAGTGCAGAATGGTGGAAAACTCTTAACGTGGGAGCAGGTTTCCTGCAGCTCTTAAAAGAGCAGATCTGACCACACAGAGCACCTCACCCCCGCCAGCAACTACTGGGCTGCAGCATCAGTCAGTGGGGTTTGCACCCACATACCTTTTGCCCCTGAAATGATGAGCGAGCGACCAAACGCAGCTCTGTGCAAGCCTCAAAGGGTTAAAAAGGAAGGTTTAAGCTGCTGTCAGAGATATAAACTGAACGGCGGAGCGTGTGATTACAAATGAGTTTGCTGAATGCTCTCTTTTATCCTTTAATGTGCGTGAAATTAATGTGTGGCGCTTTCTGTAGCGCGTGTGTATGTGTGTGTGTGGGGGGGGGGAGTTATGGGGGTGGCGGGTGGGGGGGCTGGAAGGTGGGACAGGACAGGGGGTGGGGGGGGTGGATGGGGCTCAGTCACCAACACAACAGCTGTTTTCCTGAATGATTGGCTTTCGAACCACTTGTGTCAAGTCATAAGAGAAAGGACGTACGAGTCCACTTGTGTGTGTGTGTGGGGGGGGGGTTGGGGGGGGCAGCATGGAGGGAGGGGTGGTTTCCAACGCTGGGTGGATAATGCAAGTTTAATTCAGGAGATAGCTAAATAAATGGCAATTGATCAAAAACCATCCTGCACTCTGCACACCCCAGAAACAACCCACCCCTACCCCCTTTACCCTACCCCCCACCCACCCCCACCCTACCCCCGCTGTGCAGAGTGACAGATCAGCTAAGGGCTGCTAGCTGGGCACATGTGGAATCCGCGCTCTGTGCAGTTATGTTTTAATGGTCAGCCCTCTGGCCCAGATGCCAGATAGATATGGTGGGCCTGGGTGATAAATTGAGTCCGTCTCGCTGGCTGTCAGGAGGCAGCTCAATAAAGCCCGGTGCTCCGCACTAATTGAGCGGCTCCCCTCCTCTGCGGTGCAGAGCGCATCTGCAGTCATATTGCGACTGGTTAATGCAGCACCTGCATTCCGGGACCTCTGGGCACCTCACGCAAACAGTCCCATCGCAGCTCACCATGGCATATGTTGCATTAATGAAGGGTGAGGGTTGCAGAGGGGTGGGCGGGGTGGGGGGGGCGAGGGATAATAATAATACTGCATTTGACATGTGTTTCACTCACAAAGTACACAGTCACTCCACTTTACAGTATATTCTGTGAAGCACTTTGAGACGTCTCGAAGACATGATGGGGCGCTGTATCAAATGTAAGAATTACTATTATTATTGATACAGCACCTAATCACATCGTTGAGATGTCTCAAAGCGCTTCACAGGATATACTTCAAAGTGAATTGACTACTTGTTTTGTGGGCGAAATGCGGCAGCCAATTGCGCACAGCAGTGTCCCACAAACTGTCATGGATTAAATGACGAAATTATTTTTCTGGAGGGATTATTATCATCCCCGGAAAGCAATCCGCCAATCAACTAACAACCGGGCTCCTACTTACTGCTAGGTAAACAGAGGTGTGCAGAGTAAGGAAACTTTCCTAAGGTTTTGCCCAGTCCGAGAATCGAAGCCTGGGTCCTCTCGCTTGTGAGGCGAGTGCTCTAACTGCTACGCTGATGGTCTCCAAAAGACAAGGCAATGATAAGTTACAATGACAAAGCAGCCAGCGCGTGGCGTGGCATGATAAGGTGAAATCCATTACATGTGTAAATCCTCACAAACTGGCTGAGGTTAGCAGTGCGCACACAGGCACAGAGGCTAAACAAAAGCCAGTGCAGCAAGGCTGGCTGCCAATGTCTCTCTGCCCTCATTCGCTGTTTAACTCTTCGCCCACCGAGGAAAGAGCAGCAGTGAGGGGGGGGTGAGATACTTTGAGCAGCAACTACATAGGTTGACGCCAAGCAGCTGGTACCAACCAACAAAACTGAACAACAATAGCTGGTCTGGCTCAGCTCGGCTCAGTCCCTCTCGGTTCAAGCCTCCATGTCGGGACTTGGAATCACACAATCTAAGCTGAATCTCCAGTGCAGCGCTGGGGGTGTGTTGTATTGTCGGATACCATCCTTTGGATGGGACATTTGTGCCTGTCCAGGTGGATGTTAAAGATCCCGCGGCGCTATTCAAAAAGAGAAAGGAGTTTCTCTTTGTCTCCCCGTGCCCCAGGCCAACAATCCCCCCAAAATAAAATTGGTCGCTCACTCCATGGCTGTGGGTGGGACATTGCTGTGTGCAAACTGGTTGCCGTGTCTCTCTCACAAAATACACTTTACAGTGTATCCTGTGGAACTCTTTGAGACATATCGATGACGTGATAAGGCGCTGCATCAAATGCAAGGATTATTATTAATAATAATAATTTGGAAACTGTCTCTTCCACTGCAGAAGAGCAGTCCAAATTAATGCCTAAATGAGGGAGAAGGGAGTGGAGGAGGATGGGGGCTGGGCCACGTAGGGACCAGTTGAGCAAACAACCTGTTTCTGTGCTGTAACAATCTGTGTAATTCTATGTAAAGACTGGATTGAAGGATTTTTCCCTCCCTCCGCTGCTCTCAAAGTAATCTTAAATTACAAATGGTGTTAAGGCTAAAACCATGAGAAACTCACAGATTCCTATTGATGGAAGACAGAGAATTGAGCTTCCCAAATGGATGGTAAAAATAGAAAGAGGAACCAGGGTGGGGTGAGCGGGGAGGGGGCTGGCGGAGGGGGCGGGTGGGGGGAGGGGGCCGGGAAGAGAGGAAAAAAATCCGGTGACGAGGCAAGGAAAATGTCACCAACCACCTTGTTCCAGGAGATAGGAAGTTACATTTCCAATCGAAAGGCTGCGTTTTATCCAGTTTTCATTTCAAAGCAGATAAAAGACGGCACTCCATCTACTTCTTTTCAGTTTAACCGATCATCAATCACAGCAGTCTCTCCCCATTGCCACCACAGTGCTCTGGGCTTGTCTGTGTGAGCCTCTGGGGAGCCTGGGGCCTGGGACTCAGCTGTTGGCACAATCAGCTACAAAAACACTCTGAATAATAATTGGGGGCTGAGACTGGGGCTATCAATTAAAAGACTCTCAAGTCAATCCCTCTGTTAAGTGAGCTTTGAATCCTGAGCTGCCCACAGCCCAAAAGTTTTGCCTTTCCTGCGTAGGTGGGAGACAAAGTTTGTGTTTTTTCCCTTTAAAAAAAACGCATTTTCTTTTGTTAATAATAATTGACTGTTCCACCCACAATATACACAGTCAATTCACTGAATGTCCTGTGACATCTCAACAAGTGATGGTGTAAAGTGGAGTGACTGTATTTTGTGGGCTCTCACACGTGTGCTGACAGGGTCCAGGTTTTCCCACTGAATGTTGGCAAAAGGCAATTCATCAAAACCAATGTAGGTGATCGTAAAATAGAAACGACAGCTCAGAAGGAGGCCATTCAACCCACCAAGCAGTGCTAAAGTGTGTGTCTGTGTATTTTGTGGGTGAAACGCAGCAGCCAATTGCGTACAGCAGCGTCCCACAAACAGTCATGGATTGAGTGACCTTATTATTGTTATTTTTTGGAGGGGTTATTACCCCAGAAAACAATCCACAGAAAGGTGATGGTTAGGTGACCACTCCAATTAGTTAGCAATCAGAATGGGACATTATTAAGCAGGATGTGTGTTCAGTGTGGAAGGGAAGTGTGGTAGATAGCAGCTTGGTTTAGTCGGATCCCTTCTTTAATTAATGGTTTCATTGCTGTTTATGGCTGTGTTTAATTCACCATAGAGAAATGCAAATTTGCAGTAATTAATGCCACATTTCAGCTCGCACCGAAACTAACCGAACCACCAGATGGGAAACTCAGTAAATAGTAACAAACGGGACCTCGATTAAAGCTTCTATTTGGGTTTTGCACAAAAGGTGATTTTCCGGCCATTCCCTTTGGGGCAAATGTGGAAAATCAACCTTAATAATAAGGCACATCCTGGGATTGGGATAACAGACCAGCCAAACCTGCAGGATATTCATCCCGACCAACTCCAGCTCAGGGTCAGGCTCCGCCACTGTTTAGCGTTCCGAGACGCTTATGTGAAGGGAACTATATAAACACAAGTTGTTGCTGTTCTTGTTGTTGACCTTGTCAATCCCTCTGCCTCATTCCCGCTCTCACCTCCTTCAAGTTCCATCTAAAGACCTTCCTCTTCAACAGTGCCTTTGGCCCACCCTCCCAGCCCCCAACCCTCCTGCCCTCTATCCCTCCTGACCCCAATTCCCAGCTCGGGTCCAAAACCCCAAAACGCCCTGGGACGTCTTTCCAACGTGAAGGGTGCTGTACAAGTGTCATTTGTTGTTGTCGTTCTCTCTGGAGTGGGCTCGGCAGAAATTCTAACTGGACTCATTACAGAATCCTGCTAAAAACAACAACAACAACAATAATAGTAACAATAATAATAATACTTGCATTTCACACATTTTCCACGTCAGGAGGACATCTCAAACCGCTTCACAGGATTTACTGTGACACGTCTCGACTCTGTATTTTTTTTGGAGGTGCACACAGCAGCCAATTTGCGCACAGACAACCATGAAGTGAATGACTAATTTTATCTGTCAGCCAGGACACCGGGAAAGAAACTCCCTTCTCTTTTTAAGCAGTGCCACAGAATCTTTCATGTCCACCTGAATGGATATCTCTGACAACACAGCACTCTACCCCCACCCCAACTGTGCAAGTTCAAACCCCTGACTCTGGGGCTTGAACCCACATCTTTCTGACGTAGAGACCAGAGTGTTACCGGGCTGACACTGATTCTCTTTAAACTACCCTGTGCCTACGCAGGGAATAAGCTCTCTCAAACAGGCATATTAATAAAAGTGCCATTGAGGTCCTTTTCATCCTTGCTCTCTATTCAACCTGAAACACCACTCCACTTTGCAATCACCAGTAATCGCCATTTACAGGCTGCTCGGTGTTAACAGCACTCAACTGCCAGGTTTGAAGCAGATAATGACCGAGCCCTTATGGAGTGACACTTGACGCCTTGATCTGCTGCCTCGCGAGGAGAGGAGCAGGTAGCACCCAATCTGCCTCTGATTTGACAAGAGCCGACCTAACACAGAGGCGAGTTCAATCTTTCTCTGCCCGTTAAGAAATAGAGACATTACGTGTGTGAAGGGTGCTCTGCAAATGATGCAACACCTTCAGCAAAGCCACACAACTCCCACCAAAATGAGGAAACAAACAGCCTCCCTGCCCTCTCAAAACACTTCACAGGATACGCTGTAAAAGGAAGTGACTGTATTTTGTGGGTGAACCGCAGCAGCCAATTGCGCACAGCAGCGTCCCACAAAAAGTGGGGGATTGAGTGATCAATTTTACTTTTTTTGGAGGAATTATTACAAAGCAATCCTATATAAAGGCAAGTTGTTGTATTCCCAGAAATCGATCCATCCACCGACAACCAGTTCCTACTTGCTGCTAGATAAACAGAGGCGTATTGTGTAGGGAAACTTACCTGAATCACTGAGACACAGAGCTGCCGGCAACTCACCAGGTGTTCAACAGGTCAGTTCACTCTCTCAAGACACCCGTTTGAAAGAACAAAGTACTGTGCATATCAGGGCTTAATTTGCGGATTGGGTTAATAACCCATGTGAAAATACTTGCAGGTTAATTACATAATTAGTAACGGATGGGAAGGTCTCCAGGTGATTTCGTTCTATTGGTTAGTTAATTGCACACTTAATTGCACCTGTGTGCACACTTGCACATGGTTAGCCCATGGATTGTCAACCCAATCCGAACATTAGATGCCATTGTGTCTACATATCAAACAAACTTTATTAGCTGTTTATGGAATCTTAGTAACACCTTACACCTCTCACCCACAAAATACACTTTACAATGTATTCTGTGAAGCGCTTTGAGATGTCTCAACAACGTGAGACAAGGATTATTATTATTATAATTTATTATTACACCTCCCGCCCCCAGCCCTTGCTCTAAACTTGAGAGAGAGCAAGGGGGTCTGGTGAGGATTTTGCAATGACGGTTAAGGAATGCTGACGTTCTGTCGGTGGAGATACTTGGGCTGGAGTGCCGTTCCCGTTGAGCTCTCCTCATTTGCCTGAATTCCTTAATAGTGCAAAATTAGACCCCGTTTAGCCGAGCTACTCACTAAGGCAGCACTGCCTCCATTACAGTTCACTGGCCTCGTCTGCCTCAGTAGGAGCAGTTGTTGCCCACCAGGTGGGGGTTCAGTTCAACCCATGTCTCCTGCACTTGATGGTGGGGGGCTGGGTGGAGGTATGGTGGGGTGGGGGGTAATATGGGGTTTTGCTCTGATTGGGACTGAGCTTCTGTCTCTCACTCCTGACTTACCGTGTTTCACACTCTACCTTGATTGAGGTTTTATTCTCTTTTCCCCACTCTCTTTTATGCTTTGAGGAGACCTTAGCATAAAGCAGTGATCAAATGCCTGCCTTGAATATCAATGGGGGGGGGGGGGAGAGAGAAGGAGGCAGAGGGGAAGAAAGAAACACAGAGAGAGGAAGGAAGGGGGAAAGAGATAGAACGCAATAAAGAAAGAGGGATGGAGGGAGGGAGGCAGAGGGGGAGAAGGAGAGAGAGGAAGGGAGGGAGAGAGAGAGGAATGGGCAGAGAGGATACAGCAATAACGTGGATCAAATAAAAACCACATGTCGCAGCTCAGGACACAAAATATTTATTTTCAACAAAATTACTAACGAAAGCAACAGACAGAGGCTTGGCTGAGGTACACACACACAGGACAAGTGGGAGCACGGCCTGCCTTTTATGGAGTGGAACGCTTTTAATTAGCCGGCGGAGATAAAGTTTATTGGAAGACCATGACAAATAGCCAGTCAATGGGCAAATTAACTTTTCCGCACTTGATTACTGACCAACAGGCTCTCGCGAGCTTCCTGCATAAAGGGGCTTTTCTCTTCAAAGCCATATGTCTCCTCGCATTATAATTAATCTCAAATACATTACGAGGAGGCTGGGGCGGGCGGGCGGGCAGTGGGGGGGTGGAAGGGGGGAGGGGGGGGTGAAGAAAGGAGGGATTTGTATTGATGTGCAGTGAATGGCGATTTCATTTGGCTCAGTGAGCTGGTAGATGGGATTGCAATAGAGAGAGGATGCCTGCGTGTACTGATAAGGGCTGGCTGTGTACTGAGCCCGTTGAATACTGCATACGAAAGTGTTCAGCCTCCCTGAAAGGGGCGTAGATTGCTGCCTGACCCAGTGATGATGTCTGCAGATAACTGGGTTCTCTCTTTGTCCACACCCATCTGTCAAAATCAACTTGGAGGGAAAAAAAACCTGGGAGGGGAGGGCCTGGAAATGGGTCGGGATAAACTGCGCACTAGTATAACGTGTTCTTTGTTCAATCGTTGAAGGGTGGATTTATTTATGATGATGTGTATCGTCTCTCCCACCCCCCACCTAACCCATACTAGGTCAATTAAATAGAAGGTGCATCAAACAAGCTGGAGGTTAGCAAGAGTGCTCCCACAGGTGATGGGAACCCTGATAGCCAGGAGGTGATGCCAAATGCATTGCCACTGTTAGCACACAGCAAGGCTTTGCCACCGGTACTTGTGTCTCTGGTTATTGTAAGTGGAGCTGACCTCGGTCGCAAAGATAACCATTGCCCTAATACATCACTCCAGTCAAACGTATCGCAGATACTACAGAGAACTGGGATAATAGTAATAATAATAATAATCCTTGCATTTGATATAATGCCTTATCAGGTCATCGAGACATCTCAAAGCGCTTCACCGAATATATTGTAAAGTGGATTGAATATGTATTTTGTGGGTGAAAAGCGGCAGCCAATTGCACACAGCAGCATCCCACAAACCTTTGAGTAACATTGAGCATTGAGTAACCAAATTTTTTTGGGGGTGGGGAGGAATTATTATTCCCAGAACAACTGGGTTCATACTTACTAGCAGGTAAACATAGGTGTGTGGAGTAAGCAAACTTACCTAAGGGTTCGCCCTGACCGGGAATCGAGCTCGGGTCTTCTCGCTTGCGAGGCGAGTTCACTAACCACTTTGCTACAGGACTCCACTCTAATTTACCAAGTAACCAAAAAAGTGTCTGCGATGTGGAAAGCTAAAGGGCAACAACGTGTCAGTCTAAGACCTGGGGGGATAATTATCCCCTCTTTCCCCCCGTTCGGAAGCAACTCCCTCCGCTCTTTCCCTGCCCGGGCTGTCTCCGTTCACCTCTGAGCACACACTGAAGGTGACTTTGCCTGCAGACACCAGCCGCGGTTGCTGCAGGAAGCATCCATATGCATGTTGCTCTTTTCATCCCAATGAAATGTCTCCACCGGCCAAAAGACACCTCGTTCTAAAACGACCGTCCAGCAGCCGCTGAGAGCAACAACTGGTGTCTGCAGGCAAGATCTGACATTTGCTGCCTTCTTCCTCTTTCCTCTCCCCCCACCCACAGACACACACACTTCGCACCAGGCCTGTTGCTCAGCTCTGGGATTTCCATGTGCAGGTGGGATGTATGGAATTCTCAGGCTGCTGTTGTTGTAGTGGTTGCTGTTGTTGGTGTTGTCCGGTCACACACACAGACACAGACACACACACGCACAAGCCCCATTTATAGTTTACAACAACAACAACACATTACGTTTGCATAACACCTCTCACGTCAGGAGGACGTCCCAAGGCGCTGAGTTTACAGCTTTAAGTGTTACCTAACACACTTTGAGTCACGCGGTAAGACTGACGCGCTGTGTCAGTGTATAAACCGATTCTCTGCTGTTGCCGTGAGCCAGCAGGCGGTGAGTTTGAGCAGCCTGCAAGCTGCAGTGTGTGTGCTCATTCCCATCACATCACACAGAGAGAGACGGAGCCAAGCAAGCGGACAGCAGAGCAACACAACATCGCTGCCTCATCGACCCGCAGATCCTCAACACACAAAGAGCTCGATCTCATTATTCTGATTTAGGTCAACATTTAAATACCTAATTGAATTATTCTCTCCGAGGCAGAAACGGGAGAGAGCAAGAGAGAGAGCGAGAGAGAGCGAGAGTCAGAGAGAGAGAGAGAGTCAGAGAAAAAAACAGAGAGAGGGGAGAGAAATGTCAGAGCAATGCAAATCTTGACTTTGCTGATGGCAATTCAGATTAAGTTGTTCTTCATTAACTTAATTATCTTCCTTATCAACTGTAGGCCAATGAGAGTTGACAAATTGAAATTAACATGGAGAACTTCCCTCCCTCGCACACTTACACACACTGCATATCAGATGTGTCAACCAAGGCACCACCAAGGCTCCTGATCAGTGGTGCAAAGCTCCTGTGTGATGGCTCCCTTTGCTCTATTTCATCTCCACACACATCCACACACTGCATCTCTGTAAAGCATGAGACAGCAACAACTTGCATAAACACACATCTCGGAGCGTTTCACAGCAACAGGGTCTGATTGAGCAATAATACTACTATGAATAATAATCCTTGCATTTGATACAACCCCTCATCATAGTGTTGAAATGTCTCAAGATATGAATTGACTGTATATTTTGTGGGTGAAATGCGGCAGCCAATTTGACTAACAACCGGGTTCCTACTTACCGCTGGGTAAACAGGGCCGTAAGGAGTAAAGAAATTTGCCGAATGTTTTGCCCAGCCCGGGAATAGAACCCGGGTCCTCTCGATTACGTTAGCCACTACACTACAGGACTCTAGGACTGAATCTGAAATAATTGAGGGTCAAATTATATCATTCCTGGTGGTAATGATTTTGTGAATTCAAATTCAAGGTGTATATGTGTGTGTGTGCGAGGAGGGTGGGCTGGCGGGAGAGAGCGTGCGGGTGATCGGGGCGGACGTGGGGAGAGGGGGCATATCTGTGTATATTGAGGTCAGAGCCGAGCATCTGCAGGGTGAGATCAGGTGTGTGTGCGCGGGTCCTCTGGGAAAAACAGCCCCCAAGGCTCCTGTGTCTGTCTCAGTGATACAGTTACCAGTGTCACAGACGCCAATAGACTGCCCAACAGCTGAGCTCCTCACCACTCGGAGGCAGAGCCGCCAATGAGGCTCACACGTCCTTGTAATTAAACTGCTCGAAGTTGCCAATGATTCCCAACCCTTCAGTGTGTAAACAGGGTCCGCTCAACACAACAGAGGCTTACACACCGAGTGTCACTTAAAGATACTAACTGCCTTGTTGGCCATATTAGCCTGCGTTTAAGGAGACAGTCTATCCCTTTTCAGACGGTAAATCAGATAAGGAGCGGCAGTTAAGGCCAGTCTTTGGTTGGGGTTCCTTCAATTTAATAAACTTCCTGAGAACTTCCTATTTCTAGGCATTTGAGAACATTTCAGGCCCAGTAATAACGGCTGGATTTGATACATAGTCTAAGCTGATGCTCCAATGCAGTCCTGGGGGTGTGTATAGAATCATAGAGTCTTACAGCACAGAAGGAGGCCATTTGGCCCATCATGCCTCTCCCAGCTCTTTGAAAGAGCCATCCAACTGGGCCCCTTCCACTCTTACCCCACAGGCCTGCAAATCTTTCCTTTTGAAGTACCTATCCATTTCCCTTTTGAAAGCTTTTATCGAATCTGCTTCCACCACCCTTTCAGGCAGTGCGTTCCAGACCGTAACGATTATGGGACTGAGTTTGGGAGGTAAAAATACGAAGCACATGTGCTCCATGGAGAGGATGGATAGAGTTAGTTGAGTCATTGCTCAGTATGTTAAAGCAGTATGAGCCAGCAATAAGCAGCACACGGGGCTGCTTTGCCAAATCAGTTGAGTTCAGATATCGGTTTCAAGTCTCATCCAAAGGGCAGCATCTCCAACAGTGCAACACCCACCACCCCCAGCAGAATTGTGGCGCAGTGTTTCTGAGCATCAGCCTGCACCAGCAGTTTTTGCTGGCATAGTGGATGACACTGTGTGAGATGTGCTGCTGTGGTTAGCAGTGTATGTGTGTGTGTGTCTGTGCGTGTTTTGCCTGGGGCAGGGTCATTGCTGTGCTTGTTTCCAGCCTTCCCGCTCAACTTCTCATAATATCCGTTCGGAGATAGATAGCGGATCCCTGCTCCGTGTTTTGATCGTCCCGTCAATCCTCCCACAATTGCTCCCACAATTTAAAATTGTTTACCATCAATTATTAAAATCTGAGCGTTAAACATTAATGGCACTAACTCGGAGAGATGAAGGGAGTTTCTCTCTCTCTCCCTCGCTCCTGGCCGACAATCCCACCGATAAAATCGCTTGGCCGTTTGCGGAGGCGACCCTGTGCGTAAATCAGCTGCCACTTTCGCCCATAAAACACACACTAATCGCACTTTGCAGTAAAATCTTGTGAAGCGTTTTGAGACGTCTCGACGATACGATAAGGGCTCCATATCAAATGCACGGGATTGTTGTTATTATTAAGAATAATTAAATTGGGTTCAACTCTTTGTGGTCCACACGGTCCTGAATGAACGGGTAAATGGGGAAGGGGGGGAGGAAACAGGTAAGGGGAAATGGGAGGTGGGGAAGGGGAGCGGGTAGAGGAGAGGGGTTGTTGGGGGAGCGGAGAGCAGGGAGAGGAGAGAGGTTGATGGGGGTGGGGAGGTGGGGGAAGGTAAGGGGAAGGAAAGGCCACCAAACACAGGAGTGTTTCCTCAGGATGTTGGCTCTTGTCTCTCTGGCTCTCGCTCTGACATTCTGCGGTGTTGTGTTTGTAGCGAAGCCAGGCAGTAGTGAACAGCCGCTGACTGCAGAGGAGGTTGCTTGTTAGAGAAGCTGCGGGGATTTTCAGACCCAGAAGGGGCTCCAAATGCTCGTGGGGGTAAAGGCAATTATTTGGCAAAAAAAAAGGACCCGATCTGGTACACTGGCGATATTTTTTTCTGTGACATTTTTGTGTATTATTAATGTACATTTTCTGTATATTGTTCATTTTAATTTTCTTTATGTTTTTAGTTTTTTGTATATTTCAATATATATTACAATGTGTATATATAGATGTATAGTATATGTGAATGTATGCATATATACATTTCGCCCACAAAATACACAGTCACTCCACTTTACAGTGTATCCTGTGAAGCGCTTTGGGACGTCTCGACGACATGATAAGGTGCTGTATCAAATGCAAGGATTATTATTATTATTATTATATGTATTTTTGTGTATGTTTTATCCGTACAATTACATATATTGAATGTTTTACAAACTGAGTGTGTTACTGTAACTGTTCACATTCAAAACGTTTTATTTTACAAAGCAACCATCCCAATAACAGAGAGATAATAAGCTGCTAACACTTCTTCAACACAGTCAACAAGTGTGTTACATGGGGGATTGGGCTTCTCAGCACTCAAGGGAAAGGAGGTGGGTGGGTGGCGGGTGTCCAGAGAGACAGGGGTGGCATGTTTTCAGGAAGATTTCAAAGACACCCTAATGAAACGGTTGGGAATGTGGGGGGAAATAATAACATTACGTCGTCGAGACGTCTCAAAGCACTTCACAGAATATTCTGTAAAGTGAATCGACTGTGTATGTTGTGGGCAAAGCGTGGCAGTCAATTGCGCAGAGCAGCGTCCCACAAACATTCATGGATTGAAACTGACCAATTTTATTTATCTATTTTTCGGAGGGATTATTACCCCCGGAAAGCAATCCACCAATCTACTAGCAACCGGGTTCCTACTTACTACTAGGTAAACAGAGGCATGTGGAATAAAGAAACTTGCTTAAGGTCCGTTCCCCCACCACCACTCCCCCGCCCCTCACCGGCAATTGAACCCAGGTCTTGTTGCTTGCAAGGCGGGCGCTCTAATACCAAGCAGCGAGGCAGTGAACGCTGATCAGAGGCCTCCACTGCCCGGAATAGTGCAGTCATTAATCAGGTGGTTTGTTTTGTCTTCCTGGTTTGTTCAGGTGTTGAGGATAATGATGTACGTGCGTTCTCACCGCATCTCCGCAGGTAACCTTGGGAGGCTGGCGAGTCGGGAGCACATTATCTTTTCTAATCCAACTGCGGGCGTCGGGGGGATTGGCTGCTTTTTGCCAGCCTCTGTGAAACGGTAATGAATTGGTGGACGTTTGTATCCCTCGCATCTGCGAGACACAGTGAACTAACTGCGCGCGACTCCAACCTCATCAATTCACACTGTGTGACACTGCACTGCTGAATCAGCCAGTCTCACATTGCTAACGTGCTGCAAACCCACCTGGCTGAGACCCCCCACCACCCCCACAACCCATCGCCAATCACATGATGCGACACTGGGTCACCGTCTTAGCCCCTCCTTAAACCCCCCCCCCAACCATACCCTCCCCACAGCCCCGACCACACCCCAACTTTGGAATCAGTGTCTCGGCCCGGTCCAGTCAGTCACTCTCTCGCCTCCGGCGCAGAAGGTCATTATTAATAATAATAATCTTTGCATTTGCCTTATCACATCATTGAGATGTCTCAAAGCGCTTCACAGGATACACTGTAAAGTGGATCGACCGTGCACTTTGTGGACGAAACGCAGCAGCCAATTGCGCACAGCAGCGTCCCCGCAAACAGCCGTGGATTGAGTAGCTGATTTTATTTAGGGGATAGTCCGTCACGACAGCAGGAGAGAGAGAGAAACTCCCTCAGTCCCTCCGCCTTGCCCCCTCCCTCCCCTTTTTCAACTCCCACCTAAAAACCTTCCTCTTCGACCGTGCTTATAGCCACCACACCCCCACCACCGGCTCCAAGTCAGGCTCCGCTACTGTGAAGCGCTCTGAGACAATACCCTGCGTGGAGGGCGCTATATAAGTGCAGGTTGTTGTCTTTTTGAATAACGCCATGGAATCTCTAACATCCATCTGAACAGGCAGACGGGACCTTGGTTTAACGACTCATCGTATCAGCTTAGATGATGCAATTCCAAGTCCCAACTTCCCCATGTATTTTCAGGCTCTGTACAGTCAGCACTAACATCTCCCCCCCATCTAACCCAACTCCCCCACCACCCCCACACACATACACACCCCAGGATTCACTGTCAGGGACGCTTTGATATGTTGAGGTTGAAATTTGTGACCGCATTTTGTAATACGTGTTGAAGTGACATCAAACCTGTCATGAAACAACAAACTTCACGTCTGGAAGTGGCACAGTGTGCTGGATGTCTCACCTTGTACATGTTACACACATTGTGTGCTGATGGCTAAAAATAGCCACCGTTGCTGTCACGTGCGTACAACAGGATTTCCATAAACCACACAGAGTTTCTGTAAAGACGTCCGTCCTCATCACTGCCTAACGGCAAAGAGAGAATGAACTTTTTTGTTGATTTTTGTTCCTGAAAATAAAATGAGTTTAAAAATTCAGCAGCAATATTACATATATATTATATACTGTACATATAAGCACAATATGTTCTTGTAGGTATGCTCATAAAGATTGTACATACACACACATTCACACAAACACAATGTGCATACACACCTTGTGTACACACATGTATACTGTATGTGCACACACACACATAACTAGAAGACGTGAAAAGCGCTATATCAAATGCAAGGATTATTATTATTACAGTATGTACACACAATCACAAAGATACTATGTGTATGTACACACAAACAGTACATACACATGCATACAATATGTTCACACACTCACACACCTTGTGTACACACACACATACTGTATGAATACACACACAGTATGTACAGACACAGTATATATACACACACAGTATGTACAGACACAGTATATATACACACACAGTATGTACACACACAGACACGCTGAGCATGTAGGTAACAGAGCACTCTTGCTCATCCGATCCCTTTGTCTCTGGCTCCCCTCAGCCTGTGCTGCCAATTGGGGAATAGACAGCAAGCGGTGGTTTCTGTCTACGCATGGCCTGGTGCTCAATGCCATTTTTTGATGAACAGCATAATAGTCTTGTCCTATCGCAGCAGTTAATGTTAACACTGCCTCTGTCAGGACCTATTCTGTACTCAGTAAAGGATGACGAGTCTCCTGAGTAGCTCTGCTCAATACCCCAATTTTACGCTTGGCGGCACCGAGGACAATGGCTGTGCCGTCCACAACAGCTGTGTGAAGAGCGTAAGAAAGGGCCGGGGCGAGGGAACAGACTGCGGGGAGGGCAAGGGAACAGATCACAGGCAGCCAGGGAAACAGACACGATGCCTTTTTAAGTAACCCGTCGCCTTCCGCTGCCAACACTCGCATAAACCCCCGGCCTCACTGGACTGGGCTGAACTGTGAAGAGCAGCCGGTTACAAGTGCAAAATGTTAGCGTCTCAATGGATAATGGATAACAACAATAACAACAAATTCTATTTATATAGCGCCTTTCATGTCGAGGGGATGGGGGGGAGGGGGCGGACGGGGAGCGAGGCGATATCAAGGCTATGACACGCTTCTGCCGTTCACCGCAGATACTGTAATCGCCTGTATACACATATGCATATGCGTGTGTGTGTGAGTGCATGTGTGGATGTGAATGTGTGTGTGTGTGAGTGCTTGTGTGAATATGTGTGTGAGTGAGTGTGTGTGTGAATGTGTGAGTGTGTGTGAGTGAGTGTGAGTGTGAGAGTGAGTGTGTCTGAAGCAGACGTACGTTCACATGTGCATTTGTGTGCATGTGCGCGTGTGTGTGACCGGTAGGACGGCATCTAATGTTGATGTGTTGATCTTGGCTCTATTTCACCACCACAGTCATTGTTGTTTAAACAGTAACATGGCATCTCTCCTCCCCTCCCCGCACACACACAGTGAAAGTCAGTCTCTCATTGTTCCCCAGCAGGGCTCTGACTGGGAGAGACAGTGACATGAGAATTAAACAGGGATTTTTTAAAAAAAACACAGCCACACCGTCCCGACTTCAGCCCCAAACTGTCAGAGGTGCCATCCATCAGATAAGATGCTAAACTGAGGTCCCGACTCCCTGTTCAGGTGGACTTTAAGGATCCCGTGGCGCTATTTGAAAAGAGAAGGAAGTTTCTCTCTCCCTATGTCCTGGCCAACAAACCCCTAAATAAAAAAAATCATTGCTGTGTGCAAACTGGCTGCCGTGTTCACTGACCAAACAGTCACGACACTTGGCGTCAATTTCCTCTGATGAGCATTGAGACGTTTGATATAATCACAATAATAATAATAACAAGAATCCTTGCATTTGATACAGTCCCTTATTACTTCGTTGAGAAGTGTCAAAGCGCTTCACAGGATATATTGTAAACTGTGTATTTTGTGGGCGAAATGTTATAGGCATGGTACATTTATAGAGCGTGTTTTGCCTCGAGGGGACATCTGAAAGTGCTTTAAGTGTAAGGACTATTGTTGTTATTACTATTTAGACACACTCTCTCTCTCTCTCCCCACAAGATTGATTCTCAGACCTGCTGGGCACTTTGTGTTGTTGCAGTGATTAGCTGTGGTGATGGTGTTACGTTTACCCACAGTCCTGCTGTTCAGCTGTTCATATCGGGTTCTTTCCCCCACCCCCACCTTCCACCACCCATCCCCACCCCCCCCCCCCACACACACACACCCCACTGATACCTCCCCTCAGAGCTCTGACTCCTGCTCCCCTCGCAACCTCGCCCACTCATTTCGCAAAATTAGCCAGCATTAGTAGGGTTTATATCAGCACTGATATAATAATAATAATCCTTGCATTTAATACGTCTTCGAGACGCCTCAAAGCGCTTCACAGGATACACTGTAAAGTGAATTGACTGTATATTTTGTGGATGAACAACAATAATATTACAACAATAAGAATTCCTTTCCCTTTAGCACAGCGTGCATTACCATTGAAACATCTCCAAGAGCTTCACAGGGATTATCTGTCAAGTGTGGTGACTGTGTATTTTGTAGGCAAATTTTCCACCAACAGCCAATAATCGAATGAGCGATTTTATCCCCGAAGCCACACACATTTTCGGCCCCGACACTGGGAGAGAGATATTTCCTTTTCTCTTTTCAAATAATCGCCGTGGGATCTTGAACGTCCACCTGAACAGGCAGAGCCAGGCGGGGGCTTTTGTTTAACATCACTCAAAGGACAATGCAGTGCCCCCACCAGCACTGCGCTGGACTATTGTTAGCCTAGATATCTTCTTGGGTGGGGAGGGGGCATGTGGAGGAGAGCTAAATGCTGGGAGGTGACAAAGCCTCCTTTACAAGTTGTTTGCACGGTCAGGATGTTTAGTCCCTAACCTTATCCTCCTTCCATCCTCCTTTGATCTCAGTGTCAGACTGTGTGCGATGTGAGGTACTGGACAGATGGAGCTGTCTGTGTCAGAGTGTGTGTCCCTTGTGTTGGGGACAGGACTTGTAGAGGGCGACGGCAGCGTCAGGTGCCAGGGCACCTCCTGGCCAGCTGTGCCAGCCTAACCATCTGACGGGCCCAGGACTGGCTGCCCTGACACACGGCCTCAGCCCTGCCCGTCTGCAGAGAGACTCTACATCATCATTAGAAAGGGAAATCCCCAAAGCCACACACAAGTTTTGAAGGAACTCTTCAATTATTAATGTGGAGTACAGTATTACAGTAGCGTCCTGTGGTGTATTGGATAGGGCACTCACCTCGCATGCAAGAGGACTCGGGTTCGATTCCCAAGCCGGGCAAAACGTCAGTTGAGTTTCCTTACTCCACATGCCTCTGTTTACCTAGCAGTAAGTAGGAACCCGGCTGTTTGTCGATTGGAAGATCATTTTCCAGGGGTAATAATTCCTTCTAAAATAAAATTCAAAAAAAAATTTGGTTACTCAATCCACGACTGTCTTGTGGGACGTCCCCGTGTGTAATTGGCTGCTGTGCTTCACCCACAACATATACAGTCAATTCACTTTGCCGTATATTCTGTGAAGCGCTTTGAGACGTCTCGAAGACGTGATAAGGCGCTATATCAAATGCAAGGATTATTATTATTATAACAACAGTTACAAAGATCCTTTTTCACGTCGGAAAGACATCTCAAAGTTCTCGATACTGCCAGCTGGGTTATGTGTGGTTTAGGGTGGTGGATTATTGAGAATTAGGTCTTGAAAGAGGAGACAGAGCGAACTAGTAATGGGGACTCGGGGAATTTTATTTAATTTGTTAATAATAATAAATAAATTTAAAATAAATACATTTATTTTATTTATCTTATGCAGATATTTAGCTCATTCCCTCTTAAAGACTAATATGGATTCTGCCTCAACCAGTCTCAGACTGTGTGTTCCACGTGCTAACCACTATAGCAACCATCGTAACAACTTGTCAGACCCAAAGCACTGGCATTCCCAGCTCTATGAAATATCCCTGGACCGTGCAATGAATACCTACTGATTTACGCCCGGGTTTATGAGCCTCGAAAGGTCTGTCAAAGGTACTTTCCTGCAAACCTCAATGTGAGTGACCAGCTAGCTGTTCTGTTAGCCGACAATATTTAAGCTCCAGCCCTCCATTGATCGCGCTCCTTTCCCCCCCACCTCACCCCACCATCACCTCCGTGTGTGTCCCCCAGTCACTCTGACATGTGTTATTGGGTGATAAACAATAATAATAATCCTTGCATTTGCTATATTTGATATAGACATCTCAAAGCGCTTCACAGAGTCAGTTGAACCTTAGGCATCAGGTTCGATCCCCAGCTATCTTTGTACCCCACATCCGGTCCCTGGCCAAGGATCGCTTTCCTCCCCCTCTGCCACGTTGTCCACCTCCGTCCGTACCTCACTACCAAAAGCTGCCGAAACCCCCGTCCGCACCTTCGTCATCTCCCGCCTCGACTACTCTCGCTGGTCTCCTCTGCTCCACTATTCACAAAACTCACACAGTAGATCGATTTCAAGATCCTCACTTTTGTATTTAAATCCCTTCACACCCTGGCTCCCCCCCTCCTCGCCAACCTGCTCTCTCCCTCCAGTCGAGTGGCTCCGGCCTCCTCCTTGTCCACAGGTTGATTGACACCTCTTTAACCCATCATCCACTGTCCTCTACCTCATTTTCTCCTTTGTCTTCATTGCCCGGCCTCCCCCCTCTCTGTTAGCCCTTAAAAGCCTCTCCCTCCCAACATGCCCCATTTCTGACGAAGGGTTGTGGACCCGAAACGTTGACTCTCCTTCCTTTCTCCATAGATGCGGCCTGACCTGCTGAGTGTTCCCAGCCACTTCTGTTTCTGTTAGCATTACAGCTGTTTGACTCTGAGTGTGGGCAGCGTTGACTGGCTGACTGAATGACTGACCGAGGACTGAAACAGGAGTTGACAACCCACTTCCTATATGTGATTAATTACCAAAACTACTCCACTGCCTGATTTCTTTGTCCTGACTTGACTGCCCCATTCAGCACAGGCTCCGAGCTGTTCCCACAGCTGTTGATTGTCATTCTGCTAACATTTCCCACAGAAGCCAAGTCTACCTGATCGGCCGGGATAAGCATAAGAATCTTTTCCCCCACTTCTAAACCCCCACTGCCTCATCCTCATTCCCCCTCCCCCACCCCCCCTCCCTCAGAGACCAATGCAGGACTGATACATTGGAGACAGACATCAGGAGATTAATGGGGAGATGGGATCATTTGCTGAGGATTAGGTTGTGTGAACCGTCCAATTTAGAGTTCTCTGAGTCCTCTGTCTAATATCCTTCCTTCGGCTGAGATGTCAAACCAAGGTCCTGTCTGCCTGTTCAGATGGACATTAAACTCCAATGGCGCTGTTCGAAAAGAAAATGGAGTTTCTCTCGAGTTATCAGCAGTTTACTGTAATAATACAATACAATCACGTTGAAACGCCTCAAAGGGCTTCACAGGTAACTGCTGTTAAATGAAGTGACTGTGTATTTTGTAGGGGAACATGGCTGATGATTTGTGCTCAGTGCCGTGCCGCAAACAGCCATGAAGCAAACAATCAATTTTGTCTGGGAATTGTCGGCCAGGACACCGGGAGGAACTCTCACTTCACCCGAAAGACAGTATCTCTGACAATGCAATGCCCCCCCCACCCCACACGCCCACTCACTCCACAGCACTGCGCTGGAGGGTCAACAACAACAATTTACATTTATATAGCATCCCTCGTGCAGGGTAGCGTCTCAGAGCGCCAGCCTGGACTCTGAGCTCAAAGTCCCCAACGTGAGGGCTTTGTGAGGCTATGAAGCAGAAATAAAAGGCAGATAACCTTGTTCATGGCCTCTTTCAAATGTGGAGAGCATGGGAACATCACCGGATCACACGGGAATATTTCAGGAAGCCAGGCTAGCGATGTCTCTGGCGTAGTAGACCAAGGTCGCCCCCCGCTGGCCAGGGCCTGAACCCACAACTTCATGATGTCAAGGCACAAGTGTTAATGACAGAACAAGGCTGACAGCATAACAACACATGTACGACACCCAACTCTATCTTTCTGCGTTCACCTTGACTCCAGGTCCACTGCTGTCCTGACAGAATGTCTGTCAGACATCAAGTCCAAGATGAGAGCGAACTTTCTTCAGTTGAGCATCAACAAGACCGAGGCTCTCCCCTGATTTGCTCCCGTCAGCGCCTCCACACCTCAGGTGCTGACAGCATCACCATCCATGGTTGCACACTCCACTTTACTAAGCCAGTCCGGAACCTTGGGGTCTTGTTTGACCCTCAACTATCCTTTCTACCCCACATCTGTGCCATGACCCGCTCTGCCTCCCCACACCTCCAAAACGTTGCCCAGCTCCGCCTCTGTCTCACATCGCAGGCCCCCGAGACCCTCATACATGCTTTCATTACATCGAGGCTCACCTATGCAAACTCATTGCTTTTTGGCCTCCCCAATTCCTCCCTCCACAGGCTGCAGATCATCCATAACTCTGCAGCCCGTGTCCTCTCCCGCACTCGGCTCCATGACCCTATCACTTCCATCCTCGCCGACTCTACTGGCTTCTCATCACACAGAGGATACAGTTCAAGATCCTGGTCCTCACCTTCAAAGCCCTCCAGGGTCTTGCTCACCACAACCTCTGCGACCTCCTAACCCCCTACCATCCTATTCCTCCCTCCGCTTAGCGGGCTCCGGTCTGCTTCACGCCCCGCCTGGCTTGACCCACTATTAGCGGGTCGGCTTTCCGCCACTTTGCCCCCACCCTCTGGAACTCCATCCCGCAGTCCCTCCGCCTTGACCCCTCTCTTGCCACCTTCAAGACCCATCTCAAGACCCTCCTCTTCGATCGTGCTTTCAATCTTTATTCTGGGCGTGGGCAAGCAGGGGATGGTGCTGGGGGGAGGGTTGATGGAAAAGCAAGGCTTTCAACAACAACAAATTACATCTGCACAGCGCCTTTCAAATTGGGAGGACTTCCCAAGGAGCTGGACAGTCAGGGATCTCGACCCGAGCTGTGGCTTGTGATAATATCTATCAAACAAAATCCTCCACAGCGACACAGCCAGCGATCTCCTCACACCTTCACTGAAATCAATCCCGCGCCTAAAACGATAGTAATTTGGCCACTCAACCCACGGCTGTTTGTGGGGACGCTGCTGTGCACAAAATGGCTGCCGAGTTTCGCCCGCAAAACACAGAGTGAATTCGCTTTACGGTATATCCTGTGAAGCGCTTTGAGACGCCTCGGAGACGTGATAAGGCGCTGTGTCAAATACAAGGATCGTTACGCAACACATTGGGCCAAGACTTTGCAGTTGAGTTGACCATTGGCCCCGCAGCGCCCTCCAGTGGTGGCAGATAGGCAGAACACCCTAATCAGACGAATGCCCAAGTGGGTGTGGGGGACTGTCAGCCCCGCCCCCCTTTTGCTGTCACTCACCAGGCTGCGCGAGGCACGAGGGTGAGTGACAGCACCCGGGGGGCGGGCCTGGAGGTATGAATCGGACCTCCAGCCCCGCCCCGCTTCCCGTCACCCACCGCGTTGCTTCACAGCGGAAAGTGCGGGAAGAAGCAGAGCCGTGAGGTGAAGGCGTCAATCACAGCCCAAACCGCCTCAGCCCGTGGGGGGGCCCTGAGGTATGGCGTCACCTGGTTAATGCAGATACGTTTGTCAAGACAACTGAGAGAGGGTTTGAGAGGGGAATTTCACTGTATATATATATATGTGTGTGGGGGGAATACCCCAAATTACCTCACAATATGTTGAATTAACGAGCTCTGGAGGACAGAACCCTATTTGATCCACAGTTACTGAGATACTCTCTGCGTTGGGTTTCGCGCCTTTCACATCGGGAGAATGGCGCAAAAGCGCCCGACAGACAGAGTTATGGAGCTGAGGTTCGGGGAGGGCGGGGCGGGGGGGGGGGGGAGCAGGGAGACTGAAAGCACGGTCGAAGAGGATCTTGAGGTGGGTGTTGAAGATGGGGAGAGACAGAGGGACTGCGGGGTGGAGTTCCAGAGGGTGGGGGTAGAGTGGCGCGAGTACTGCCCGCCGCTAGTGGGGCGAGCGAGGCGGGGGTACGTGAGAGCAGGCCGGAGCCCGCTGAGCGGAGGGAGCGAACGGTGGTAGGGGGTTAGGAGGTGGGAGAGGTAGGGGGGGAGCAAGTCCGTGCAGGGCTCTGAAGGTGAGGACCAGGATCTTGAACTGCATCCTCTGTGTGAGGGTTAAGATACAGTGTTTTGTAGGCGAATGCGGCAGACAGTTTGCGCCCAGCGGTATCTCTCCCAAACAGACATGAAGTTGGAGAGTGAGTGGTTTTATTTTGGGGGTGTTGGGTGGGGGGGGGGGGATTGTCATGCAGGACCGAGTTTCCAGAGCTCAGCAGAGGTGTCGTGACACAGTGCTGATTTGCTGCCACCGACACTGTGGTTGGGGAGGAGTTCAGAAACCTGCCAGTGCCGAGCGGAACAGAGAGACTTTAGTAAGTAAAGGTTTATTAATTGCACACCCACCAAAACAGAAAATACAAATAACTCCGTTAGAGTAAATACAAAACCCGGGCAGAACAAACAACTGCACTCACAAGCTTGGTAGAAAGGCACGGTGCAGGTATTAATATATACGTGTGTGTGGATACAGTCTGATCGTCGCTTCCAATGCGAACGCAAAGTAGCCCCCCCACCTGCCTCTCTCCACACACACACAGTCACTTATTTTTCACAGCAAATGCAGCGCACAACAGTCAACCCAGCAACAACCCTTGTGGTACAGCCCAGCAACACAACCTACGTGTGGGTTATAAGATGGGCATCACATTCTCTGTTAATTTGAGGGACCACCCCCTCCCTAATCTGGAACCATATCAGGCTACCTGCAATGTTCCTGGTAGATCTAGAGAGCAATTTCTCTCCACTACAACCACTTTCCTCACACATACTTCTACACGCACACACACACACGCAAACATCCACAAAACAAGGGCCATGCATTGAGTGCATTGATCGACGTGTTCATATTCAAGAACGTAAGATATAAAACCTGACACCAGTTGGTTTGAATTGGGTTACTTATGAACCCACACTGGAGTGCAATTCAGTTTCATATTTGCATATTTGAAGAGTTTGATCGAACAATCTTATAAATGACTTTTTTTTAATTGTCTTTCTAAATATATAAACCAGTCTTTGAATGTGGGTTACATTTCAAAAACAAATCCTGGGATTATCTCCCTCCCCCACTTCACATCCATCATTTTACAGTAGGCAAAGATCTTGTGAAACTTTTTTAATACAAATGTAAACTATGTACAAATGTAAGATCCACATTGTAAAATATTTACTATGGCTTCTTCCCATCCTCCAGGTAAAACTCACTCCTGATCCGTGCATAGAATTTCAATGGGGATTGAGTCCCAGTCACTTGCTGACTAGGGCCGAGTTCGACTGAGGCCAAGATTGCTTCACAATTCTCTCAAACGGAAAGGCTGCTTCAAAACAAGATTCCGATCTTTCTCCTTTCAAAAACTTATTTCAATTATCTGCTCATCCATCCAGACAAAACACTCCTGTACAAAACAGCTCCTTCTTGTTCAAATTTTCCCCATTTCAGAGAGAGAAAAAAAATCCCTCAACGATTAAAATGCTCAGTGTTCCTTCAGATTTTTTTCTCTGTCATTCTCTCTTTAAAAAATGCTTTTAAAACAAAACAAAAAATCCCTGATACAAACAGGACGATTCCTGTTAAAACTCTCTGGAAAACCTGATGGATTAAGATCAAAAATATTCAACATTTTTTAATCCTCCCCACCGGAAACCCCAACTCCGCACGCAGAGGAGAAATAAACAACTCAAACACAAAAACACAATTTTTTTAAAAAAACACAGAAAGCAAAATTCAGATTAGAATGAATCTGTGTAAAATATAATAAACCCTTAAATAAATGAGATATGGGGGGTTGGTGGGGTAAGAAATAGTAGGGATCGTAGCTGTCAAACACTGCTCCCCCCACTGCTCAGCGCTGGTGGGATCCGTGATACACAGGTATGCTCATCCATATTCTATTATTGATCAACAGTCGGCAGAAACAATCAACGTGCAATTACTGAACTGAATTAACTGTCTCAGCGCGCAGAGAAAAATTCCTCCTCTCCCCACTCCCGCTGATACCAAGTTGAAATGAAAAATCTGCGCTTTCAGCTGACCAGAGCTGAGTAAAAATCGTTCAATTTCAGGAAAGAAAGAGCCTGCTAATTTTCTTTTAGACATCGAAAAGTGTCAATGTATTTCCCAAGCCTGAAGACCCAGGAGCTTTTTGTCAGCAAATATGGCAGCCATTTTGTACCCTCAGTATCCCACAAACTGCTGTGAAGTAAGTGACTCATTTTTAAATTGGAGTGGATATTGTCAGCGGGACACAAATGAAATGCCCTTTTCTGTTCAAATAGATATTTAATATCCACCTGAAAAACAGGCAGACTGAACCACGGTTTAATATCTAATCCTCCACCCCCTTTTCCCCCCAGTTCTGGGCTGGAGTGTCAGCCTGGACACTGAGGCTCAAGTCCCAACACAGTGTTTGAACCCAATGTCTAGGCTTACAGTTCTTTAAGGCTTGGTGAGTAAAACTTGGCTCCTTACCGTGAATCAAATGAATCCTGCTGTTTCTTCAGTACATTTGTGCAATTTAACATGTGAAAACAAGTCAGATTCCTGAGGTTACCTGGGGTTTCATTGCTGTGTATTTTTTTAAAAAAGGAAGAAACAAACTGTATATTTAGAGATTGGGTTTCATGATATCAGAGTACCTGATTCGTTTAAAAAAGACTAATTTTCAGGCCACTTCCCTTCCGATTTAGAACAATTTATACAAAGTTTCATTTTCTTCATTTAAAATGATCCATTATCTGAGGTGACCTTTGTATCAGGAGTTCGCCCACGGTTTTTAAGAAAAAAACCAAAAGCGAGGCGCTGAGGTGATCCCACACGATGTGGCTGGGCTCGGACCTCGTGGAAAGCGGGAACTCTCTAATTCAGTGGCCTCATCTTTGGTTTGAGACGCTTGTGGTTGTTGGGAAGCTGTAAGGAGTCAGACTCGACCTCGTCGCGGTTGTTATTCCAGCTGGCCTTCAGCGGAGTCAACTCAGGTGCCACCACATCACCGTCCTAAAGGGCAAGGTGCAGGAAAGCAAATCCACCATCACTAGGACTGCATTAGAGAGAGATAAAGGAAGGAAGAAAGAAAGAACTATATTGCTTTTCACATCGGAAGGACAGTCAAAGGCGCTGGGAAAATAGAACAAAATAGAGAATAAAAGAATGGAGAACTAAAGAATGAATGAAAAGAAAAGAACGAACAAACTATTTTGTATTACAATGCTGACCTCATCAAAATGTCTCTAAACGTTTCACAGCGATGACTGTCAAGTATTGTGGCCAATGCGGTACAGCAAGGTCCCGCACACAGCCAGGATGTCAGTGAGCAGTTTATCTTTATTGGAGGCTTTGACCAGAATGCCGGAAGAAACTCCCTTCTATTTTCCAATAGCATTGTGGAACCTTTAACTTCCAATTGAACATACACAGGCAGGACCTCAGTTTAATGACTCATGTGAAGGACGGTGTCTCTTGACAATGTCACACTAATCCCAGTCACTATGCTCAAAGTCTCTCCTTGCCTACATGGGGCTCGAACTTACAACTCTCCAAGCTAGAGGCACGAGAGGGACCGACAGAGCCAGCTGACATTGACAGCTATTGAGAAATGAGAAGGGAGTTTCTCCCCCTGGTATCTTCCACAACAATTGACCAGAATAAATGGCCATCGACCTCACGGCTGTTTGTGGGACCTTGCCTACAAATAGTCATTTACACTAGATCGCGATTAGTGTAAAACGCTTTGGTGCTTTGCGATAAGGCTGTTTCTCTCTCTCTCTCACACACACACAAACAGATGAAGGACAGTGTATATTCTCTGGCGCTGATCCCAGCTTCTCACCCTGGGTTTGGTGAAGTTCTTGTTCATGCACCACTGAACAAAATGCTTCTTGGCCGCCTCCATATTCTGTGGGTCAGTTTTCTTACAGTAAACACGGATCAGCTGTTCCGTAAAGATCACCGGCAGCAACTGAGACACCTGGGGTTGAGCAGTGCAGGGCAGAGGTTCAGATTAAGCTCCCGACAGCAACAAAGAGCGTAAAGAAAGAAAGCAATTTTTAAAATGTCAAAATTAAAAACACAGCAAAAGTTTTACTACAGAATGATAAATGAGGCCTGGATCAGAGAATTATACAGCCCGGGAGGCCATGGGCCCATTGTGTCTTAGCCGTCTCTCTGAAAGCTCTCAGTCCGTTCAGTCTCTAACTCCCCACGTTTTCTCCCTCCTCAGTTATTTACCAAACTCCTTTATAAAGCCACTTATTCAAGTGTGACTATGGACAGACAGATAGACAAGGGGTGGAGGAGTTAGAGGGAGAGAAGTGCAGATAGGTCAACAGGGTCGTTACCTGGTCTTTGCGAATCTTGAATGCTTTGTTCATGTCCTCTTTGGCATAAAAGCGAACCTTGTTGATGGGGTTCTGGTCTTTCATTCCGTAGCTCATCTCAATGACCTGAGCATAACAGAGCGTTACACGTTCAGCCCATTGACTCCACTCGGTCACAGCTGCCCCAAACCCCTTCCTGTGTTGCCTGGGTGTTTTGGGTAATTTCTTTTTCAAGTACACTGATAGAGTCTTGTACCTAATAATAATAATCCTGACCTTTGATACAGCACTGTATTGCATTGGGGAACTTCACAGGATACACTGCAAGATATAGTGAGTGTATTTTGCAGGCGAATATACAGGAATTAGTGCCTATTACAACAACAACTTGGATTTATATAGCGCCCTCCACGTCGGACGGCGTCTCAGAGTACTTTACAGTTTAGGATCCCGGGACCGAGCCTGGGGGAGGGGTGGGAAGGTGACCAAAGGTATGGTCGAAAAGAAAGGTCTTCAGCAGAGATACTGAGGCCAGGATCCCATTCCCCAGCACAGGGGGATTGGGACGTACAACAACAACATTTATAAAGCGTTTTACGACGGGAAAGCTCTGGAAAGTCAAAAGTTTGCATCCGAGCTGCAGGCTGGAGTCTTGAGGGGTAGTTACACAGCGCAAAGAAGGTAGGGAATCACAAGGCATAAGTTGGGGGGGAGGAAAACAGTACTTACAGTGACTATAAAGTCCTCTGGGGCCAGACTGCTGTCCATAGCTTGGAGGGGAACAGCAGCAGCCACCTGCTTGGCAAAATCGTTACGCTCTTCCTGACAGCAAAAAGAAATAGCGTTATTATAGCACCTCGCTGCTTGACCGCTCATCGCCATAAGGCATGACTAATATTTTTTGTAGGGAAGCCAGTCTTGCCCACCCCACCACTGCCCTAGATCGTCAGCTTAGACAGTGAGCTCAAGCAAACGTATCCCAAAGCTTTCTGATGCCAGAGGCTGCCCACTGAGGATTAGTAACAATAACAAAAATTGCATTTATACAGCGCTTCTCACTGGACAATGAGGGTTTGCCCCTGAGCTAGGAGTTGGAATTAGAGAGGGGTGGAAGGCAAGGGGGTGGAGGAGGGAAGATGACCGAAGGCAGTCAGTAGAAGGTCTTGAAAGCGGTAATGGAGGGAGTGATGTGGAGGGATCTGGGATGGAGTTGCAAAACGTGGGGCAGAAAGGCTGCAGGCCTGACCGCCAGTAGTGGAGTAGGCAGGCCAGGGAACGGGGCAAACCAGTGCCCACCAAGTAGAGAGGTTGGTGAAGTTTTAATGGGTCTCAGGTAGGGAGAAGCAAGACCATGGAGGGCTTTAAAAGTGAACCAGAATGCAGCATTCGCAGCAGAGGAACAGCAAGCCAAGCCTGACCTGGTCGATTTGAAGCGGTGCCTCAGGTTGGGTCTCTCCAAGGCACTTATAGAGTTTCCGACAGACGACATTTTTTAAGATTTCCTGCGCTTCACGCAACTCAGCCTTCGGGGAATACAGGATCTGGTGAAAAATCTCATCTGGAAAAGCAACAAAACAGTCAGGCCAGGAAGAGGTTATTTCTAAGAGCTGGCTCCTGAAACTCACAAAAGACGCAATTAATGTTCGCACCTAGAGGGTCATTAGGACTTTGGGATAAGTGGCTTTTGAGAGGCAGGATCAATATAATTGTTCAAAAGGGAACTCAATAAATTCCAAAGCAGATGAAGTGATGTTTGGAGAGAGCTGGGTAGTAAGTGTAATGAAGAGATAGAGTAATAAAGAGAGATGGAGCAGCAGCACGGACACCATGGGTTGAATGGCCTCTGTCAGTGCTGAGGAGTTGTGGCTTTCAGACCGAATCTAACAGCGATCGCTGACCTGTGAGTTTGGTGTAAGCCTCCATGTCGTCAATCGCAGTGGAGATTGTGTATGTCTTTCCCCCCGACCCGGGGATCTCCATGTGCTTGTCTGCAAGTAGCATTGCTTCCATGATCCTGGCGAAAACAACAATAATAATCCTTGGATTTGATACAGCCCCTTATCACGTCATCGAGATGTTTCAAAGCGCTTCACAGGAAATAATGTAAAGTGGAGTGAATGTGTATTTTGTGGGGGGAACGCGACACCAAATTGCAACATCCCACAAACAGCCATGGAGTGAATGACCTTTTTTATTTGGGGGATTGTTTGCCAGGACACCAGGAGAGAGGAACTCTTCTCTTTTCAAAAAGTGCTGTGGGATCTTTAACATCCACTTGAACAGACAAACGGGATCTCAGTTTAACACAATAAGGAGAGACAGAGCAGCAGCAGGAATACAATGAGTGAACAGCCACTGTCAGTGCTGAAAATTTCCTTGCATCCAAACAACAATCCTTGGATTTGATTGAATACCTGTCACGTCACCAACATCTCCAAGTGCTTCGCGGGGAATGACTGCCACGCCTAGTGACTGTATTGTCAGCGAAAGTGGCACAAATGTAACTCAGCTTTACTCACATGATCTCGATGACGTTTCCCACACGATGCTGATAGGCCTTACGGTGCAAACAGTTGCGAGTGTGAAACATATCGTACAAGTTGCCGACCTCCTGGTGTGCGATGGGGTGTGGGGGAAAGGTAGAAAGAGAAAAAAAGCTGTAATACTGGAATATGCAGCATGAGATTCTGAGCGTGAACACAAAGAGAGGGGGGAATGGGTCATCCAATCAAATTCCGCCCTGGAGTCAATGCGCCGGATACCCTCCCCATAATGGGTCAGTGTGGATACTTTCCCACCAGTTGGCGATTACAACTCGACTATTAATCCTTTGAGCGCAATGGCCTTTGATCAGTTACCTTATCTCTGGTGCAGATGAGCTTTCTCTTATTGTCATCACACACTCGAGAAAACTTCAGGCAACGACTATAGTCAAAATTATTCTTCATTCCCAGATGGTGGCAATCCCTGAAAACAGACAATTTAAGATCCTTGTGAGCTCCAGAGTTTGGAAGTAACCGCAATGCTCGCTGACCCAATGGATGCTACATCAAATGCAGGCATTAATATTATTATTTCATTGGAGGAGGGAAGATGACCGAAGGCACAGTCGAAAAGGAAGATCTTGAGACATGCCTTGTTGGAGGCAAGGGATAACAGTAAACAAGTCCTGGTTTTCTGCACTGTTTCAACTGAACTGTGCTGAGCCTGCGATATTTCACCACTGCAGCCAGTAAACATGCATGCGGTGATGAATCAAGACTTTGTTTCCCATGAAACTTCATTGATAAGGCAATGTCTGAAACAAGTGCGGGACCGGCAGTTAGTAAGTGGGCTAGCAGTGTTACAACTTAGGAGATGATTTGCACAGGATATAGTATGTATTTGGGACCAAGAAACCGTTACGATTTAGCCATTTACCCAATTTATAAAATATAACTAGTGCAAATAAATCCAAGTGGCTTTTGGTAGGAAACTGAATGGGACTCGGGTGTATAATAATAATAATAATAATAATAATAATCCTTGCATTTGATATAGCGCTTTTCACGTCTGGAGGACGTCCCAAAGCGCTTCACAGAACACACTGTAAAGTGAATTGACTGTATGTATGACTTAGGTGATTATACGATTTATAACAAAAGGAATTATGCAAGTTTTACTCTATAAGATGTTGGATACCCTTTCAGAAAATAAGGATCAATTAACTGGCACCAATGGAAGGAGGTAGAAAGTAGGAAGCAGGGAGAACTGACTGAAGGGTTTTTGGTTGATTTGCTTGATTTGTAACTTGTGAGCTGAGAATAGAATCGTTTTCTACACATACAGTGTTGAGAACATAACATGGTGTCAGAAGTAAAACTGAACTGAATTGGAAAAGTCTAAGAGATTGAACAGAGACGATAAAAGAGACAAAATGAGTGTTGGAAGAGCAGAAACAGATGTCATGGCAAGATATGTGCAAATACCACGAACATTGAGGTTAGAAAGTAATTTAAGACACAATTGGCAAAGGTTTGAGCAGGATTTTAAAATATTTGTGCAGGCCTCAAATGTGAAGAAAATGCCACAAATACAGCAGCTGGCTATTTTCTTAAATGTGGCAGAAAAAGCAAGGGATTACTTTGTAACTACGGAGAAAAATGTGGACATGCCATTAGATGCAATGATAGAGATCATGTGGGAAAGATTTGTGGACATAATAATGTCACAGTAGATAAGATACAAATTTGGAAGTAAAACATGTAAATTATGGAACTTTAAAAGAAGAAGTGATCAGGGACCAAATTGTATTAGGATTCAAAAATAATAAAATACCCAGCAAGCTCTTGAAAGAGGAGACTTTATCCCCAAAAAATCTCTGCAAATAGTTCTGTGAGGCAGAGGCACTGCGGGATGGAGGGAGGACTTGGGGAGGCCGACAAGCAAGGAGTTCGCATAGTCCAGCCTGGATGTTACGAATGCGTGAATTAGGGTTTCGGTGGCCTCTGGTGTGAGACAGTGGTGGAGCCGGGCAATGTTGCGGAGGTGGGGGAAGGCAGAGCAGGTCATGACACCGATGTGGGGTAGAAAGGATGATTGAGAGTCAAACAAGACCTCAGGGTTCCGGACTGGCTTAGTAAGGTGGAGTGTGCATCCATGGATGGTGATCCTGTCAGCGCCTGAGATGTGGAGGCGGTGACGGGAGCCCATCAGGAGGAAATTGATGAATTCATTGGATTGATGCAGATGAGGAATATGGAGCACGGAGGATATACAGGCCTAAAAGACAAACAGATATAGAGGAAACATGTGAACGGTGTGGATTAGTGCATCCTTTCTGGAGATGGTCAGCGGAAGGAAACGAGTGTTGAGTGTCATCAGTCTGGGCATTACACAAGACAATGCAGAAGTGGACAAAGAGAACCCGTAAGGAGCTATGGTAGAGGAACCCAGGAGACAAGGGGTACAGGACGAAATAATTAAAGAAGGTCAAATAAGCCACAGAGAACTAGAATAGAGCAAATAAGATCAAGGCAAGATGAAATAAGGAACAATGTAACATACATAGTTGGCACGAGATCTAAAAGACAGGTTGAGCGGAACTAGTTTCTGCAGATGGTGGTGAGAATTTGGAACTCACTGCCGGAAGCTGTGGTTGAAGCAAAAAAAGCATCAACCTGTTCAAGAGGAAATGTGATGCATGCATGAGCAAGAAGTGAAAAGAGAAGTGTAGGAGAGGGGAACAGATTCATGTGCCAAGTGATTGCTGGTTAGTGCGAGAGGATTATGAGAGCTGGCTTACCTGGCAAGGTAATCCCACTTGTCCACATCAATCCCAGTGGTTTTATTAGCCACGATATCATACAGAAAGCTCTTGCTTTCAGGCCTCCCTATGTACCTCCACTGAAAGGAGAAGAGCACCAGTTAGTTTCCAATCCCATTGCCACAGGTACCGATGGGTTAAAGAAGTGGGTCAGACATCTGGGGCCTGAAATTCCACCTAGTTTTGTCTCAAATTTTAAGATCAACCAGAATTTTAAGATCACAAGGTTACATCCCAATCCTAGGCCCCCAAAGCTTCTTGTGGTTTTAAAATTCAGGATGACACAGAACTGTGGAAAAATTCTTCAAAAATCAATCTTAACCCTGCAAGCCAAAGCCTTAACGGGTAGGGTGTTCCAAGCTGGACAAGCAGTGGTACTTTTGATGGCAAGCTATACGGTTTTAGCTGATCAGCAGTTACCCCAGCGCACACTCTGGGCTCCCCCAAGCCTAGGCTTTTGCCAATCTGCGCCTAATACTTTCTGGAATTAGGTAAGCAGGATGCATCCCTCCAGAGAGAGAGTGTGCATTCCATTCTTACAATCTGTCTCAAGGAATTTTCGTATGTAGCTGGGATGCATGGAATTCTCAGTTTGGTTTGGATACTCTTAATGGTGATGGGTTTCCTCATATGGCAGACCAAAATAATCTGATATAATCTCACTAACCACCTGTGACTGGGGGCTGCTGCTGCACTCTCCGTTGCTCTGGCCCGCTGTGGCTGGGCCTCCAATCTGCTCCTTAATAAAGTCAATATCCTCTGGGAGCACCAGTCCGTGCTCTTCCAAAACCTCCGTCAGGTCATTGGATTCGATCAGATATTCAAACATCTTCAACGAAGCTTCCTCGTGCTGGCAGGCGATCACCACGCGGGACAAAGAGACACAAGGTTTACAATATTGTTCACCGCTGGTTACCCTTAAAGCTTTTGTCGATTTAAACCCAGTGTAATGGGTCTGCGCACTTGTCTTACATTAGCCCACAACCAGCTGCCTCCTCTCGACTGGCTCCGGCCTTCTGCATGTCCATTTTCCCTCCCCTTGCCAGGGGCCATTACAGCGGTGAGCAAGGGAAAGACCTCCGGCCACTAGTTTTAGAGGAATTGGAAATCGGAGGCCAGCGATGAAAGGTCAGCATTAATCCACCAAGACCTAACCCGAACTCTACTGAGGCCACAGCCCGGGTTAAAATACCTTTAGCATCACCTTGCACCACCCCAACCCAGAGCGTTACCTTCCAATTCAACCCTGGACGAGCTTCCGGGATGAACCTTCCATCAAACATGTGGGAAAACGGCCCGTGACCTGCCAAGAGAAAGGAAAAAGATTTAAAATTCGGGGGCTCGGAGCATTCGACCCACACACATACTGGGACATAGAGGGCAAGGCACAGCTGTTTACTTTCTCAATCCCATTTAAAATCTTATAGATCATATGGTCCCCTTTGAGACACGTCTTTTCAAGACTGAAAAGCCCAAGCTTGTCTAATCACTGCTCATAGCTCATTGTGAGAAGCATTTTTGGTGATCTCCTTTGCACTGCTTCCTGGACCTAGGCACGCCTTATATGATGGTGGCCAGAACGGTATGTGATGCTCTCGATGTGGCCACATCTTAAGTATCACTTCAGGGAATCTAAAGTCAACTCACTGCCAATAAAGTCAGACTCCTCTTTGTCTGGTTTATTGTGACAACATATTGTTTTGACAAGGGAACCAACTAACACCTATAGATCGCTTTCAGCTTCCCCCTTAGCAAGTTCCATTCCATCCAACAGTCATTGCCATTTGACACTATCACCAGCATTAGATTTGATGGATTATCAAGCAAGGAACAAACATCTGCAACAACAGGGTCAATCTCTGAGCCACAGTTTGTTAACTTGGGATGTTACTTATAGTTAACCAAATTATTTGCATTTCTCCAACCTTGACTGCTTGGTCAATGTTAACCCTTATCTGGCCCCCTACACTGCATTCTCTGAATTTGTTTAAAATGCAAACGTTTTTTTAAAATATATAGAGAACAAATACTCTGTGTTAATGTTGGGTTCTGGCATTCAAACAAAGCTGTTAAACAAAGCATCACATAGAAAAGAGAAACAAAAGGACTAGAACATTGTGGAAAGTGTACGTTGTTTAGGTAAAATAAACACAATAATAATCCTTGCAATTAATACAGTGGTTTATTATGTCGGGAGGTTATAGTAAAGCACTTTGCAGTATTTACTGTAAATAATAATAATCCTTGCATTTGATACAGAGCTTTTCATGTCTTCTCAACGTCTCAAAACGCTTTACATAATAGACTGTAAAGTGAATTGACCATATATTTGTGGGCGAAAAGTGTAGTTACTGTGTATTTTTCAGCAGCCAGTGAGCACAGAGGGACATCCCCATAAACAGCTGTGAAGTGCGGGATTAGGGGGAGGTTTTGCTGCTGACGCTTACCCAAGTCGTGGCAGAGCCCTGCGATCTGAACACACAACATGTCCCGGTAGCTGATCTGTAGCTCTGGCTGTCGATCTTGTAAGGATTTCACTAGCTGCCCCGCCAGGTAACCCACCCTGCAGGGAAAACAACAACTTGCATTTCTATGATAATAATAATTCTTGAATTTGATACGGCATCTTATCACGTCTATGAGACATCTCAAAGCGCTTCACAGGAGAAACTGTAAAGTGAATTGACTGTATATTTTGTGGGTGAAATGCGGCAGCCAAATGCACACAGTAGCATCCAACAAACAGTCGTGCATTGAGTGACCAATTTTTTTNAAGGAATTATTACTCCTGGAAAGATATTCTCCAATTGACTAACAATCGGGTTCCTAATTACTGCTAGGCAAACAAGCAGGTGGAGTAAGGAAACTTGCCTAAGGTTTTGCCCCGCCCGAGAATTGAGCCTGGGTCCTCTCGCTTGCGAGGTGAATGTTCTAACCACTACGCTACAGGACCCCATCAAACAACCACCACCACTTACCCTAAGGAATGCTCAAATCTGTTGTGCGAGGCACCAGGAAACACAAAGTAAGTTGCACCAAGCTGTTTGATGTAGCGAAGCCGTTGGAACTGAGGTGTATCGATGATTCGGATGAGGAGCGGGTGAAGCTCAATGTGCCCGTGAATAGGATCATTGAAGACCTACAGAGGGAGCATTACAATAATAATACTTGCATTTGATATTGCGCCTTATCACAACTTTGAGATATCTCAATGCACTTTTCAGGATACACTGTAAAGTGGATTAAGTGCGTATTTTGTGGGTGAAACACAGCAGCCAGTTTGCATTTAGCAATCCCACAAACATCCATGGAGCAATTAACCAATTTTATTTGGGGGATTGTCGGCCAGAAGAGAGAGAAACTCCCTTTTCAAAAAGTGCCCTTAACATCCACCTGAACAAGCAGACAGGACCTTGGTTTAATGCCTCATCTGACAGACGGCACCTCCTCAGTGTGGAGTTTCTGAAGGCAATGGAAGGTCAAGATAAGAACCTTAAAGTGCTAGTTTCTGCTTTTGCTGATAACGCCTTACCCACTGGTTAAGCCCCCCCACCCCCAACCATTTTCCAAAGTTGCTCGAGGAAGATGCTGAACGGGCGGGAGCCTGGGACGTTCTCTCACCTTGACCACAATCGGGTTCTGCAAAAGTAGGCAGATACATTCGAGAACTTTCCACCGCAATCCGAGGGAACTGGAAAGGAAAAAGAATTATCCACTGGTCATCTCAACATGCATCTCTCCCAGGTCATTATCAAGAGGTTAGGCAAACTGATTCACAAAAAAGAAATCAACATGCCACATAATAATAATAATAATGCTTGCATTTGATACAACACTTTATCAAGTCATTGAGATGTCTCAAAGCGCTTCACAGAATATATTGTAAAGTGGAGTAATTATTTTTTGCATGTGAATAATTTATAATAAATTTATTATGAAACTTCCTGTCATCCAGTGACCACAACTGATGCCCTCAGCTCAGAAGCCTAAGGTGGCACACCCTTTCTAATCCGAAACTGGGCCACAGAGAAGCATCTATCAGCTGACAACAATGTCAAAAGTTCATGCAGCAACTAAAAAGTGCTAATCAGCGTTGTGCAGGTTTCCTGTTTTCCTCTCGAAAATGACAACAGACCAAACAGAAAGCCCTCAATTTAGCCTCAGGACTTACTCCACATGCAGCTCCTTCAAGTGAGACTCCGTCAAGTTGGGCAGACAAACTCCAGTTATCTGTGCATCTGGGAAAACAAAAAGGAGTGAACGTCAAAAAACAAGAGTCTAGATTTTCAAACTGACCATGGGACCTATGACAGAAGACAAAGTACACTCCCCTGGACAGTTGTACAAAGTGCTACAGAGAGCAGCAGTTCTCTGTGAAGCACTTTCAATGTTACAGGATTATTGGATTGTACTCATTAAATAGCACATCATCGAGAAATCAATTCAGCCGCAATCTGACAAGTTTCCCTAATGCTCCCCCTTCTCACTCATACACAAATCATAAAGTCAGAAGGAAGAGCCTCCCCAGATCAAACGATCAATATCGCCTTTGCAATCGCTGGGAAAATTGGCTTGTATTGTCAAACTCCGCCACTATTAAACCCTCCGAGACGCTACCCGGCGTGAAGGGTGCTATATAAATTCAACTTATATTGATTAGAGCATTCGCCTCACAAGCGAGGACCCAGGTTCGATTCCCGGGTGCGGCGAAACCTTAGGCAAGTTTCCTTAATAATAATAATAATAATAATAATAATAATAATAATCCTTGCATTTGATATAGCGCTTTTCACGTCAGGAGGACGTCCCAAAGCGCTTCACAGAACACACTGTAAAGTGAATTGACTGTATATTTGTGGGCGAACGCGGCGGCCAATTGCGCACAGCAATGTCCCACAAACAGTCGTAGATTGAAAATGACCAATTTATTATTGTTTTGTTTTGGAGGGATTATTATTAGGCTCTGTGTGGAGTAAGGAAACTTGCCCAAGGTTTCGCCCTCTGCCTGGAATTGAACTCAGGTCTCTCACTTGCAAAGCGAGTGCTCTAACCACTGAGCTACAGGACTCCTTACTCCACACGCCTCTGTTTACCTGGTTAAGTAAGATAAGGCTCTACATCAAATGCAAAGATTATTATTATAAAAGGAAGCACAACACTAGTTTCTACCTTTTTCTTGAAAATAAAGTTATTTACTAGATGTCAAATAACTTTAACAGTCATGACTTGTAAATGAAACAATTCAACAGCAGTCAGATTTTTCACATGCTTCCTTTTTCCAGCTACTGAAATCGGTTAGTTGATGCAGCCTGCTAGAATTAATAATACTTGCATTTGATATCACGCTTTTCTAGACATCTCAAAGCTTCATAGAATAGACTATAAAGTGAATTGACTGTATATTTGTGGGCGAACGCGGCAGCCAATTGCGCACAGCAACAATAATAATAATAATCCTTGCATTTGATATAGCGCTTTTCACGTCGGGAGGACGTCCCAAAGCGCTTCACAGAATATACTGTAAAGTGAATTGACTGTATATTTGTGGGCGAACGTGGCAGCCAAATGCGCACAGCAATGTCCCACAAACAGTCGTAGATTGAAAATGACCAATTTATTATTGTTTTTTGTTTTGGAGGGATTATTATTAGGCTCTGTGTGGAGTAAGGAAACTTGCCCAAGGTTTCGCCCTCTGCCTGGAATTGAACTCAGGTCTCTCGCTTGCAAAGCGAGTGCTCTAACCACTGAGCTACAGGACTCCACAATGTCCCACAAACAGTCGTGGATTGAAAATAACCAATTTATTATTTTTTTTGAGGGATTATTATCAGTCGTGTGAAGTAAGGAAACTTGGCCAAGGTTTCACCCTGCCGGGAATCGAGTGCTCTAACCACTGAGCTACAGCACTCCACAGCTACTTGGGAGGTTGGTTTGGCGCTATACTAATGTAATTTTGTGGTTGTTGGTAACATAAGTCAAACAAAGTTCATAACTCAATCCACGACTGTTTGTGGCACACTGCTGCGTGCAATTGGCTGCCAAGGTTCACAAACACAGTACACAGTCACTTTACTTTACAATATATCCTGTGAAGCGCTTTGAGACGTATCAGCAACGTGATAACAATGTGATAAGACGTTATATCAACTGCAAGGATTATTATTATTATTCAGATGGATAGATACAATAATAATAATTATTATAGATACAAATTATGAATATGACAGACAGACAGACAGACAGACAGAGAGAGAGAGAGAGAGAGAGAGAGAGATAGATAGATAGATTGTTACGCACAGAAGGAGGCCATTCAGCCCATCGAGTCTGTGCGGCTCTTTGACAGAGCGTCACTTTCACTAACCCCAATCACCAGCTTTCTCCCCATAACCCTGCAAACCCGTCTTCCCCCGATACCTATCCAGTTCTCTCTTAAAAGCTGTTATCGAATCGGACTTCACTGCCCTTTCGGGCAGATCATTCCAAATTCCAACAACTCGCTGAGTGAAAAAATTTCTTCTAACCTCCCCTCTGCTTCTTTTGGTAGATATCTTAAGACTGTGACCACGGGTCACAGACACACCTACCAGCGGAAACAGCTTTTCCCTATCTCGCCTGTCGAAACCTTTCATGATCTTGAAGACCTCTATCAGGTCCCCGCGTAACCTTCTCTGCTCTAATGGGAAAAGTCCTAACTTCTCCAGCCTGTCCTCATAGCTAAGGTTCCCCATTCCTGGTATCATTCTCGTGAATCTCCTCTGCACCCTTTCCAGTGCCTTAATGTCCTTCCTGAAGTAAGGTGCCCAGAACTGGACGCAGTACTCCAGCTGAGGCCTAACCAGTGTTTTGTATAGATTAACCATAACCCCTACTCTTATACTCTATGCCCCTACTAATAAAGCTCAGTACACCAAATGCCTTTTTTACTGCCTTATCTACCTGCTCTGCTACCTTTAATGATTCGCTTACTTGAACACCCAGATCTCTCTGTACGTTCACCCCCTTAAGATTGAGCTACCAAGTCTATATTGCCTCCTATCATTTTTCCTACCTAAGTGTATCACCTCACACTTATCCACATTGAAATCCATCTGCCACATGTGCATGTCTGCTTGCAGTTGGTTACAGTCCTCCTCACTATTTACTACTCTACCTAACTTTGTATCATCTGCAAACTTAGAAATAGTGCTCTCTGTGCCCAAGTCCAGATCATTAATATATATTAGAAAGAGCAGTGGTCCCAATACCGATCCCTGGGGGACACCGCTGCACACCTCCTTCCATTTCGAGAAACACCCATTAACCACCACCCTCTGCTTTCTGTCACTCAGCCAGTTCTTAATCCAAACTGCCACTGTCCCCTTAATACCGTGGGCCTCTAATTTTTTTATTAATCTCTTATGCGGTACTGTGTCAAAAGCCTTTTTGAAATCCATGTAAATAACGTCCACCGCATTTCCCTCATCAACCCTCGCAGTCACCTCTTCAAAAAATTCTATTAGATTTGTTAGGCAAGATTTGCCTTTAACAAATCCATGTTGGCTGTCTCTAATTACCTCGTGTTCCTCTAAGTAGAGATTTATTCTGTCCCGGATTATGGTCTCCAGTAGTTTTCCTATTACCGAAGTTAGGCTGACTGGCCTGTAATTTCCGGGTTTGTCTTTCTGCCCCTTTTTGTAGAGTGGGGTAACATTAGCCACTCTCCAGTCTCTTGGCACCACTCCTGTGTCCAATGAAGATTGAAATATAATGGCCAAAGCCTCCGCTATTTGAACCCGTATCTCCCACAGCAACCTTGGGTGAAACCCATCTGGTCCTGGTGACTTATCAATTTTGAGCCCAGTCAATCTTTTCAGAACTTCCTCTCTGTCTATAGTAATCTGATCTATGTCCTCTACCCTCTCATCCAATACTGCGGCATTTGGGGCATCCATTTCCGTTGTGAAGACAGATGCAAAGTACTCGTTCAGTACATCAGCCATGGCCTCTGCCTCCACAACAAGATTGCCGTCATTGTCTTTGATTGGCCCCACCCTACCTTTAACTAACCTTTTTTCCTTTATGTGCTTGTAAAATATTTTAGGATTCCCCTTTATGTTACCCGCTAACCTCTTCTCATGCGATCTTTTAGCCTGTCTTATCACTCTTTTAAGATCACTCCTGCATTCTCTATAATGCGCTTTGCTATCCTCAGTGTCTTGCGTCTTCCAATTGTCGTACGCCGTCTTCTTCTTTTTCATCCTAGACAGAATATTCCTGGTCATCCAGGCCGGCCTTGGTTGTCGCACATTTCCCTTTTGTGGGAATATATCTATTTAGACCTTGAGCTATCGTATCTTTGAAGATCTCCCATTGTTCATGAATCGTTTTACCTGCCATTCTTACTTGCCAGTCCACCGACTCTAGGTCCTTTTTTAGCCCATCAAAATTAACCCTTTTCCAGTCAAGCATTTTCACCCTTGACTGTACTTTGTTTCTGGTCATGAGTAATCTAAATCTATTAATATGTTACCCAGATACTCCCCTACCGAAACCTGTTCAACCTGACCTATTTTATTCCCCAGAACTAGATCCAGCACTGCTTACTTCCTCGTAGGACTGGAGACATACTGCTCAAGAAAATTTTCCTGTACACAGTCTATGAATCTTTCTCCGGCCTTGCCCTTAGCGCTGCTATTTTGCCAGTCTATATTGGGATAATTGAAATCCCCCATTATCACAACTCTGTTCGCCCTACATCTGTCCATGATCTGGTTGCAGATCTGCTCCTCTATCTCCTTCCCGCTGTCTGGTGGTCTATAGTAAACCCCTATCAGTGTAAGCACTCCTTTCTTATTTCTTATCTCTAACCAGATGGATTCTATTGTTGGGCCCTCCGGAGCCTCTTTCCTTTCTACAGCTATAATTGTATCATTAACTAATACAACAACAACAACAACATTTCATTTATAAAGCACCTTTCACGTCGGGAGGATGTCCCAAGGCGCTGGACAGCTGTGTCAGGACCCGAGCAGGGGGGAAATGGTCAGGGTGAGAGGAGGGAAGGGAGGGAGCGAGGAGGAGGTAGAGTCGAGAGGGGAGCTGAAGGCACGGTCAAAGAGAAAGGTCTTGAGACCGGCCTTGAAGGAGGAAAGGGAGGAAGCAGTGAAGGCACTGGGGATGGAGTTCCAGAGCCTCGGGGCTGAGTGGCTGAAGGCACGGCCACCGATGGTAGGGCAGTTAGGGCGGGGAATGTGGAGCAGACCGGAGCCAGAGGAACGGAGGGTATGGGCAGATAAGTTGGGGGATAGTAGGTCGGAGAGGTAGGAGGGAGCGAGGCCGTGAATGGCCTTGTAGGTGAGGATGAGGATCTTGAATTTGATCCTCTGGGGGATGGGGAGCCAGTGGAGGTGAGCGAGGGTGGGAGTGATGTGGTCACGAAGCCTGGTGCGGGTCAGTACACGAGCTGCAGAGTTCTGAATGACCGGCAGTGTGGAGGGAGGGCCGGGAAGGCCGACGAGGAGAGAGTTCCCATAGTCCAGCCTTGAGGTGATAAAGGCGTGGACCAGGGTTTCAGCAGCGTGAGGGGTGAGGTAGTGCCGTAGTCTGGTGATGTTCCGGAGGTGATGGAAGGCGGTGCCGGTTGTGCCGCGGATATGAGGGAGAAAGGACAGCTCAGGGTCGAACAGAACCCCGAGGTTCCTGATGGCTTTGAGAGGTGGAGAGTGCGGCCTTGGATGCTGATGGTGTCAGCGCCTGAGGTGCGGAGGCGCTGACGTGAGCCAATCAGGAGGGCCTCGGTTTTTTGCACGTTGAGCTGAAGAAAGTTGTCTCTCGTCCAGGACTCGATGTCAGACAGACAGCTGTCAGGACATCGGTGGTCGTGGAGTTGAGAGTAGAGGAGGAAAGGTAGAGTTGGGTGTCATCCGCATACATGTGGGAGTGAACCCCATGTCTGCGGATGATATCACCACAGGGGGAGCGTATAGAGGGTGAAGAGGAGGGGACCGAGGACAGAGCCCTGAGGGACACCGCACGAGACAGTGCGGGGGGTGGAGGAGAAGGCATTCGTGGAAACAAAGTGAAGACGGTGGGAGAGGAACGACCTAAACCACTCAAGGACAGGGCCTTGAGGGTTGCGGTGGGAGGACAAGCGGTGCCCATTGCCGCCCCTCCTCCTTTTCTTCCTCCTCTATCCTTCCTGAGCACTTATATCCTGGGATGTATGTATCTCCCGTTGCTGTCCGGGCTGGAGCCACGTGTGGGCTACCGGCAGCACATCCTCAGCCCCTCTCGGGCAGTGGAAGCCGAACCTGCAGCAGCTGGTGACCCCCGAGCCCCTGAGCGAGCGATGTGCCTTTAGGGTACAGACATCTGCGGACACTGTCCCTCTTGTGCTGCTCCAACACTTCCCCACTTGGGGCTGTGTTTTTTTTTTTTGCCTCTCACCCCCTTCTCGTCCCACGAAGCGAAACGGGACCCGAGCACCGACGTACCTCTGAAGAGCTGCTGCACGTCTCCGCAGCCTTTGCTGCTCAGGTACCTGCAGACGTCCTCCACCCCCCAGTCCCTGTAGTCGGCGCTGACTCCGACACGGACCGGGGCGGCGCTCCCCTCCGGCACCGCGAGCGCGTTATCGTCCTCTCGGGGCCTCTTTCGGCTCATTTTCCCGCGGCCGTCACCCCCCGCAGTTTCGGCTTCGAATCGACAGCGGCTCTCCCCCCCCCTCCCCTCCCCTCCTTCTCGGCGGCAGTCGGTGTCCCCCCTCCCGGTCCCGGTCCCCCCGCGCGGCTCTCTCCGGCCACTGCGAGCGGCCGAGCGCATCCCGACCAGGAAATGACGGGGCGCCCCTTCGCGTTGCGCTTCAACGCCCCATTCGCTACTGATTCGCTCACGGACTCCGGTTCCCCTCTGTCAGACAACGCGCTTTCCCTCCACTCCTATCCGGGATCGCGGCGTTTCCCTCCTCCACACCCGCCTGAAGGTACTCCCCTCAGGAAGGACACAAACGGTAATGATTGGGGCCACTGCAATAATAATAATAATAATAATAATAATAATCCTTGCATTTGATATAGCGCTTTTCACGTCGGGAGGACGTCCCAAAGCGCTTCACAGAACACACTGTAAAGTGAATTGACTGTATATTTGTGGGCGAACGCGGCAGCCAATTGCGCACAGCAATGTCCCACAAACAGTCATGGATTGAAAATGACCAATTTATTATTGTTTTGTTTTGGAGGGATTATTATTAGGCTCTGTGTGGAGTAAGGAAACTTGCCCAAGGTTTCGCCCTCTGGCTGGAAACCTCAGGAAGAAAAAAAAACAGTAATAATAATAATCCACGACCGTCTGTGGGACATTGCTGTGCGCAATTGGCTGCTGCGTTTTGCCCACAGGTGTACAGTCAATTCACTTTACAGTATATTCTGGGAAGCGCTTTGAGTCATCTCGAAGACCTAATAATAATAACCTGTATCAAATGTAAGGATTATTACACCTCGTATATACGGTATATACAAGTCCTATGGAGTCCTGTAGCTCAGTGGTTAGAGCACTCACTTTGCAAGTGAGAGACCTGAGTTCAATTCCATATAAATGTAATAACAATGCATAGGATCGTAGCAGGTGAAACTTGGAAGTGTCAGCTCAGTTGGGGCGGCGTCACTGTCACCCGTGAACCAGAAAGCCGTGGGTTCAAAGCACCACATCATCACGTGTCGAGCTCCTGGAAGATCTCCAGCGTGATCCTGGGGGAGTTTCCACTCCTCCAGGAACACTCATTGTCAGGAGCCAAAACAAATGCAAACTTCCACAAATGGAAATTAAATTATTTAAAAGGCTTCACTTTGTGGACTTCAAACCGCCTTTTTGTCTTATATCAGTCAATTCACTTTGCAGTGTATTCTGTGAAGCGCTTTGAGACGTCTAGAAGTTGTGAAAAGTGGTACGTCAAATGCAAGGATTAATTCATATTATTATATGGTAGAGCTCCGTGTGCTGAACGTGTTCCTGTCCACCGCTAAGTCAGTGCTTTGCTGAAATTCTTCTGTGTCATCAACTAGTAGATTATTTTAAATGAAGCTAGAAAATCATTCACAATGAATCTGCTCAAGGGCAGCTCCTAGACACAACGCAGAGCAGGAGACGACTTGGGTATAACAGATAAGCCCTGCCATAACCTTTAACATTTCAAAGCTCTGGAAGTCACAGTAGAGAGGGATGTCAAACATACACCACGGCCACTTTAGAAACTGTAACAGAGTTAAGACCCTAGGGTTAATGTCTCTACATTGTATTCATGCTGAGAGGATGGTGCTTTAGATGTTGATTGGCAAAGAGATTGAAGCCAGACAAGGAAAGGCCTTATCTTCTGCTTTTTGTTAGTTTCAAAACAAAACCGGGGCTGATTCCCAGACCCAGCGTGTCAGCAGTAACACAGGACATGCTACCAATTGTAGAGTTGTCAGTGGCCCTACAGTCAGACTTACAAACTACTTTGTGCGTTTTATCTGGGTATGTTGACGTTGATCGAGAGTGAACAATCAGTCAAATTGCCTGGAAGGAATGCTTGGCTTCTGTTACAAAATACTGTACATTAGCTTTATCGATGCTCACAGACTCCTGTTGGTTTCCCCACCGGCCTGTAGCCCCTTAAAGTTGGCCATATCACAGCTGGAACACCGCAATGAGATTTCATGTCAACGTCCCTCTCCATCCAAATAAAATCGGTCACTCACCCCTTGGCTGTTTGTGGGACACTACTGTGCGCAACTGGCTGCCGCGTTTCGCCCACAAAATACACGACTCAATTTGAGACGACTCAAATGACGTGATAAGTCACTATACCAAGTACAAGGATTATTATTAATTTTAGGTTTAGATACAGGAGTGATAATATCCACAACACCCAACACAATGATCAATGTTTTAACTGGTCATAAGGACGCTGCAGTCTTACATTGTCTCTGGACGCTCGGAGACTTACAAGAGGCAAATAACGCATCTGCCACGGTGGCCAACTTCCCCATTAAAAATAACAACAACACTATCCTTGCATTCGATATAGCTCCTGATCACGTCGTCGAGAGGATACCGTACAGTGAACCGACTGCATTTCTGTGGGCAAAACGCTGCAGCCAATTGTGCGCAGCATTTGGCAAAAGAATTTTGAGAGCAATAAATAGTAATACTGTTTAACAGAGGATGGAATCCAACAGGCGTGTGGTGCAAACGTGGGGGGTGGGGGGGTGGAGGCTTACACACCGGCTCATTGCTTTACTTTAAAGCATATTTAACCTCTATTCCGGGCTATTTCCTGTTTCCTGGGCAAGTTTCCTTATTCCCCACACACTTTGAGGGCCCTCCAACAGCTCCACCTCCTCCCCTCCTCCCCCCTCTCTCTCTCTGACAATGACAACAACAACAACAACAGGATATATTTGCACAGCGCCTTTGACGTGGGAAGGTCGTCCCGAGGCCGCTGGACAGCTGGACAGTCCGGACAGTCTGGACAGTTGGCTGAGCACCAACTGAGGCGCGAGCACAAGGCGTAACAGTCACAAAGCGGCGCTGTCACTGGCACTGAGGCCGGAGGTCACGTGCTGACCCGTGAGGCCCCTCCCCCCCCGGCTTTGCGCTGGTCCCGTCCCTATGGCAACAGGGACGCCGTCCAGGCCCCGCCCCGCCCGCGCGCGTTGATTGGTGCGAACTCCCGGAACCCGCGGTCGTGAGTGGCCCATCCGAGCTGTCAATCAGCGAAACCGTTCCTCGGGGCGGCCCGCGGGGGAAGCGTCGCCTTTGCCCCCCCCCCACGTGAGAGGCCACGTGACCGCCGGGATGATCTCTTCCCGAGTGTACAGCGGCACGAGCAGACGTTCCGAGGTAACCGGCGGCCTCCGAGCTCCGCCTCACAGGGGATTCCGACGCTGTGCCACACAACAAGATTCCCCCCCACACACCTCCCACACACACCCCCCCACACACCCCCCCACACACCCCCAACACACACCCCCAACACACACCCCCACACCCCCCCACACACACCCCCAACACACCCCCACTGCCACCACACACCCCCACACCCCCCCACACACACACCCCCCCACACACCCCCACACCCCCCCACACACACCCCCCACACCCCCCCACACCCCCCCCACACACACCCCCACTACCACCACACACACCCCCACACCTCCCTCCCACACACCGCCCCACACACCCACACCCCCACACCCCCCACACACACCCTCCCACTACCACTCTCCCACACACCCTCACACCACCACTCTCCCACACACCCCCACACACACACACCCCCACACACCCCCCACACACACACACACCCACACACACACACCCCCACACCCCCCACACACACCCCCCACACACCCCCAACACACCCCCACTGCCACCACACACCCCCACACCTCACCCCCACACCTCACCCACACACACACCCCCACACCCCCCACACACACCCCCACACACCCCCACACACCCACACACACCCCCACACCTCCCACACACACCCCCCACACACCCCCACACCCCACACACACCCCCCCACACCCCCCCACACACCCCCACACCCCCCCACACACCCCCACACCCCCCCACACCCCCACACACCCCCACACACACCCCCCCACACACCCCACACACCCCCACACCCCCCCCCACACACCCCCACACCCCCCACACACCCCCACACACACACACCACCACACACCCCCCACACACCCCCACACCCCACACACCCTCCACCGCCCCCACACACACCCATACCCCCACCCCCCCCAACACCCTCCACACCCCCCCCTACTACCACCACACCCCACCCCCCCCACCCACACCCATTACCACACACACACACACACCCCCACACACTTTGGGACGTCCTCCCAACGTGAAAAGTGCTATATCAAATGCAAGGATTATTATTATTACACAGCCATTCACGGCCTCGCTCCCTCCTACCTCTCCGGCCTACTATCCCCCTACCTACCTGCCCGTACCCTCCGTTCCTCCGGCCCCGGTCTGCTCCACATCCCCCGCCCCAACCGCCCTACCATCGGTGGCCTTCAGCCTCTCAGCCCCGAGGCTCTGGAACTCTATCCCCAGTGCCTTCGCCGCTTCCTCCCTTTCCTCCTTCAAGGTCGGTCTCAAGACCTTTCTCTTTGACCTTCAGCCTTCAGCTCCCCTCTCGCCTCTCTACCCCCTCCTCGCTCCCTCCCTCCCTTCACCCTGACCACTTCCTCCCTCCCCTCACCCTGACCACTTCCCCCTTGTTCAGGTCCTAACCCAACTGTCCAGCGCCTTGGGACGTCCCCCCGCGTGAAAGGTGCTCTATAAATGTAATCTTGTTGTTGTTGTGGATTGACCGATCGCTTTCCAGAAGTAATAATCCCTTCATAAATCATAATAATTTGTTGACTGGACCCACGACTGATTGTGGGACGTTGCTGTGCGCAATTGGCTGCCGCGTCTCACCCACAAAGTATGCACCATAGTCTGCAGAGCACTTTGAGACGTCTGGAAGACATGATCAGGCCAACAACAACAACAACAAGATTCCATTTATAGAGCGCCTTTCACGTCGGGAGGACGTCCCAAGGCGCTGCACAGTTGGGTCATGACCCGAGCAGGGGGGGAAATGGTCAGGGTGAGGGGAGGGAAGGGAGGGAGCGAGGAGGGGGAAGAGAGTCGAGAGGGGAGCTGAAGGCACGGTCAAAAAGAAAGGTCTTGAGACCGGCCTTGAAGAAGGAAAAGGAGGAAGCAAGGCGAAGGCACTGGGGATGGAGTTCCAGAGCCTGGGGGCTGAGAGGCTGAAGGCCCGACTACCGATGGTAGGGCGATTGGTAGTGATGGTAGGCACTGTATCAAATATAAGGATTATTATTATGTTTCTCCTCTTTCAAGTTCAAACTGTTTGCAAGAAAGGAATTTATATTGGAAGAAAGGTTAGGTTTCATGGAGGTGCAAAAAGTGGTTAGGTAAAGCAGGGTTTCTGGTTAATTTGGGCTGCTGCAGCTAATTCTTTCATTATACTGATGTGCTGCCTATGATTTAAACTTTAAACATGTGGTCACCTGCCTTAATGGCTTCTTTGATGATGTTCTTTGATCTCGACTCTCTACCCCCTCCTGCTCCCTCCCTTCCCTTCCCTCCCCCTGACCATTTCCCCCCTGCTCGGGTCCTGACCTAACTGTACAGCGCCTTGGGACGTCCTCCCGACGTGAAAGGCGCTCAATAAATGGAATCTTGTTGTTGTTGTTGTTGTTTTCTTGCATTCTTTCTGCTTTATCATATGTTCTGCTCCTATCACCAATTGGGATATTGTCCAGCCAACAATGTTAAGAGCTTTGACACACCCTCCGATGTGAGAGGCATCATATAAACGTATACAAGAGTGCATTATATTGTAATAATAAATTATTATTGCAACAACAACTTGCATTTATATAGTGCCCTCCACATAGGGTAGCGTCACAGAGCGCTTAGCAGTGGTAGAGCCAGACTCCGATCCGGGGAGAGGCAGGAGGTGGCAGTAAGCACGGTCGAAGAGGAAGGTTTTCAGGTAGAACTTGAAAGAGGGGAGATAGGGGGCAAGGTGGAAGGATTGAGGGAGAGGGTTGCAGAGTTTTGGGGCATAGTGGCTGAAAACGCGACCTCCGATGGTGGGGCAGGGGATGTGAGGAACAAGCAGGGGGTCGGTGCCAATCGAGCAGAGGCGCTGGGTGGTGGATTGGGGAATAAGGAGGCTGGAGAGGTAGGGAGGTGCTAGAGAGTGAAGGGATTTGAACAAGAGTGTGAGGATATTATTGTATTGTAGGCTGAGAAACCTTGTTTAATCTCCTGCAGCGTTTTGTTAAATTTGCATCGTGTGTCAGAGAGAGAGAGAAACCAGTGGGGAAAATGAAGTCTGTGGCTAACTCGGTTACCCTGAGATTTCCTGCTCTTCAGCATGGATGGTAACATGGGTTTTGTATTAACCCGTATCAAACCACATCAGAGCCTGTGTGAGGGGGAGAAGGAAGGCATGGTGAATCCTGCATTTAAACCATCACACCTGTATGCCAGGATTGCCTGTATATTTTTTATATGTATCATAAATATATTTTTTATATATATATATGAAATATGTCTTACCTCAGACCCCAGATTGTAATACCAGCCTCTTATCTCTGCAATGGGAAACTAGAATTATAGTATTTTCATGTCTAACATATAGTTTTCGGAATTAACGTAAGTTTGAAGCCTCAGGATCTCCCTGTCTCTATTCCCCTGTTTTGTTCTCTCTCTGTCTTCAAATTCCTCCAGGAAACCTACCTCTTCCGCCGCCTCCTTCTTCCCACTTGCCCAGGGTCCAACCCCCTACCACTGTGAAGTGCCCCAAGAGAGCAGAATTCAAGATTTGCATCCTCATTTTCAAACCCCTCCACAGCCTTGCTCCTCCCTACCTCTGTGACCTGCTAACTCTCTACCGACTGTCCGCTCCCTCCGCTCATCAGGCTCTGGCCTGGTTCACAGCCCCCGGGCTGCATGGTTGGGTCTTCAGCCTTTTTGCTCCCACCCTTTAGAACTCCATCCTACAGTCCCACCATCTCGCCCCCTCCCTTAACCTCCTTCAAGGCCTGTCTCAAGCACTTCCTTTTCAACCACACCTTTGATCACCCCCCCTATCCCTTTCCTACCTCCTGATCCCAAACCCCAGCTAGGGTGCAAATCGTTGACTGTCCGGCACCTTGGGACGTCCTCCTGATGTGAAAGCTGCTGTGTAAATTTAATTTGTTGTTGTTGTGTAGATGTCTGTGACCTCCGCGGTGCCAGAAGAAATCCTGCAGGACACGTACCTTATTCAGGGGCTTATGGTTGCCGCCAAAGATGCAGCACTGTACCACGGAGTCCTCATGAGGACCGTCGAGGATCCAAATTCATCCGAGGTTTGTTCTTTAGTGTTTTTATTATTAATAATAATAATAATGCTTTGCACAACTTGCTGCCCATGCTTTGATCGTAGGCATAACATGCAGAGTGTGACGAGCGTAAGAGACTGTAATTTTGGTCAATAATAATAATATTAACAACAATCCTTGCATTCCACATAGCACCTTTCATGTCGGGCAGACGTCTCAAAGCACTTCACATGAATTTCTGTGTACTTTGCAGGCAACAAATAATAATAATCTTTGCTTTTGATACAGCGCCTTATCACGTTGTCGAGACGTCTCAAAGCGCTTCACAGAATATATTTTAAAATGGATTGACTGTATTTTGTGGGTGAAACAGGAGTGTCCCACACACAGTCGTGGATTGAATGACCAGATATTTTTGAAACTTTTTTAAGGAATTATTACCCCCAGAAAGTGATCCGCCAATCGACTAACAACCAGATCCTGCTGTTTCCTGCTGGGTAAACAGAGGAATAATAATAATAATCCTTGCATTTGATATAGCGCTTTTCACGTCGGGAGGACGTCCCAAAGCACTTCACAGAACACACTGTAAAGTGAATTGACTGTATATTTGTGGGCGAACGCGGCAGCTAATTGCGCACAGCAATGTCCCACAAACAGTCGTAGATTGAAAATGACCAATTTATTATTGTTTTGGGTTTTGGAGGGATTATTATTAGGCTCTGTGTGGAGTAAGGAAACTTGTTCAACGTCTCGCTCTGCCAGGAATCGAATCCGGTTCATCACGCTTTCTTTACCTTGCACTTAATACAACACCTGTAACCTCCTGATGTCTCAAATTATTTTGTGTGTAATTGGTGTCAATCAGAGTGACAGTGTTAGAGGCAAACTGCGCAGTCATTTTGGGCACTTACCAATATGTCCCACTCCCAGACGTGATGTGAACAAATTTGACCTGTTTGAGTGCTATTCTATCAGGCGCTAACGTGATTAAAAATGACCAGATTCCTTTGACAATAAATCTCACTCTTGTTTTACAGTGACTTAAAACCATTTTCTTTTATTTGTTTTGATATATATTTTTTAAAATCTGTTTTCTTAAGATGATCAACTACGCCCCATTCAGTCTCTTCCCTTCACCGGTGCCAGAGAATCTCTTTAAAGAGGCGATGGATGTCCAGAAAGATTTCAATCTCCTGATTGATAGAGTCAGTCAGGACCAGGAATTTCTAACCAAAGCCCTAGAAAGGTAAGTGAATTGTCCCAACCTTTAAATCTCTTTATTTTTTATATATATATATACATATTATTGGTGAGTTAGGTTAGACACTGCTCAGTTTTCAAACTATCCATTTGAATGCCCACTGTTAATTTCAACCTCCTAATTCTTTCTCTTTCTCCCTTGTTCTTAAGCACTATAAGAGTGGATGATTTTACGGCTCATCTATTTGAGATCTACAAAAGTGTGCGTGATGAAGGCATCCGCCAGGTAATCTACATCTCCATCTTTGCTGAGCTGTAGGTGTAACTGGTTCAGCTCTCAGCAGTTACCCAAATGCACAGTCTTTACTGGGATGGGGTGGGGAGGGCTGTGTTCCAACCCTTGGCTTTTGCTGACCTGCCACCTAAGACCTTCTGCAGTTCCGTGCTCATTCCATTCCACACACGGGAATTTCCATATGTGGGTGACATGTTGAACTTGCAGTCTGGTTTGGATCCTCTTAAGCATGGTGATGGGCTTCTGTGTGAGTCAAACACCCGGTTGATCCAAAAAAAAATTCAGAAGTTAGAGATCAGTTCAACTCTCATTTGTAACTTTTTTTTAAAAAACAGAGTGAGACTGAGAGGCTAAATGGCTGAGAGTGCTTCACTGTGTGACGTAGCGCCACTCGCTGAATGTTACAAAGAGAGGAGTAAAATGTATGTGTTTTCTATCCCTGTTTAGAATATTATTTTAGGTATAAACCGATCAGATTACATGTTTCACAATGGGCAAAATGACAAACCAACCCTCAAGCAAATAGAAATCAACACGATAGCAGCAAGCTTCGCTGGGCTGGGCAGCCGTATCCCAGATATACATCGGTAAGTGTCGGTTTAAATGCTCACTCCGAGATGCTGCCTCATGTGAAGGCCGCTATGTGGAGTCCTGTAACTTAGTGGTTAAGCACTTGCCTCGCAAGCGAGAGACCTGGGATCGATTCCCAGACAGTGCAAAAGGTTTGGGCAAGTTTCCTTACTCCTCACGCAGTAAGTAGAAACCCAGTTGTTAGTCAATTGGTGGAGTGTTTTCTGGGGTAATAATCCTGTCAACATTTTTTTTTAAGTTATATTTGGTCACTATTCGTGGGACACTGCTGTGCGCAATTGTCTGTCGTGTTTCGCCCACAAAACTTAAAGTCAATTCACTTTACAGTATATTCTGTGAAGCGCTTTGAGATGTCTCGAAGATGTGATAAGGTACTTTATCAAATGCAAGGATGATTATTGTATAGATGCAAGTTGGGGGTGTTGGTATACTAGATCAATTGAAATTTTCAAGACTGAGGTGGATAGATTTTTGTTGGGTCAGAGGGATATGGAGCAAAAGCGGATAAATGGAGTTGAGGTATCGATCAGTCATGATCGAATAGAATGGGCGGAACAGGCTCGAAAGGCTGAATGGCCTACTCCTGTTCCTATGACACGTGGCAAGTGATGGCTTTCAGTTTCTCTCTTCCTTATGAATTTTATTATAATAATAATAATACTCGCATTTGATCCATTGCCTTTCATGTCAGGAGAACCCCTCAGAGCGCTTCACAGAATTTACGATAATGTGTAATACTAACAACTTCTGTGTTGTGTGAGGCGAAAGCAGTAGCAGCCAACCTCCACCAATACAGCACTCCTCCCCCCAACACTGCACTGGAGAGTCAGCCTGGACTGTCAGTTTAAAGTCCGGACAGTAACTCAGAGGTGACCGGGCCCATGTTGGGACTTGGAACTTGTATTGTCTAAGCTGACACTCCGAGGCAGTGCTGGTTACGCTATATAGTTGGAGGTGTTGACCCTCAGGTGAGATGTTAAACCGAGGCTGGTTAGGTCGAGGTTGAAGTCAGCCTGGGCTATTCATAAAGAGAGGGGAGTTTTTCCGGGACTTCCAGCCAACAGTCCCCCCCAAATAAAATGGATCTTGGGAGAGTTTAATTCTGCCTGATGTTGTTTCCTGGGATTGAGTTGAGTTGGAACCCCTTCCCGTGGCTCAGCGCCGTGCTCTGCCACTGTCAAGTTCTCTGCGTGAGGGCCCTGTGTAAATCCACGTTGTTGTTGTTGTGGGCTGCCTTGAACGAACGTCTCTTTGTGTTTGATTTAACATAGACACGTGTTCCAGGTTTGGGGGAAACCCGAGGAGGCGGCTAAGATCCTGAAGTGTGAAGCGATCTATCGCATCACTGATGGGATTGCTAAAGCCTGGCGTATGTATGGCTCAGAGAAGTAAGTCGGACTTCATTAACCCGGGCTTCATTCTTGTGCTTGCTTGCTTTCACACACTCACCCTCTTCTTGCTCTCTCTCACTCACTCTCTCACTTACTCTCTCTCACTCACTTGCTTGCTCTCTCACCCTCTCCCACTTTCACACTCTCTCACTCACTCTCTCTTACTCACTTTCAATCATTCTCTCGTTCTCTCACAACTTCTCTCACTCACTTTCTCCACCTGCTCTCTCTCTCTCTCCTCCACTCTCTCACTTTCATTCACTCACTCTCTCTTGCTCTCTCACACATACAGACAGATCTGTGACTGTGTGTGTCTTTCTCTCTCTCACTTTCTCATCTACATCTGTGTGTGTGTGTGAGACTTTCTTACAGTTGCACAATATCAGCTGGGTGAGGGAGGGAGGTGCCCGACTGAGGTGCCTGACTGACGTGCGGCTGTGTTTTGCGCAGGGCGGTGATTGTCTTTGTGGTTGAAAACGTAGCGAGGAACATCTTTGACCAGCGATGTCTGGAAATGGAGCTCTGGCGCAGGTACTTACCATAACCATGTAACAATCCTTACCTTTGATGCAGAGCCTCATCACAGCAAAATGTCTCAAAGATGATTCACAAAATTTTCTATAAAGCGCAGTGACTATATCTTGTGAGCGAAACGCAACAGCCCAGGGATTGTGTACAACAGTGTCCCAAAAACAGCCATGGAGTGAGTGACCCATTTTATTTGGAAGATTATCAGCCTGGGACATCTGGAGAGAGAAACTCCCTTCTCTGTTTCTTCCGGCTACTTACTGTGGACTATAGGTGACTCACGTCAATCATAGAAACATAGAATCGTACAGCACAAAAAGAGGCCATTCAGCCCATCGAGTCTGCCGGCTCTTTGAAAAGAGCAATGTTGCCGGCACAGACTTGATGGGCCGAATGGCCTCCTTCTGTGCCGTAACGTTCTATGAATCTATGAATCTAATGTCAATCCCACTCTCCAACCCTTTCCCCATAACCCTGCAGACCCGTCCTCCTCAAATACCGTCCACCGCGTTTTTAAAAGTAGTTATCGAATCGGCCTCGACCGCCCTTTCAGGCAATGCGTTCCAGATTCGAACAACTCGCTGCATGAAAAAATGTCTTCTCCCCTCCCCTCTGCTTCTTTTAGAGACTATTTTAAATCTGTGACCTCGAGTCCTTGACACACCCACCAGTGGAAACAGTTTTTCCCTTTCTAACCTATCAAATCCCCTCTTGATTTTGAAGACTTCTATTAGGTCTCCTCGTAACCTTCTCTGCTCCAATGAGAATAATCCTAACCTCTCCAGCCTATCCTCATCATCACGGTCCCTCATTCCTGGTACCATTCTTGTAAATCTCCTCTGCACCCTTTCCAATGCCTTAACATCCTTCCTATAGTGCGGTGCCCAGAACTGGGCACAGTATTCTAAATGAGGCCTAACCAGTGTTTTATATCGGTTAATCATAACCTCCTGACTCTTGTACTCTCTGCCCCTATTTATAAAGCCTAGAATCCCCCATTGCCCTTTTTACAGCCTTATCTACCTGTCCTGCCACCTTCAAGGATTCATTTACCTGCACCCCCAGGTCTCTGTTCTTTTGCCCCCCTTATGATTGTATTATCAGCCTATATTGCCTCCCCTCATTCTTTCTTCCAAAATGCATTACCCGCATTTCTCCACATTGAAATTCATCTGCCATGTGTCGCCCATTTTACCATTCTGTCTATGTCTTCCTGCAGTTGGCTCCGATCCTTCTCACTGTTTACTCCCCTACCTAACTTTGTGTTGTCCGCAAACTTGGAAATGGTACTTGCTATACCCAAGTCCAGGTCATTTATGTATATTAAGAAGAGCAGTGGTCCTAATACCGATCCCTGGGGGACGCCACTGTACACTTCCCTCCAGTCAGAAAAGCAGCCGTTCACCACAACTCTCTGCTTTCTGTCTCCCAGTGAGTTCTGGATCCACTGCCACTGTCCCTTTTATACTATGGGCTTCTATCTTTCTTTCAAGTCTTTTATGTGGCACTTTGTCAAATGCCTTTTGAAAGTCCATATAAACTACGTCAACTGCACTACCTTTATCCACCCTCTCCGTTACCTTATCGAAAAATTCTATTAGATTTGTTAGACAAGATTTGCCTTTAACAAATCCGTGCTGCCTGTCCCTAATTAACCCATATTCTTCTAAGTATTCTGTCCCGGATTATAGTCTCCAGGAGTTTCCCCACTACTGATGTTAGGCTGACTGGCCTGTGGTTCCCAGTTTTGTCCTTCTGTCCCTTTTTGTACAGGGGAGTCACATTGGCCACTCTCCAGTCCTCTGGCACCTCCCCTGTGTCCAATCAAGATTGAAAAATTGTAGCCAAAGCCTCCGCTATTTGTACCCGTGCCTCCCATAGTGACCTTGGTTGCATCCCATCCGGACCGGGCCACTTAACTACCTTCAGCCCAGTCAGGAGCTAGTGTGAGACTGTTGGATTATGTAACCTAAAATAAAAGAGTGTTCTACACATTGTTTGTTGAGAATATGGTAGGTTCTGTTTTCTTACCCTCGACCCACCCTCCACCACTCCGAACTTTGCATTTAGCAATTGATGCTCATTCCCTTACATTTACCCTTGTTATTTCACTCTCTTTCGGACAGGAATATTACCGTGCTGAGAAGAAAGACAGAGGAAATATACCAGAGAGGGATTTTAGACACAGATAGAAAGCTTTTCATGTAAGTTTTGGACCACCTTGCCCCCCTGCACACAGCAGTGTCCCACAAACAGTCATGGATTGCAAATCCTTTCACTCCCTGGCACATCCCTACCTCTCTGACCTCTTCACTCCCCAATCCACCACCCAGCGCCGCCACTCGACTGGCACCGACCCCCTGCTCGTCATTCTACCCTACCATCGGAGGTCGCGCTTTCAGTCACTACGCCCTGAAACTCTGGAACATTTTCCCTCAATCCCTCTGACTTGCCCCCTCTCTCCCCTCTTTCAAGTCCTGCCTGAAAACGTTCCTCTTTGACTGTACTTACGACCACCTCCCCCCACCCCCACACATCCACCATGGCTCAGAGTCAGGCTCCACCGCTGTAATGTTTCCTGAGACACTGAGCTGCGTGGAGGGTGCTATATAAGTGCAAGTTGTTGTCGTTGCTGTTGATTGACCACAAACGTTTTTATTAACCCCCGGAAAGCGATCCGCCAATCGACTAACAACTGGGTTCCTACTTACTGCTGGTTAAACAGGCGTGTGGGGTAAGGAAACTTGCCTAAGATTTCTCCGTGCCCGGGAGGTTGAACGTGGATCCTCTCACTTATGAGGCGAGCGAGCTAACCACTAAGTTTTATTGGCCCAGGTCCCAGTTCTAAACAGTTTTCCAAAATGTTCTCAGACTTAAATTGGTAAGATTTAAACTCTAGAATTAGAGCAAATGTTTAAGGTGCGAATATTCTTGAAGCCCTTTGTGACGTCTCAACAACATGATAAGGCGCTCTATCTAATACAAGGTTTATTATTATTATTAATGTGAGTCTTGTGTTGATCTGTAGAGATGGCTATGAAGTGGCTGTTGCTTACCTTCGAACTGGATACGGACCTGACGATTACCCATCCTTGGAGGTTGGTGACTGGGTTCAGTTTTCTCTCGTGCCGGTTTCTTCCGTGTGCTGGACAGGCGTGCTCCCGTCTCTGGCCCTCGTACCCTGACAGACACACGCACACACACCACACGTACACACAGACAGACAAACACACACACACACACACATCATCCAGCACAGTCTGAGACGACTCAAAGCACTTCACAGAATATATTGTAAAGTGCAATGACTGTGTATTTTGTGGGTGAAACTTGGCCAATTGCACACAGCAGTGTCCCACAAACAGCCATGGAGTGAGTGACCCAATTTTGTTTATTTGGGGGGGTTGTTGGCCAGGACACTGGGAGAGAGAAACTCCCCTTTCTTTTCGAATTGTGCCATGGGACCTTTAACGTCCACCTGAACAGACAGACGGGGCCTCGGTTTAACGCCTCATCTGAAGGACAGCACCTCCGACAATGCAACACACCCCCCAGCACAGCATTGAGCGTCAGCTTAGACTGTGATTCAAAGTCCTTACGTGGAGGCTTGAACCCACAACCTTCTGACTGCCTATGTGTCATTGTACTTGACACTACTGGATAGGCACTCTAGAGTTAATTCTCAAGTTGGTCATTTCCTCCTTCGTCTGTTCCCTCCTGTCCAGGACTGGAACGGGCGGTTGCTGCTGGAGCGATCGAGGGCTATCAAGTGTCCTGACATCGCCACTCACCTGGTGGGAACCAAGAAGGTGCAGCAGGAGCTGACACGGCCGGGAGTCTTGGAGAAGTTTCTCTACGACAACCCCGAGGCCGTGGAACGCATTCGAGCTACTTTTGTGGGTCTGTACAGTTTCGATGAGGTACGTGTCTGTGTGTGTGTCTGTGCGTGTGTGTCTGTGTGTGTACGTCTATGTGTGTGCGTATGTCTGTGTGTGTGTGTGAACCTGGCTCAGCCTCTGGGTCGGAATGTGATTGCGTTCTAAAGGTGGGGGTGAAGGGGAGGATGCGGGGATGTCTAACTCTAATGTCCTTAAACTGTTCTAATCACCTAACTCAATAATTTTCTTGTGGCCACAGGGGGAAGAAGGTGACAAAGTGGTTGCGATGGCGATGGCAGAACCGGAGCACTTTGTGCTTAAACCACAGCGAGAGGGAGGAGGTGAGGTGGCTCTTTTTATTAGAGTTGTCAGAGGTGCCATCCTCTGTCTGTGCCCATTCATGTTGACGTTTAAGATGCGTGATCAATATTCCCCCAGATAAAATTAGTCGTTCACTTTGTGAGAATGCTAGATGTATATAATAAAATAATTCTTGCATTTTGACATAATAATAATCCTCACATTTGATATAGTGCCTTATCACTTCGTTGAGATGCCTCAAACAACTCACAGACTATATTGTAAAGTGAATTAACTGTACAATTTGTGGATTAAATATATTCAGGATGAATCAGAAGTCCTTACTCATACAGTCTTTAATTATTAATTATGTTTTTTTAAGACAACATTGGTAGAGAGCGTGCAGCTATTACAGGAGACGTCTTTCATGGCATTTCGGATGTTTTTTGTCACCGAGTTGATATGTGTAAATGTCTATGTGACATAGCAGTTTGAACATCTCATATAGACAACAACAACAACAACAAGATTCCATTTATAGAGCACCTTTCACTTCGGGAGGACGTCCCAAGGCGCTGTACAGTTGGGTCGGGACCCGAGCATTGGGGGGAAATGGTCAGGGTGAGGGGAGGGAAAGGAGGGAGCGAAGGAGGGGGTAGAGAGTCGAGAGGGGAGCTGAAGGACCTGCAGTGTTCTTCTGTAGCTCAGTGGTTAGAGCGCTCGCCTCGCAAATGAGAGGCCCTGGGTTTGATTCCCAGGCAGGGCAAAATGTTAGGCAAGTTTCCGGACTCCACACTCCTCTGTTTACCTAACAGTAAGTAGAAACCCGGTTGTTAGTCGATTGGTGCATCGCTGTTCAGTGGTAATAATCTCTTTTTAAAAAAAATTGTTCACTCAATACCAAATGCTGTACCCAATTGGCTGCCGCGTTTCTCCCTCAAAATATACAGTCAATTCACTTTACAGTATATTCTGTGAAGCGCTTTGAGACGTCTTGAAGACGTGATAAGGTGCTGTATCAAATGCAAGGATGATTATTATTATTATTGATCTATGTGTAAGGACTTTTGATTCACCCTGTATATAAATACACAAATAAATATGTAAGATTATATTCAAGATGCTTAATGTTTTTAAGGTTTTTGTTAATTAATTTTTATAGACCTTTTAGAAAGTAATCAAATACTTATCATAGAATTATACAGCACAGAAGGAGGCCATTCGGCCCGTTATGTCGTGTCTAGCTCTTCAAAAAGAGCTATCCAATTCAACCCCACTCCCCATAGCCCTGCAAACTTGTCCTCCCCAAATAATTATCTACTTTTCTCTTAAAAGTTGTTATCAAATTGGCTTCCACCACCCTTTCAGGCAATGCATTCCAGATTTAGAATTGTTTCAGTATAGTTGACTAGGGCATGTGTTTTAATGACTAGCTTTGGGCTCCTGAGAGAGTTGTGACAATCAACGATAGCAGTCTTCTTCTCCCTGGTTCTAGGTATGTGCTAATTAGGTTCAGTGAAGGTAAAGATATATCGGCTTGTCCCGGCTCAGGTCAATTTCCACCTTTTTCAGAAAGTATGTTCGCTCCTGTGTGACTTGAATAATCGTGTCCACGAGCACAGATGTGGAAACAAAGGAGCTCAGAAAGAAGATTATTTCTCAGACACCAGCTTATCTCAAACCTGAGACATAAGCAGGCTGTGGAAGGCTGCCCAGAAGTTGCCTGTATCTCTCTGCAAAACCGCCTGCTTGAGGTCACTAGCAGCTTGAGAAGGGTGGGGGCTACAACTCTTGTTTTCTCAGAGGAAAAACTGGAGACAAAAACAGGGAAACATAAATCTGTTACCAGGGGAGTCAGAGTTAAAAACACTTAAAAAGAGTGTGTTGGGGAGGACAAGTTTGCAAGGCTATGGGGAGAGAGTGGGGGAGTGGGATTGATTTGGAAGCTCTTTTTAAAGAGCCGGCACAGACACGATGGGCCATGTGCTGTATAATTCTATGAGAGCTGTAATTTTGGAATATCGTAGAGGATCAACGTGCTTTTCAGTGGAATCGATATCGATTTTACTGTGTGTATTTGTCTCAGTTAGAAGACTAAGCTGGGCTAGCCTGTCCGACATTCTGTGTTAATTAAATAAATTTGGGATTATTACACAATCTGTATTGGTTGAGTCCGTCCAAATCTCTTACATATGAGCAGTTGTTTAATCTGTGCTGTTTGTGTTATTGCTCGTCAGGAAATAACAGCTTTGGGGAGGAGCTCAAACAGCTTCTGGGAAGCCTTAAAGACAGCCCAGAGCGGTCAGCGTACATCCTGATGGAGAAGGTCACGCCGCTGCCTGTGGTAAATTACCTGGTGCACCCGGGAGTCCCTCCGAAATTGACGGAGTGTGTTACGGAGCTGGGAATATTCGGAGTCTATATCAGGTACTCAACGTTTACTCGTGCTTTACATCTTAGATTTGTGGAGTCCCGTAGCGTAGCAGTTGGAGCCTCGCAAGGGAGAGAAACCGGGTTCGATTCCCGGCCAGGGAAAAACCTTAGGCAAGTTTCCTGACTCCACACGCCTCTGTTTACCTAGCAGTAAGTAGGAAAACTGTTGCTAGTCGATTGATAGATCGCTTTTCTGGGGGTGTAATAATCCCTCAAATAAAAATTGGTCACTCAATCCACGACTGTTTGTAGGACACCGCTGTGCACAATTGGCTGCTGCGTTTTGCACAAAAATTAGAGGCAATCCACTTTACAGTATATCCCGTGAAGCGTTTTGGGACATCTCAACCACGTGATAATGCGAGGATTGTTATTATTTCAACCTGTTCAATGGGCCCAGCTCTCACTCCACGCTGTGCGTTTCACACCCGACAGGCGCTGTGGGAACATGGTGATAAACGACTGCTCGGGACATTTGCTACGGACCAAGAGCACAGAGTTTGCAGACGGAGGAGTGGCTGCCGGGGTGGCCGTGCTGGACAGCCCTTATCTGGTCTGACCTCCAGGCTGTACATTGTATTGCAGAGCGTAATTTACAGAGGTTTGGCACAGCTCTTTCCCCTTTAGCCCCCATCCCTGCCCTCGCTTTTGAACCCCGTGAGCCAAGTCCCTAGCGGTGGGAACATCCAGTCTCGCAGACTCCCACCACCAGCAGGACCCAGCCAGACAAACCCCAAACTGGAGAATAAAGTCAAACATTTACAGTAATTTGCGAGTGGTCAGTGTTGTGTATGGAAGGAGGACAGTTTAATGGAGATGCAGGAATAAGGAGAGCGCAGGTCTCATCCCCTTCTGTGGGCCCTCTTCCCCCGCAGTTTAGTGCTGCTGGCGATGCGTAGTTATACAATGGAGGAAACCCCCCAATCCGCTCCCTGCCACCTCCCGAAATTCTGGAGCATTCTCCCTCAATCTCTCCGCCTCAGCCCCTCTTCCCCATCTTCAGGTTGCGCCTGAAGGCCTTCGACCATGCCTACGGTCACCTCCCCCCCACCTCTCGTTCGGCGTCATGCTCCACCACTGTCGAGCTCTCTCAGATACTGCCCTGCGTGAGGGACGCTGTGTAAATGCAAGTTGTTGCATTGGCCAACGCCAGCTAAGATTCCTTTCCGCCCCAACTTGGAGAACTCAACCTGGGATCAACAAAGTTCACATGAACCAAAGCCTCTGATCCCTGATGCCCTGAAGGTCTGTATTGCTCAGATATTTAGGAACACGATTAAGCCATTCAGCCCCTCGAGACTGTTCCGCCATTCGATAAGATCAAGGTTGATCTGTACCTCAACTCCAGTTAACCCGTCTTTTCTCCATATCCCCTTGATGTCCCCTGACCTTACAACTTTGCTTTGACACTTTATATTTTTTGATGAATTTTCCTTCCAATTTGCCCAGTTAATGGTTGAAGGGAAAAAGTTCAGAGAATAGTTACTTTTGGGTCACTGAGCATTCCAGTGGGGTTTAGTGAAGATTTAGCCACCAAACAATTGCAATCTTCTCAGCCACCGTGTGTGTATGTGTCACAGTTCGTCACAGTAGCACAGAACACTTCCCTTGTGGGGAAGACAAAGAGTTAAGAACGTAAGAATTGTTTGATGAAAGTCATTGCCAGCGTTTCAAAGTGTTTGGGTTTGATTTATCATTATTTTCCGTTGTATGTGCAGTTCATTCCTCCCTCACCATCACCAGAACTGCGGTTTCCTCTTGTGAGCTGCTGTTCTGTGATGAGGAAACGGAAACTCTGCTTCCGACCTCGTCAGTGTGTTAAAAGGCTCTGTTTCTGCAGGTGTTTGACTTCCGCAATACAGGGTTTCTGTCACAAGAGGACAACCATGAGCCACAAAAACACAGTAAACCTCACAGGTCCGAAAGATTCACTGTGACTTATGCAAATTATTAGTTATGTCAAACTTGCACAGAACAAACTCTTGAACGGGACGCGGTAAGATGCACAACTTAGGCCATTATACACTTTATATAGATCAGACTTGTGTAAGTTTTACAATCGTGCTTCAATTATTTCATAGTTACTTTCAACTTTTTTCTCTCTTGCTTTCCCCAATCTGTCTCTTTTTTTTTTCTTTTCCTTTCCATACTCCCCCATCAATTTCACATATCTTCCACTTAGTACCTTTCTGCACGCAAGACTTTTAAGAGCTGAATTGAAACCGTGATTTAGAGCACAGAAGGGAGGCCATTCAGCCCATTGTGTCTGTGCTGACTCTCCCCTTAAGCCCATTACCTGGGACACTTGCTCTATCAATGCGGCTCTAGTAATAATTTCCATTTTACAACCTCCCTCCAGTGACTGAACTGTTTTATCAAATCACATGTTTTCAATCTTGTATCATGTCAAATAAAATCAAAATCCTATATTTGAGAAATTGTTATATACTTAATAATAAATATGTTGATTGCAGGTTCTGGTGTGTACTGTCTACTTTTTAGAATCCTATAGTGTGGTTAGAGCGCTCGCCTCAAAAGTGAGAGGACCCAAGTTCGATTCCCAGGTAGTGTGAAACCTGAGCCAAGTTTCCTTATTCCACACGCTCTGTTTACCTCGCAGTAAGCAGGCACCCAGTTGCTTTTTAATTGGTGCAGCCATTGCCAGTCTGTATAAGGTGAAATATATATAGCGCCTCATCACGTTGGAATGTCTGCAAGTGCTTCGTAAAGTTTCTGTGTAGTGTAGTGACTTTTGCAGGCGAACGATTGTGCAATACATCAACAGCACAAGCTGCACCGTCACACCGTGGTTAACCTTGAGATGAAAGTTCCGTGTTCAACAGTGATCCAATTAACACTGCCTGTTCACTGTAACTAGGAGTTCAGGGTCTGTTTCACTGGAGCTTCAGCTAATTCATTGTCACCAACTTAACTCTTTCCTATGAGCAAATATTCTTGTGCCGGTCGGTGTGGAGGTTGGGGAGCATTTTTTACTTAATCTATTTGGGGGAATAAGGTCATTTTCATTCAATGAATACATTTACGTTGCGATGGTGGTGATAAGAAGTCTATTAATTGATTTAACTCTGAAACACTCCCTCAATCCCTCCGCCTTGCCCCCTCGCTCCCCTTTTTCAAGTCTTGCCTGAAAACCTTCCTCTTCGACCGTGCTTATGGTCACTTCCCCCCCCCGTCCCACCCCGGCTCGGAGTCAGGCTCCGCCACTGTTAAGTGCTCTTGAGACAATACCTTGCGTGGAGGGCACTATATAAGTGCAAGTTGTTGTTTTTAATTGCCATCTGTAACGTGGGTCCCAAGTTGTTGGAACTAACTGAGTAGTTGTGTGTTTTTTTTCACCTGTATCAATGAGATCTTCTTGTCTCCAGGTTTAAAATCATACAATCCTACAGCACAGAAGGAAGCCATTTGTTAGTCGATTGACGGATTGCTTTCCAGGGGCAATAACTCCTTAAAAAAAATTGGTCATTCGATCCTCGACTGTTAGTGGCACACTGCTGTGCGCAATTGGCTGCCGTGTTTCATCCATAAAATATACAGGCAATTCACTTTGCGGCGTCTTCTGTGAAGTGCTTTGAGATGTCTCAACAATGTGGTAAGGCACTATATCGAATGCAAGGATTATTATTATTACACAGGCAGTCAGCACCAGTAAAGCACCAGTAAAGCACAGCCAAGCTGACGCACCCATGTCTTCTCTCCTGGTGATGGTGAGGGTAAGTGCGTGTTTATGTGAACTGGGAGAGAAACTGCCAAATATCTAAAAATAACCTAAAATCAAAAACATTAAAAAGAGCAGGAGAAACAGGATGGACTAATCTGCCATCGGTAGACGGTAATTGTGGATGCATAGTTTTAATATTGCTTCATGCAGTACCCAACCCTGCAATGACTCATTTCTTTCAAGATGAGGTAGGAGAGTGGGGGGGGAGGGGGGAGGAAAGGTCTAGATATCTTTTGAATGAAAACATTCAAAATAACAGCAGGAAAAGGCATTAATGTGCTGTACAATGTGGGTCCAGTGTTGAAATCTGTTCAATATGATAATAATCCTTGCATTTGAAATAAACACCTATTATGTATATCTCCAACAACTACAACACATTGCCTTGCACCGTGTTCAACGGTGATCCAATTAATATTGCCTGTACACTGTAACTAGGAGTGCCATTCATGTTGAGGGAATGCCCCAAAGCATTGGATAGTGAAGGATTTGCACCTAAACTGGGGATTGGAATCAAGAGGGATAGAGGCCAGGAGGACTGGGGTAGGAAGGTGATCGAAGGCATGGTCAAAGAGGAGGGTCTTGAGACAGGCCTTGAAGGAGGCAAGGCAGGGATGAAGTGGAGGGACTCTGGGGTGGAGTTTCAGAGGGTGGGAGCAGAAAGGCTGAAGACCAGACTGCCAATAGTGGAGTGGAGGGCAAAGCAGGGACATGTGGAACTGGCCAGTGCCCACCAAGCGGAGGGAGCGGGCAGGTTGGTAACGTTTTAGTAGGTCACAGAGGTAGGAAGGAGCAAGACCGAGGATGGCTTTAAAAGTGGGACGAGTATCTTGAACTCGATGCTCTGGGGGATGGGAAGCCAGTGAAGTGGCGTGAGGGTGCTTAGTGTAGGAGAGGACATGAGTTGCAGAGTTCAGAATCATTTGAAGCTTGTGAAGGGAAGATTTGGGAAGTCCAATGCCACAGTTATTCCGACTTGCCAGCCAACTTGCATATACTGTACAGGAAATATCAAATAAACAGTCATACAGTGAATGCTAATTATTTTTCTGGGGATATTTTTGACCAGGTGAATCATTGATTCTTACAAGCCCTGAATGACTCATCTTGTGGTGAGGAATGGGGAATCCCGGTGAAAATTGCAACAACAACATGATAAAGTGCTCTATCAATCACAACAAGAATAACAATAACTAGCATTTATATAGCACCCCCTCATGCAGGGTAGCGTGCCAGAACGCTCAACTGTGACTGAGCAAGACAGCAAGCCGGGTGAGGTTTGAGGAGGTGATAAAGGGGCTGTGTCAATGGCAAAGATTATTATTATCATCATTATTTCCATCTCCTGAAAAGAGGAGGGTAAGGGGTGACCTGATAGCGATCTTTAAAATGATGAAAGGTTTTGATAGGGTAGACATAGGAAAGATGTTTCCACTCGTGGGGGAGACCAAAATCAGGGGCCATCAATATAAAATACAACAACAACAACTTGGATTTATATAGCGCCCTCCACGCCGGACGGCGTCTCAGAGCGCTTCACTGTAAGGAATCCCGGGGCCAAGCCAGGGAGAGGGGGAGGAAGGTGACCAAAGTCGCGGTCGAAAAGAAAGGTCTTCAGAAGAGACCTGAAAGTAGGAAGAGAGGGGGCGAGGCGAAGGGAGTGAGGAAGGGAGTTCCAGAGCCTCAGGGCATAGTGGCTGAAGGCACGGCCGCCAAGCATGGAGCGGAGGACTAGGGGGACGAGGAGGAGGCCAGACCCCGAGGATCGAAGGCAACGGGTGCTGTTTTGAGGAGAGAGGTCAGAGAGATCGGGGGATGCAGAGGAGTGGAGGGATTTGAATACAAGGGTGAGGATCTTGAAATCGATCCTCTCTGCGATAGGCAGCCAGTGCAGTCTGGCCAGGACTGGGGTAATCGGGGAACGTAGTAATAGTAATAGTCACAAATAGATCAAATAGGGAAGTTAGAAGAAATTTCTTCCCACGGAGAGTAGTGGAATGTGGAACACGTTACCACAAGGTGTTGTTGAGGCAAATAGCCTAGAAATATTTAAGGGAAAGCTCAACGGGTACATGAGGGAGAAAGGAATTGAAGGTTATGCTGATAGGCTTAGTGAGGAAGGGCAGAGGAGGCTCATGTAAAGCATAAACACTGGCGAAGACCAGTTGGGCCAAATGGCCTGTTTCTGGGCTGTATATTCAAATGTATTCTGATGAATTAGTGTTCAAATAATAATAATTGTTATTAATAATTTAATTGTTATTAATAATTTAATTATTAACAATATACAGTATTGTTAAAAAATAATAAAATGATGAACTATTATTTATTTATTATTATCAGCGTGCAATTGGCTGCCGCGTTTCGCCCCCAAAGTATACAGTCAATTCACTTTACGGCGTACCCCGTAAAGCTCTTTGAGACAACAACAACAACAGCAAAATTGCATTTATGGAGCGCCTGTCACGTCGGGAGGACGTCCCAAAGCGCTGGAGGGGCAGAGTCTCGACGACGTGATAAGGCGCAGTATCGAGTGCAAGGGTGATGATGATGATGGTGATGATGATGGTGATGATGATGATGGTGATGCACACCTGAGCTGTTTGCACTTCTACCTTTGCAACAAGTGCAGGTGGGGCCACATTGCTGAGGATGGGGGCGGGGCGAGAGACCGGATGACGCACATGCAAATCAGGGCGTCTGATTGACACCGGCGCCGACCAATCACGTGAACGACAGGGGCTTTTCCTCCCCACCTCCCGTAAGCTTGAGGGTAGGGACGCGCTGACGCAAGCGGGGGCGGCTGACCAATGACGGGGGGCGGGGAGGAGAGCGCTGGCACCGCCCCCTCTCACCTCACCAGGGGAGAGTCATGTGATCGGGGAAGGCGCTGCAAGATGGCGGCGGCGGCGGCGTCGTCGGCGACGGAGTGTGGTTGGTCGTGGTGAGCGGCCGCGTTTGTGGCGGCCCGGAGGCCAGGCGGAGAGAGAAAAGAAGAGGAGAAGGACGGAGGGCGGAGTTGTGTTCGTGGCTGAGAGAGAGAGAGCCGTCATATCGCGGATATTTCAGGTACTTTATTGTTTGTGAGGTGACAGTTTGCTCCGGTGTGAAGGCGACACCGGTTTGTAACCGGGGCTTCGTGTGGCCTAAAGGCGTCGGGGAGCAGCTCAGGCCCGAGCTCGGCTTGTGGGGCGGCGTTTGGCTTCCCCTCCCCACCTCTCGCCTGGTGACGAGCTTTTTCTTCTCTCTTTTCATTTCCTTTTCTATTTATTCTTGAGAAAAATATTTTAAAGATTTTTATTTAGGCGACACCCCGTAGGTTTAGGCTGCCCCCACCCCCTCATGTGTACCCCTCCCCCCCACACACACACCCCCACTACACTCCCGCAAAATTCAGATAACTATAATAAAAAGGAAAATAAAATAAAAGACTTGTCTCAGGAGGACGAGGTAGGGATTTATGTTCGCGGAGGGAGGGAAGGGGTGGGGGGAGCTGTCTGTCTGACTGACTGACTGACTCTTCAGGGATATTTCATGGACTTCATTGTTTTTGAGGTGACACTTTCTCTCTTTCTCTCTCTCTCTCTCTCTTTCTGTCTCTCATATATTAGAAACAAAGCTTTGAAACATTCTCCTGAAGAGCTGGGGTGGGTGATGGGTGGGTAGGGAGTTAAGGCCGGGCGGTGTAGTTGCTTCTTCCAAGTTTACTGTGCGCGAGTGAGTGACTGAGTGAGTGAGTGAGTGTGTGAAGGGGGCAAAGAAGCTGCTGACATTGTTGTGGAAAGGAGGCCCTGGTGATATGGTGTGTGATCTGAGGGCTTGGAAGGTGCGGGAGATGTGTGTAAATCTAAAAATAACACCCTCCCCCCGACCCTTTCTCACCACCGCCACTACCCTGAGAGACAAGTGCCCTCGAGTCACTGCTGTTTACCATACAGACATGTTGGCAAAAACTCAGTGAGGGTGTTATAAAGTTGCTGCGTTAACAGTTGAGGCACAAAACCCGCCCCGCAGCTGCGGAAATCAGTTACACGTCGCAGTGTATTTGGCTTATTGAACCTAAGCTACTGAAAACGACAGGTTTCCTCGTAGTCTGCTGGTGCTGCTTGCTGTAACAGTTTCAATCAGTCTGGTTCTGTAGCAAAGTCCCGACCGCAGTCATGCACTTTTAGGGCTCGATGAGATAGTTTCTATTATGTATCTCGACTCTTGTGGTGCAAAAAGTTTTTTTTTTTGGCAGCCAAAATATAGGGTGTCGTCCAAAATGTTAACATTTCTCTCTCTCGCTCTGCTTACGTGTCTGCTAGGAATTTCCAACGTAAGTGTTAACTGATAGCGTTTGACTCTTTAATATCGATCATTTTATAACTTGTATGGAACTAGCTAGGTAGATTGTTGAATGAAAGATGGGCAACTTTAGCTAGCTTCACGTGTCACAATTTCATGTAATCAATTTAAAATACGGTCGGAAGCTAGGATATGTTTGTGTAATAGGATAATGTGTGCGCATGTGTATATGGAAAGTGATAACTTTGAATCTGGAACACTCTCCCTCAATTCCTCCGCCTTGCCCACTCTCTCCACTTTTTCAAGTCCCACCCGAAAACTTTCCTCTTCGACCGTACACCCACCTCCCCTCCTCGGCTCGGAGTCAGGCTCCGTCATTGTTAAGCGCTCTGAGACACTGCCCTGCATAAGTGCATGTTGTTGTTGTTGGTGTGTTAACTGGGATCATTAAGAGTACATTAAAATGTAATTTTGTGCATTGCAATATTTCAAATTCAAGCAGTATAAAATTTTAAATTTTCCTTGGACTTTCTAACGAAGATACTCTCTGGAGACAACATTGTAAGAACTGGTGGCTATAGTCTGTCATTGATGTCAGTAACTTGAATTATACATTGAGAATATTGTACAAGAAGTATATCACAATATTAGTACTTTAAGCTTAGAGGGGAATGGGGGACTCTTTTCATAGCTACAGGAAGTATAATTTGATATCAGTGAATATTGTTTGAAATACTCCCCATAGCTATAGGAAAAGAAAGGTTCTAAACTATATGTTCCCTATAGCAGAGAAATACAGCCTTTTTTACATTTTTGGCATCTGCTAACTACACTCATGGGCCTCACTGCTGATCTGACGTACAGAAAAGGCAGCTGCATGTAAGAGTGGTGCCATTGAGTTTAACAAGGGCAAGGACTTTGGACTGGCCTAGGAGAAGATCCAGAGCCACCCAACCCCAGCAAAGCATGGTACTAACTGATTACTCCAGAAATAATAATACTAATAATCCTTGTATTTGATATAACACCTAGTTATGTCTTCGAGATGCCTCAAAACACTTCACAGAATATGCTGTAAAGTGAATTTACTGTATATATTGTGGGCAAAACACAACACAGTGACTATGGTCATCATGTGGGAGATCAGTAGTAAAACATTCTGTACATAGGTGTACAAAGCAGAAAAAACAAGTGTTTGAATTTTTTTTTTAAAAACTGTAACTTTAAAAAATGATCTGTGAATAAACTTACTCCCAACAAAACCAGTTCATATTATTTGGTGAACTTTTTCAAACAATGAATATCTGCTTAGAAGTGGTATGGTAAACAACTGCAGATTGATGCCCATGCATCGTTGACATGGCGTTCGCTACTGTAATAATAATGATAATAATTTAGCTGTATAAATCCATCTTAATACAACAGCTTCCATAACAACTTTTTAATGTTTAACTTACTGTAAATTGTTGTTTCATTTTCGGTGTCGTTAAACAGGTGATTATATCTTGACCTGAGTTCAATTCCAGGCAGAGGGCGAAACCTTGGGCAAGTTTCCTTACTCCACACAGAGCCTAATAATAATCCCTCCAAAACCAAAAACAATAATAAATTGGTCATTTTCAATCTACGACTGTTTGTGGGACATTGCTGTGCGCAATTGGCTGCCGCGTTTGCCCACAAATATACAGTCAATTCACTTTACAGTGTGTTCTGTGAAGCGCTTTGGGACGTCCTCCCGACATGAAAAGCGCTATATCAAATGCAAGGATTATTATTATTATCTTTTAAAAATTAACTATGCTCAGTACCGAGAAGCAGAGTTCAGTGGGTTCAGTTAATAATAATAATAAACCTTGAATTTGATAAAGCATCTTATTACTTAATTGAGATGTCTCAAAACACTTCACAGAATATATTGTAAAGTAGAGTGACTTTGCAGCCAATTGCGCACAGCAGTGTCCCACAAACATTCGTGGATTGAGTGACCATATTATTATTCTGTCTGTACATTGCTAACCATTGCTTGTCTCAACTTCAGTCCTGGAAGAAAACATTTCAAAGTGGGCAGTGTAATTCTGCTTTCATACTTTGAAGCATTTGGAAGCAGTGTCTCATCTTTCCAGATTTCAACTGAGGCAGGTGATATACAAATACTTCAAGCCATACAATAGTCTGCATTGCTAAGAGACCGGGAATATTTGTGTATCCTTTTCATATTTAACGCATCTGTATGGAGAGCAGCACATTTCAGAGATCAGCATTAAAGCCTCTATTTATGTAGCAGTAAGTAGTCGTCTGGTTGTTAGTCGATCGGTGGATCACTTTTCCGAGGGTAATAATCTCTTTTAAAAGAATTAATAATAATTTGTTCACTCAATCTACGACTGTTTGTGGGACACTCTTGTGCGCAATTGGATGCTGTGTTTTCACCCACAAAATATACAGTCAATTCACTTTACAGTGTATTCTGTGAAGCGCGTTGAGACGTATTGAAGATGTGATAAGAAGCTATATTAAATACAATAATAATCCTTGCATTTGATATAGAGCTTTTCACGTCTTCGAGATGTCTCAAAGCGTTTTGCAGAATATACTGCAAAATGAATTGACTGTATATTTTGTGGGCGAACACGACAGCCAATTGCGCACAGCAGTGTCCCACAAACAGTCGTGGATTGAGTGACTAAATTATTATTGGTTTTTTTCTTGAGGGACTATTGTGAGGTGTGTGGATTAAGGAAATTTGTCCAAGGTTTTGCCCTGCCAGGAATTGAACCCAGGTCTCTTGTTTGTGAGGCGAGTGCTCTAACCACAGAGCTACAGGACTCCTTGTACAGGACAAGGATTATTATTTTTATTATTTAGATTGAAAATGACCAATTTATTTTTCGTTTTTGGAGGGATTATTATTAGGCTCTGTGTGGAGTAATGAAACTTGCCCAAGGTTTCGCCCTCTGCCTGGAGTTGAACTCAGGTCTCTCGCTTGCAAAGCGAGTGCTCTAACCACTGAGCTGCAGGACTCCACACAACCTTATTAAATAGAGTTCACTTAATTATAATTTGAAAGTTTAGTGTTTCAATTTCCACTTCTCTGACTCCCCAGCTCCCTCCACTTTTGATCGAGTACAGATGTAAGAGTGAGCGAGTTTTTTATTGTTCTGTGCACCGCCTACAACAACAACTTGCACTTATATAACGTCCTCCACTCAAGGTAGCGTCAGGAAGCTGAATATGAGGAAAGAAGGATGTGCTGACTGTGGAGGGAAGGAGGTTTGAATGACTGGTGTTTCTACTTTGTTTATGTTGGAGTCTGTATCCAGAGCTTTTCCCCAGAAGACGGAGTAGAGTCTGAAATCCACGACAGCATAAGTTTTGGACAGTTTGTGTATCATGATCATTTGATGTTTGTTGTTGTCAACTTGGAGCTGGAAGATTTAAACCTTGCTTCACTTTAGTGATGAGTTGATTTTCCCAGATGGCAAATGCACAAATCAATGTGCACCTGAATTTTTATGATTCTGCTTCTGAGTTGTATATTTCAGATACACATCATTCAATTAATGATTCTTTGGTAGCTGAAAGAACATGGAGGAAAAGGAGTAACTGTGAGCTATCTAGCTGTCAAATGGGTGCTAATCTTCTCTATTATCTCTATAGACAATTTATTTAGGGTTGATGGTTGAAAGGTAGGTTCTGAAGTGTTAGAACAGGTACCTGCTTCTAAATGAAGTTCCATATATTCTGTAGAGTTTTATTATGATTATGTAGTTTACCATTTCTCTACAGCTATGTTGAAGATACTTGCTGTTTACTTGTTTGCAATCCGATCTTTACAGCTGCATATTGAGAGAAAATAGTCCTGTCAAAACAAGTCAAGTAACACACCAATTTAACTGGACAGTGTAGCCTCTTGTTTGGAAAGTATTTATTGGCTGCGTGGGTACAGGTGGCATTGACTCATTGTTCGACTGCAACATCCTTTGATAAGTCGCTCATGGGCCCAAGTATCACAAGCTGGTCAGATACTGTGTTCAAATGTAATTTGAACTACAGTTTATGTAATCACATTCACCTGTAATATGAAGAATGATGCTGAATAAACATATAGACTTGTTGTTTAGGTGAAGATTTACTGAAAGCTGTTTGCCGTAATTCTCACTGCCCCAAGATTTCTGATCCTTTTCTGAAGCTGGCAACATGTACTGTGGAGTCCTGTAGCTTAATGGTTAGAGCACTCGCCTTGCAGATGAGAGGACCTGGGTTTGATTCCCGGCAGGGCGAAACGTTGGGTAAATAATAATAATAATTGTTGCATTTGATATAGCACTTTTCACGTCTTCTAGACGTTTCAAAGGGCTTCACACAATATATTGTAAAGTGAATTAAGTGTATATTTGTGGGCGAATTGCGCACAGCAGTATCCCACAAACAGTCGTGGATTGAAGTGACCAATTTTATTGTTTTTTTTCTTGAGGGATTATTATTAGGCGGGTGGAATAAGGAAACTTGGCCAAGGTTTCGCCCTGCCGGGAATCAAACCCAGGTCTCTCTCGCTTACAAGGCGAGTGCTCTAACCACTGAGCTACAGGGCTCCTTACTCCATATGCCTCGGTTTACCGAACAGTAAGTAGGAACCCGGTTGTTAATAATTTGGTCACTTAATCCACAACTGTTTGTGGGACATTGCTGTGCACAATTGGCTGCTGCATTTTCGCCCACAAAACGTACAGTCAATTCACTTTACAGTATATTCTGTGAAGCGCTTTGAGACGTTTACAACAACAACAAAATTACATTTGTTTAGCACCTTTCACATCGGGAGGACGTCCTAAGGCGCTGGACAGTCAGTATTTTGGACCCAAGCTTGAAATCAGGAAGTGGGGAGGACAAGGAGGGTGATCGAAGGCACGGTCGAAGAGGAGAGTCTTGAGATGGGTCTTGAAGGAGGCAAGGGAGGGGGCGAGACAGAGGGACTGCGGGATGGAGTTCCAGAGAGTGGGGGCAGAGTGGCGGAAGGCCTGCCCGCCAATAGTGGGGCGAGCGAGGGGGGACATGTGAAGCAGGCCAGAGACTACTGAGTGAAGTGAGCAGGCAGGTGAATAGAGGGTTAGCAGGTCTCAGATGTAGAGGAGAGCAAGACCATGGAGAGCTTTGAAGGTGAGAACCACGAACTTGAACTGTATCCTCTGTGTGATGAAAAGCCAGTGGAGTTGGGCGAGGATGGAGGTGATAGGGTCACGGAGCCTGGTGTGAGAGAAGACACGGGCTGCAGAGTTCTGGATAATCTGCAGCCTATGGAGGGAGGAGTTGGGGAGCTCAACAAGCGGGGCGTTTGCATAGTCAAGCCTGGATGTTATGAATTTGTGTATGTGGGTTTCGGTGGCCTGCGGTGTGAAACAGTGGCGGAGCCGGGCAATGTTGCGGAGGAAGGGGAAGGCAGAGCGGGTCATGGCATGGATGTGGGGTAGAAAGGACAGTTGAGGGTCAAACAAGACCCCAAGGTTCCAGACTGGCTTAGCAAGGTGGAGTGTGCATCCATGGATGGTGTTGCTCTCAGCACCTGAGTTGTGGAGGTGCTGACGGGAGCCAATCAGGAGAGCCTCGGTCTTGTTGACGTTTAACTGAAGAAAGTTCGCTCTCATCCAGGACTTGATGTCTGACAGACTTTCTGTCAGGGACAGCAGTGGTCCTGGAGTCAAGGGTGAAGGCCGAGAGATAGAGTTGGGTGTCATTCGCATATATGTGGAAGTTGACCCCATGTCTGTGGGTGGTGTCACCAAGAGGCAGCGTGTAGATATTGAAGAGGAGGGGACCAAGGCCAGAGCCTTGAGAGACGCCACATGAGATGGTTTAGATGAAATGCAAGGATTATTATCCAGGCATCTGGATTTGCACAGGTGGCAGTTTCTTAGGGGGTTGGTATCGAACTTCAGCAGGTTCCTTGACTCAGTTGTTTAGTTATGGGCACTGAACAGGAATTGATAACTTTTTGCTGATTTTTTTTTTCTTTGACCCTTTTTCTTTCTCTTCCTCCCCCCCCCCCCCCAACTTTTAATGTGCCTTTCATTTCCACACCTGAGATCAGCCATCTCGGCAGAGATTTGGATGAGATTGTGTAACTTATATAACTAGCTATACCTGTTGCAGCTTCGCTTGCAACCAAAGGATCCAATATTATGACAAGCATCTGGGTTTGACACTCAGACAACCATTTAGCCTTCTGTACTCAATGGGAGGACTCCTTTAATATATTTTCTCTCAGTCTCTCTCCCAGTCTCCCTCTCCCAGTCTCCCTCTCTCAGTCTCTCTCTCTCTCTCTCTCTCCCAGTCTCTCTCACTATCTCCAATCTCTCTCTGTCTGTCTGTCTGTCCCACACGGGAGGACTCAAGCTCCTGTGACAACCAGAAAAAAGTGCCATAAATTTGTTGCAGAATATAGATTTATTTCTCTGAACGATGTGTGCTTTTGTCTGTTGCTACGTAGTTGCAGAATACAATGCATACCTCACATTTTCGGGGCTTAATTAACGCATTTTTAAAATATGCCCATGACACTGCCAGTTGCAAGACCTTTCCGATGTATAAATTTCTACGTCAATCGGTTATTGCGTGTGTCAGATACACAGACAGACAGATAGAGACGGTTCCTTTTCATTATTATTATAGATAATAATCCTTGCATTTGATATCATTGAGATGTCTCAAAGCGCTTCACAGACTATATTGTAACGTGAATTGACTTGTGGGAAAACTTTCCTGGTGTTGGAGGCTAAGCAGCACAATGAAGTGGTAGATTTCCTCAATGAGCCACTACGGGAGCTGGTTAAACTTATAGAATTAATGGTCGCATTTGAGAGTTGTACTGGGAGACTTTATGAGTTTTGGTAGCATTGCTCCATCCTGTAGATGTGTTTCTATCCGAGCGTAAGTTAAAGCGCGCTGAGGAGCCGTCTGGCGTGGAGGGCGCTATATAAATCCAAGTTGTTGTTGTAATATATTCAAAAGTTTAGTGCCATTACTTTTTAAGAGTTAAATTAAAAGCACCATCACCCGTGGCTGGGCCTCGAACTACTAGCCTGAACTCTGCCCCTTTGCCTCACCTCTCTACCCGTCTTTAAATCCCACATTAAAACCTTCCTTTTCATAATGCTTCTTGGTCACATACCTCATCACCTATTACTTCTCCCTTGCCAGGTGACGAACCCCATCATTGAAACTCACTTTTTTATCCTACATGAAGCGTGCTATCTATGTAAATGCAGTTTTTTGGGGGATCTGTGATGGTACTGATAAGAGTATAGAAAAGTAAGATGAAACAATACAATGTTTGGAAGAATTTGAAATTTCTCTTCAGCTAATAGCGACATTTTTATCTTTAAATTACAGAATATAGATTAGGGCCTGAATGAACCAACTGTCTCCCTTGTCCAGTAATGCAGAAACAGTCTTTAATTTCTAACTTGAACACCAATTAATGGGAAATTGTGACCACTGTGTTCATTAGTACTGGGTTTTCAGACAATTGTATTCTAGCGTTTCAGAAACTGAGAAATGGTTTATTTATGTTTGGTACAATTGCTGATGTTTTTAATGTTTTATTTCAAAAAAAACCCTGCAGTAAGTCTGTAGTTATCTAGACCTTGCAGTCAGAAAGCTGAATTGATCCCATTCACTCTCTTTGTCAGCAATTTTATGGAGTTCACAAAGTGAACCGGACGGGAGGATTATTGGATTACATTCAAGTGCGTCTGTAAAATTTGGACAGACCTAATTAACCTTTTAATACTACATTTGAAAGGGAAATAGCAGATTCTGAAATAGTCTTCAATTCCCTTTCCATTTCTAAGCCTATATGCACCGCAAAATTATTTTTCTAGCTGTTCACACATTACATTGTAGTGATGTGGAACAGTTTTGTTGTTTTGCAAATTTAATTAAAAAGGGATGTTGCTGGGAAATTGTTGTTGACCTGCATGAAGCTCATTAGTTTGTACCAGTCCCTTTAGTTCTATAATTTAAGTGACCTGGTTACATCCACATTATCCCTTTAAACGGTCTGATTTACTTTGCCTCTCTTCTTGATCGACTTAATTGGGAACGGGTTCAAAGCGTTGCTTTGATATCTTCCAAAATTTTATATCTTAGATTTATTATTCAATTCTTCTGAATCCCCTCCAATGCATCAATGACCTTGTACGTTGGTGTCCCATCAGTTCCACAGTATACCAAATTCAAATAAGGAAAATTTAAAACTTTCTCGTAAAGGATATGTGCAAAATAATACCGGTTGCTATAATAAACAACTGTTTCTGTTATTGTACCAGATCTCAAATAATAATAATCCTTGCATTTGATATAGCGCCTTATCATGTTTTCACCCTCCACATGCCCCCCCTTGGTGACGTCATCCGCAGACATGGGGTAAATTTCCACATGTATGTGGATGACACCCAACCCTACCTCTCTGCCTCCACCCTGAACTCCAGGACTACTGAGGTCCTGACCGACTGCCTGTCCGACATCAAGTCCTGGACGAGGGACAACTTTCTCCAACTCAACTTTCAACAAGACCGAGGCCCTCCTGATTGACTCACACCAATGCCTCTGCACCTCGGGCGCTGGCAGCATCAGCCTCCACGGCTGCACACTCAACCTCACTAAGCCAGTCAGGAACCTGGGTGTCTTGTTTGACCCTGAACTGTCCTTTCTCCCCCACATCCACGCCATGACTACCACCACCTCGGCAACATTGCCAGACTCTGCACTGCCTCACGCCTCAGACTGCCAAAACCCTCACCCACGCATTCATCACATCAAGGCTCGATTACGGGAACTCCCTTCTCATCGGCCTTCCCAACTCTTCCCTTCACAAGCTGCAGATCATCCCAAACTCTGCAGCTCGTGTACTCTCACGTACCAGGCTCTGTGACCCCATCACTCCCACCCTCACCCGACTCCACTGGCTCCCCATCCCCCAGAGGATTGAGTTCAAGATCCTTGTCCTCACCTTTAAAGCCATTGATGGCCTTGCCCCCTCCTACCTCTCTGACCTGCTGATTCCCTACCAACCTGCCCGCTCCCTCCGTTCAGCGGGCTCCGGGCTGCTCCATGTCTCCCGCCCAACCCGCCCTACCATCAGTGGCCGGGCTTTCAGCCTCTTTGCCCCCACACTCAAACTCCATCCCACGGTCCCTTCGCCTCGCTTCCTCCCTCGCCTCCTTCAAGGCCGGCCTCAAGACCCTTCTCTTCAACCGTGCCTTTGGTCTCCCTCCCACCTCTCTCCATCACCATCATCCCTACACCACCCCTCCCCCAAGCTCCGGCCCCGACATCAGACTGTTCAGCGTTTTGGGACGTCCTCCCGACGTGAAAGGCGCTCTATAAATTTCATTTTGTTGTTGTTGAGGGTCTCAAAGCACTTCACAGGATATACTGTAAAGCGAATCGACTGTATTGTGTTGGTAAAATGCTGCAGCCAATTGCGCACAGCAGTATCTCACAAATGGGTAGAATGTGGGCAATCACGAGATGTTTGGGTTAAAAAGGTCTTTCAGCCTGCTTGATCTCCCCCTTCCAGTATGTCAACCCTCCTGTCTTTCCCTTGGAGAGAAGTTTCTTAAATTGCCCACTGACTTGGCTTTAAATACCCTTTTTGGTTATCTTTATATACAGTGTGTATATATACATATACTTATATACATTGTATTCTGTTAAGCGCTTCGAGACGTCTAGAAGACGTGAAAAAAGCACTATATCAAAAGCAAGGATTATTATTATATTATTATTTCGGAACATAGGAACAGAGTAGGCCATTCAGCCCTTTGAGCCTGTTTTGTAATTCAGTTAGATCATGGCTGATCTTTACCTCAACTCCAAGTCTAGTTGTTGATTACTGATTGTGCAAGAAATAATTGGTGTTTGTTTGGAAATTCTTTTTTTTACAGTTTTAAGACTGTCCCATCTTGTCTTGATGTAGATGTATTGTGCTATGGTTATTGCAGTAAGTTCTCAAATCAGATGGAAGTTATAACCACTGTTGCTCAGGTAAATAGTTAACAATTTTAATGACATTTCAGAATAATGTCTTGCGAGCTCCTTTGATAGCAGCAGCAAGTAGCACTGTCATAACTGGGTTCATAAGAGTTCAGGCCTTTTTACAGGCAGTCATTATCAAGCTCGTTATGACTTTAAAGCCACATTGGCCAATTTTTCTCTGCAATTGCATTTTCCCAAACCGCTTGAATCATTTGGGAGTGCAATCTGTTCTGAGGATATTCAACATTTTTTTCCCATAGTGGCTGTGGTCGAATTGTAGATAACATTTCTGTCTTGTTCTGCTGAAATCCGCACTATGCCCATTGCAATGGGCTCTGTGATTCATTGACGGGGGCCTGGAAGGAAGCAAGAATAAACATTGATGGGAAGAATGTGTAGAATTCCCTCCTTCCTTTCTGAGTTAACATTCCCGGAAATGTTTAATTGTAGGCCTGTTGTATGATGCAGCTTTCATAGCATCCTGTTGAGCTGTTGGTATTCATATGGTTCACCTGGTTTCAGCTGTGTCTGTGCCCTTGGGCAGTTTTATATGCATGATTTCATAATTCAAACCCAAACCAGTTTAATATTTGGTGTGAACTAATTGTGCAAATTAGCTGACAAGGATGCCAAATTGTTGATTTTTTTAATTAAAAAAACTTAAATTTTAAATCAGAATTTCCCTGCGGTAATTTTAGCAAAGGAGGAATGGTATATATCCTGAGTGAGGAAAGGTATTCATTCCTTTCATTTCTATAATATCCTGCAACACTAGCAGCTTAGGAGAACATAATATGTGGTTATGCCCAGTTCCTGAAAATCTTTAACTGTAAGCCCGTTGTGTGATGTCCCTAAGCACTGCTCTCTGATCGTTTACTATGCGGTGCTCAATGGGGAGTTGGGGAGGGGGAGAGGAGTACAATACCTCTAATTTGCCTTTCCCTTTCTTCCCTCTCCACCCACCTCACATGCTATGGGGTAAATAACACACAGTGTTACTGTAACACACAGTACAAAAAGTGACTCATCACTTTCAAGACTTCACAACCTCCAAGTTTTCTTTGCTGGAAAATGTTCAAGAGTAAAAAAATTTTTACCCGTTTTATCTAATTTGACGTACAACGTTCACCAACAAAGTAGTCACTATGCATGGACTTTTCCCATTAGAGCAGAGGAGGTTACGCGGGGACCTGATAGAGGTCTTCAAGATCATGAAAGGTTTTGACAGACTAGATAGGAAAAGCTGTTTCCGCTGGTAGGTGTGTCTGTGATCCGTGGTTACAGTCTTAAGATATCTACCAAAAGAAGCAGAGGGGAGGTTAGAAGAAATTTTTTCACTCAGCGAGTTGTTCGAATTTGGAATGATCCGCCCGAAAGGGCAGTGAAGTCCGATTCGATAACAGCTTTTAAGAGAGAACTGGATAGGTATCTGGGGAAGACGGGTTTGCAGGGTTATGGGGAGAAAGCTGGTGATTGGGGTTAGTGAAAGTGATTTGCTCTGTCAAAGAGCCGCACAGACTCGATGGGCCGAATGGCCTCCTTCTGGTACCATAACATTCTATGAATCTTATGAATTACAGAGGATTCTGTGAAACGCGTTGAAATGCCCCGTCAATGTCAAAAGTACTTCAATAAAACTCACAAAGCGTATAATCGCCTGTCGTACATCTGCCCAAGTCCCGTTGAATTTCCTATTAATAAGTTCCACATAACTCATATTTTGTATAATTCATATATGTACGGTCCCAACTTATGAGGACTACTGTAAATTAAATGAACGATTATTATAGAAAACATTAACACATACAGGTCTGGTGCGGGGTTGAGGTTGGGGCTGGATATGGTTAGCTGTAGCCTGGGCTTCTGGGCAATGATTATCCTGGTGAGACAGTAAGAGTGCTGACAGATTGGTGGTTGTATTCTTGGACTACCAATTATGTTGGCCATAAACTTAAATTGACATGGAATCTGTTACATTATGCGCTGATGCTCCACTGAGTTGAATTCTCTACTCAGTACGTAAAATAATTGCAAAATTCATTGTGACCAGATTTCTCTTAAGGCATCGCCATAATTGTATATTTCTAACTTTTTTGTGTTTTGTGTACACTTTTGACCTAGTTTATGTTATATTTCAGGCATCATAATCACTTGAGCCATGGCCACAAATGGTCCACAGTTGGGGTCAGTAAGCAGTCACACGATGAAGTCACAGCTTCGCATAACAGGTTGGTTTTGAAAGAGTAATTTTTGGTTTTCCAACAGTTAAACTGACCACCCGGCCTTTCAATTTTTTCTCCTTTGCCCCCACTGTTCCAGGTCGAACCGTCTCCTGTTTGAGCACAGTTACATGAGCACTGGGTAGTTCACCTCAGTACCATTCTTGATATGATATTCCTGATAACCTTGACAAGTGAATGTCTATCCCTTCTGTTGGACCATGTTTGGTTCCTGAGGTCACTTTGTCTTTACTTAAGATTGTGCAGGATTGCAGAAAATTCTTAATTTCTGTTTTGGTTTGCAGCCGGTTCTTTTTAAGAACTGTGGTAACTGTCTAAGGCAAGGTGTAACTATTAACTAAAATTAGGTGGAATTTCAGGCGTCTGAGGAGCCTGGTACTGCCCTCTTCAACAGCACACTTTACAGAAGAAAGGCAATAGGGGGGATGAACACCAGCTGTTTATAAAATCTCTGTCCCTTTGGAACAGCAAATTGAGACCACTTGTAATAGTTGAGAATTGGGGCTACTTATCATGCACACAATGTGCCGTTGTGAGGTGGTGATGAAATATTTTCTTATAATCTTGGTTTTGCCCTATGGTATAGGCTGTTATAATTTCCAGGTGGTTCATAGAAGCTCTTGGTAGATTTGTATCAGTATACATGTAGAGCATTATCCTCTGGAACAATTGAAGTGGATAGTGAATCTATTCTGGGTATCACTGTCCCATACGTAACCAATAAAGCTGTAGCAGAACAGGAGCATGTGTCTATTCTGCACAGCCTGCACTTTCTGTTTCGGAAGTAATCTCATCAGAATTCAGAAATTACCCTAACCACAAAAGTGAATTTCCAGCAGTTTCTGATTCATCAGAACCCTGACATGAGAATGTGTGTCCAAACCGTTCCACATGTTGGTTGACGTGGTTTGACCCAACCAACTATGGTTTGTTGGTTGGTTGGTGTTTGTATATTTCACTACGTTGGACTGCGGGTTTATGCTGTGGTGAATCACTGCGGAATAACCAAGTTTAATTAGCAGGTTGTTAAAATCCTAATTTTAAACATGCCAGTTCAGCACAAAATCAATGCATATTGTCGCCTTTAAATATTATGTCATCACCTTGACTCGGGCAGTAGCACTCTCATATATGGACTGTAGATTCAAGCCTCATATTGGAACTTTACATTCACACTCCAGTCCAGTACTGGGAGAGTATAGCGTTGTCAGAGGTGCTGTCAATCAGCTGAGACGATAAACCGACGTTCTGTCCACCTGTTCAAATAGATGTTAAAATTTCCACAACTTTTCAAAAGAGAAGTGAATTTCTCCCAGTAGCCTGGCCAGCAATCCCCCAGGAATCAGTTTTTCGCTTTAGGGTCATTGGTGGGAAATTATCACGTCTTCGAGACGTCTCATAGCACTTCACAGAATATAAAGTAAATTGACTATATTTTGTGGGTGAAACACGACAGCCAATTGCATGCAGCAGAGTCCCACAAATAGTCATAGATTAAGTGACCAAATTACTATTATTTTTTATTTATTTTGAAGGAATTATTACCCTGAAAAAGCAATCTGTTTTTAAATAGTTAATGTAATTTACAACAATTTCCTGTGCAGCATTCTGATATTATAGACTCTACATATTAAACATAACACCGTTGTCAATTTTTCCAACAGTTATCTGTGCGAAGCTCAGGGAAAATAGGAAGAACTGGTTTGGACCCAGTCCCTATGTGGAGTTGGCAGTCGATGGCCAGTCAAAGAAAACAGAGAAGGTTACCAACACACACAACCCAAAGTGGAAACAGCACATCACAGTGTAAGTTTGTGGGTTTGACACATATGCTGTCACTGTCAATGTAGCTGAACATTCAATGGGGTCTTGAGAAGGGGGATGTTGTGCACAGTTTCTTTAAATCATTCAACATTACTCAATAATAATAATCCTTGCATTTGACATAGCGCTTTTCATGTCTTCTAGACGTCTCAAAGCACTTCAACATTACTCTGTGAAGAGCGCTTTATAAATAAATGCAAGTTGTTGAGATTTGCAAATAAAAATATGGATAAGTTTCTCAGTTTCTCTTTGCATACATGGAAAAAGCTACTCACCTTGTCAGTAAGATGAAGACTAGTGGAATAATAACTTTTGTAACTTCATGGAACTCCTTTTTCAATTATGGAATCTAGTTTAGTTTCCTGTAACTCCCACCAAAGGCAGTGCTTGCTGCTGCACTATGCATTCCTGCTTACCACTTGAAGGTTTAATGGTGCTATATAGATCATCTTGTCTCTGGACCATTGTTGATGTAGCAGGGTTAGGATTTTGAATCTAACTGAGCTAAAATCTTTCTTGGGCAGGATTGTAGGGCAGGCCGGGCTGGGGACATGGAGCAGGTCGGAGCCTGCTGAGCAGAGGGAGCGGCAGGTTGATAAGGGATTAGCAGGTCACAGAGGTAGTTGGGGTAAGGTCATGGAGGTGAGGATGAGGATTTTGAACTGTTATCCTCTGAGGGATGGGGAGCCAGGTGAGGATGGGGCTGATAGGGTCACGGAACCTGGTTCGGGAGAAGACTTGAGCTACAAAGATCTGCAGCTTGTGAAGAAAAGAGTTGAGAAGGCTGACCAACAAGGAGTTGGCGTACTCAAGCCTAGATGTGATGAACGCTGGTATGAGGGTTTCGGCAGCCTGAGGGGTGAGCCAGTACCGGAGCCGAGCGATGTTGCGAAGCTTGGGGAAGGCAGATTGGGTCATGGCACGGATGTGGGGGAGAAAGGACAGTTGAGGGTCAAACAAGACGCCTAGGTTCCTGACTGGCTTGGTGAGGTGGGAGTGTGCATGGCTTAGCCACTCCAATATCTTTAATACAGGAAATCAATTCACTGCCAGTTTTTCTGATAAATATCCTTAAGATTTTTTTCCATCATGTTTGATTCAATTCATGATTACATACCACATTATTTAGGGAGGGTGGTCCAACCTTTTGGCTGCTGAAAGCCGGGTGCTCTATTTGAGAAACGTTTGCAGGCCCCTTGAGCAATATTTTTGTGTTTCACATCCAGAGATATAACATATATGGGTTATGAAAAATAATTCTTGCATTTGATATGGTGCCTTTTCACGTCTTCAAGATGTCTCAAAGCATTCACAGAATATACTGTAAAGTGAATTGACTGTTTTGTGGGCAAAACGCAGCAACCAACTGCCCCACAAACAATCGTGGATTAAGTGACCAAATTATTATTTCTTTTGAAGGAATTATTACCCCCGGAAAGGCAATCTGCCAATCGTCTTTAACAACCGGGTTCCTACTTACTGCTGGGTAAACAGAGGCACCTGGAGTAAGGAAACTTGCCCAACGTTTCATCCTGCGTCCTGCCGGGACTCAGATGAAATGGAGGGAGGTGTGAAGGGAAGAAGAATGTCCTGAAATGTTAAACGTGGTTTTGCTTTCACAGGATTGTAACGCCATTCAGCAAGATCAACTTCCGAGTGTGGAGCCATCAGACACTGAAGTCCGATGTTCTGTTAGGATTTGCCACTTTGGACGTCTGCAGCACCTTAAAGGCCAACGACATGAAATGTGAGTTTGCCTTTCTTCATTTTTGGTCTTTCGATTTCAAACAATTAGTGTTAACTCTCAGATCTGGTATGTTGTTCCTTTGTTTGTTTGTGTGTGTGTACATTCTAACTTGTTTGACTAGCCACACCAGTAATCTGTGTTCTGATTGGAGATACCTCTGGGTAACAATCAGTTTTTTTTGGTCTGACTCATGAGGAAACCCATTTACGTATTGAAGAGTACACAAACCAAGCTGAGAATTCCATGCACCCTACCTACAGATGGAGAATCCAGAGATAGATTGTTGGATGGAATGCGCACTCTCTCCCGGGAGAGATACATCCTGCTTACCTAATTCCAGAAAGTATTAGGTGCAGGTTGGCAAAAGCCAAGGCTTGGGATGCTACTGGAGTTTTAACCAACTAAGACCACATGCAGTATTGCTGTCTGGCAAGCTTTCCTGCTGCTTGTCCAGCTAGGACCACCCTACCCTTTAAGATTGATGAATTTTTGAGGCAGTCCAGGATGGTGGAATTGATTGAAAATAATAATAATAATCCTTGCATTTGATATCGCGCCTTATCATGTCTTCTAGGCGTCTCAAAGTGCATCACAGAAGATACTGTAAAGTGAATTGAGTGTATATTTGTGGGTGAAACGCAGCATTAATTGCGAAAGCAGTGTTCCACTAACAGTCATGGATTGAGTGACCCAAATTTTTTTTGAGTGATTATTATCCTCGCAACAGTGCCCGTTGCCTTCGCTCCACCGGGTCTGGCCTCCTCCTTTTCCCCCGAAAGAGTTCCCCCCAATTATTATCCCCAGAAAGAGATCCCCCACCCAATCGACTAATATCCGGGTTCCTACTTACTGCTAGGTAAACAGAGGCGTTTGGAGCAAGGAAACTTGCTCACTGTTTCATCCTGCCTACTGTTAAAATGTAATGAATTTCTGAACAGCATCTTACAGGTAGCACTAGTAAAGCTGACATTTTACTCAACAACAACAACAACTTGGATTTATATAGCGCCCTCCACGCTGGACGGCGTCTCAGAGTGCTTCACAGTAACGGATCCCGGGGCCGAGCCAGGGGGAGGGGGAAGAAGGTGACCAAAGGCGCGGTCGAAAAGAAAGGTCTTCAGTCAAGACCTAAAAATAGGAAGAGAGGGGGCATGGCGACAGGAGTGAGGAAGGGAGTTCCAGAGTCTCGGGGTGTAGTGGCTGAAGGCACAGCTGCTGATGGTGGAGCAGAGGATTCGGGGGACAAGGAGGAGGCCAGACCTAGTGGAGCGAAGGCAACGGGCACTGTTGTGAGGAGAGAGGAGGTCAGAGAGGTAGGGGAGTGCAGAGGAGTGGAGGGATTTGAAGACAAGAGTGAGGATCTTGAAGTCGATCCTCTCTGGGACAGGCAGCCAGTGCAGTCTGGCAAGGACTGGGGTGATCGGGGAGCGGAGTTTGGTGCGGGTAAGAATGCAGGCGGCAGAGTTCTGGATGAACTGGATTTTATGAATGCTAGTGGAGGGGAGACCAGCGAGGAAGGCATTTGAATAGTCCAGCTGAGAGGTGACAAAGGCATGGACCAATGTCTCTTTCGGGCAGCTCACAAAGTGGAACTAATGGAAATAGCAGTGAGGTTCCTGTATTAAATCCATCAAGGTAAGGTCTGGGCCACTCGGAATTTTAAGAGTTCCTGCTAAGCCCTGAAATTAGCTTTTGGGTTGGATATTGGCGGAGATGGGCGATGTGTCGGAAGTGGAAAAAAATGGTGCTGGTGAGGGACCGGATGTGGGGGAGGAAGGATAATTGGGAGTCGAACCTGACCCCTAGGTTGCGTACGGGATTCCAATGCGAAGTGCAGAGGTGTAACAGCCCTAACAAATCGCGAGATACAAGTTAAGTCAATCGCTTTTTTGAGGGCAAAGGGCATCTTAACATAATTTTTTCTGTGAGTATGACACTACCCAAGGTAGATGTAAACACGTTAATTTCAGCGCCACACTCCATGCCCATGGAGTGGCACAGTATTAATGAGACTTGCAATCTGCCTTACGCAAAGTGAAGGTTGCACAGTATTTTCTTTATAAATAAATAGATGCGTGCCTACCTACCTACACACACACACACACACACACACACACACACACACACACACACACACACACACACATACATACACACACACACACTAAGGTCACGTCTACAGATTTAAAAAACATCAGCATCTATGTAGGTGTGGTTTCCTCTCACTGCAGATTTTCCAGTTCTCAATTTATTTTGAAAGCTCTGACTCACTCACCATTCTCAGGTCTTTCACACTACTTCATTGAATACACTCTCTCTATTCAAGCTTATGGGACAGAGTTTATCCTCTGTGTTCTTTGTGCTGTTAACAATGAAAGAGGCTTCTCCCAAGCCCGTGATTCTCTGCTCGAGCTTGGGTTTCACGTGTTCAGCCACAGAGGCGATATCTAAACACCGTTACAATCCACTTGGCTTTGAGCCCGTTTCCCACGCACTTGAATCACATTCAGATCTTTATCGGTATGATTTCAAAGTCAAGTTTCAGTAGATTTCTTGGTGGCCACCGAGTAAAACTTTAAATAGGTTTTGTCCGGAGATTAGCACCATTATTGGAACATCACGATAGAAGAGTCTTTTTCACACACTTATAAATATCTTGAACTAGTCTAATTGGGCAGATTGTCGTTTGCATTAGCTTTGCGATATTGCAATGTCTTCAAATGTGCTCTCTGCAACAGAAAATGATAATCTTTGCGTTTGATATAGCGCCTTATGTTGCTTATGTCAAAGCACTTCATGGAATATATTATAAAGTGAATTGACTGCATTTTGTGGGTGAAATGTGGCAGCCAGAAGTGTCCCACAAATAGTCGTGAATTGAGGGGTGTTGAAATATATTGACTATCACCTCCAGATACACTGGTATATTTCAAACAGCAACCGAATGTTCCAGAAGGTTTGATAGTTAAACGGTTAAAAGTAGCTTTGCTGGATGAGCTGAGATTAGCTTCTGATTACATTTCATATTTTCCTGGGAAGATGTTCACTCCTCTCAGTTAATGAGCAATCGGGTCCTTGAACATAGATGTAAGAACAATGGACCACAGAAAGAAAATGCTGCAGCCTCAGACACCTGCCTATCTCAAGGCTGAGAAACATGCAGGCTGTGGAAGGCTGCCCAGAAGTTGTCCCGATCTCTCTCTGCAAAGCAGCCTGCGAAGGGTGAGGGCTATCTCTGTGACAAGAGGAGTTGGAATTAGAAACACATCAAAGAAAGATGTAACTTTGGAATAGTTGGAGTTGTGTAGAGGCTCAACACACTTCCCAGTGGAATCAATATCAATTCTACTGTATCTATGGATACGTACAGGGGTGAGGGAATTTTCTCCACAGTAAGAAAGCGACCATTAAAAGTGAAAGAGTAGTGGTCGGCAGCACAAGTGAGGTGCTGGGCTAAGAGCTGATTGTTTCTGTCGAGTTACAGGAGCCACTCTCTCTGTGATGCTGTGTGATAGTTCTGTGATCTCTCCAGTGTATGTCAAGGTGTGATCCCAGGTCTACTGTTTAGTCTGGAGTATGAAACAATGCCTGGATGGGTGTTGTCGTCTCTGTATCATCAGTACTACTGTTGTGTATGACTGGTTGGGTCTGAGGGTTTACCAGACGCCAGTCCCTGTTTAGTATTGGTTTTACGAGAGTCACTTGTCCCTGAGGTTCGTCTAAGTGTAGTCTCGGGTATCGTTCATCTGGAGTATGAAGTGAGGCCCAGACACGGGCTGTCAGTCTGGAGTACTGGGCAGCCTTAAGATTGCGAGAATCAGTTGTCCCTGAGGGATTTCCAAGGGCTGATCTCTGCGTTTTCTGTATTTTGAGGTGTATTGTTTGTCTGGAATACTGAGCAATCCCTGAGGGCATGCTGTGTGGTAAATGTTTTAATCATATAGATGTGTTGTATTGTTATTGTGATGTTATATGTAGTATAATTTGATTACAGATTGTTAAACCTCACGTTTCATCTTATGCAATAAACACTACTCTTACCACGTTAACAGGGGTGGGGGGAGGAATTACTACCCCCAAGAAGTGATCCAACAATCAACTAACAACTGGGTTCCTACTTACTGCTAGGTAAACAGAGGCATGTGGAGTAAGAAAACTTGCCTAAGGTTTTGCGCTGCCTGGAATTGAACCCGGGTCTTCTCGCTTGCGAGGCGAGTGAGCTAACCGCTACGGGACTCCATTTAAGTCATTGAAGTTACTGAAACCCTATCTAGGGTATTTTACTCCAAATCAAAAAGCGTTGCTGAACAGAGAATATTGTATTTGCATTGCACTTTGTAACTGCTTTACAATTTTGAGTATTGGGTCTGTGTTGCTACGTTTCTTCTCTGTGTATTTTTCAGTCAACGATGTCATTATAAGATTATCACTGGCTACTGACCGCGATTCTGAGGAAGTTGTTGGGGAGCTTTTAGTGTCGCTGGACGGGCTTTCTGTAGATCCAGAGGTCCTATGTAATGAGGATACAGCAGCAGCAGGTATGTAAGAATATTGAGGTCCCATTCTCCTTTTAGGTATACATGGTGTAAATTAACTTCCATTGGGTGTAACCAATTACGAGTCAAAGGTCAACTCTACAAATTATTTGGTCATCTCAAATTGGAGTAATATCTATTTGGGACCATGTCTGATTTCAGAAAGGTCACAGAAGTGCTATACTTATCTCCATCTGAGATGAGGAGAAATGTCTTTGCAGAGGGTTGTTGCGGTTTGGAATGCACTGCCTGAAAGGGTGGTGGAAACCTATTCAAAACAACTTTCAAAAGGGAATTAGATAGGTACTTGAAAAGGAAAAACTTGCAAGGATATGGGGAAAGAGCAGGAGAGTGGGACTGATAGCTCTTCCAAAGAGCCAGTACTGGAACGATGGGCCGAATGGCCTCCTCCTGTGCTGTAATATTCTATGATTCTGTGACTTTTTCTTAAACAGTAGAGCAGGCTTTTTTGATTTAATGGCTCTAGTGTTTTGGTCAATATTATTGAGGTGGTTTAAAGAAGCGTGCTCTTTTGGTGGTGGGGAAAATTGAAGTGCAAAGTAGTTATTTTTTATAATCAAGAAATTTGCAGTTGATTACCAGGCTTTTCTCTAGACTGTACATAAAGAGGATATTAAATCCTGTGAAATTATTGCAAATCTCATTGGATGTTGCGAACTAAACATGAAGCTCCAGCATTTCACTAAGCAGTTACCTGACCTGCAATATGAAACAGTCTGGAATTACATTGTTTTTAACAAGGTATTTCTCAAATAATAACCAATTTTAAAAATACTTGTCAGAGTGATATTACCATACAAAATTACATTTGTATGGCGCCTTTCACGTCGGGAGGATGTCCCAAGGCGCTGGGACAAACTTTTGTTACAAACTTATCATTGTATTCTTAATGTCTCTTTCAGGCAGCTCACAAAGTGGAATTAATGGAAATAGCAGTGAGGTTCATGTATTAAATCCATCAAGGTAAGGTCTGGTCCACTCAGGATTTTTAAGAGTTCCTACTAAGCCCTGAAATCGGATAACAATTGATAGCTTCCTTTGTCTCATCTGGATTTCTAGATATAATTCCTATTGAGGTATTTATTGGTGGTGGCAGCTGTTGCTTTCCATTTCTCTCTCCATTGATAAATTTGACCAATGAATTCTCGCACCACTTGTGGGTTCTCTCCTGTTTAGTGTGAATGGGGATGCCATCTCACAAGGCTCATCAGAAGCGGGGACGAGTGAAGGACTTACTGTGAATGGCAGAGTTACTCCTTCACCTTCTCCCAAAACATCAAAGCCTTCCAGACCTCCCAGGCCCACCCGACCTCCGCCTGCAACCCCAGCCAGACCTGGTAGCGTTGTGGGTAAGTCTCCAAGACATGGCCTGATCTATTGTAGATGGTGTATCATTCCCAACGTGATGTTTTGAAACTTGATGGGAGTTTTGAGCAGGTGTAGGTCTTCAAAATTTATGTTTTACGGTTGCCTTGATAACCTGACAGTATTCATCACAATATAATCAATTTGTACAGTTACGCTTTTTTCTTATATACAATTTACCATGCTTTTCATGGTTATTCAACACTCTGTTCCACTGTTTTTGTTTGATCAATCAGTGTCTGGCACATACAAAAACCAAACCGTTTCACATGTATGGCCCTGCTACATATGGAATACATAGTCTCCCTGGAGAAACACACCCTAATTACTGATAGTTTTAGGTCCACGTTGCTCAGAGCCAAGGCCTGGAGACCCCAGGTTGTGTGTTTGGATACTGCTGGAGCCAGCTAAAACTCCTCAACCTACCTTTGAGAGCACTGTCCAGTCCTCTTTTCTACAATCATTAACTATTCAGGAATGAAAGTAGCGTAATGGAGTTTAGTCATATCTCCAGAGATAAGAGTTGCTATGAAATTGGTGAATCCAATACTAGTGATCAATGAGCTATAGGACTCTTTCCTAATTTTCTGCTCTGTTAGTGACAGCCAGTGCAAACGGACATTCTTCAGGTCCCTTGGAGAACGTCCCGTTGTCTGACAATACCTCGCCTGCAGCTGACACTGTGCCTGAGGCTGCTACCTCTACAAGTGTACCTGGAGCCACAGAAAGCGGCCGCTCTCCACATCCACCACCACCACCACCACCAGTTTCTCCTAATGATCGACCGTTGAGCTCAGTCAACACAGGTTCACTGGCCCCAGGGTAAGACTGCTTTTATGGGAAGTGCATTCAGTCAAGCATTTTTCAAAGTAATATCTCCTACCTTGTGAGCGATTTGGAGTATCTTAATATTTAAACTTGTTCCGCTGCTTCCATTTTCTTTGGATTGGGGCAATAAAGGGGTCAGAATCTCTGATCGGGCATTGATGTTTCTGTTCTAGAAGATCTTCCATGGAACAAACGTATTGAAAATGTCTGCTCGTGTGTGTGTGTGTGTGTGATAAGTCAGGAGGGCAAGACTCCAATCATAGTTTCATGCTGCAAGGGAACATTGCACACAACATGTTGGTGTGCAGCTTCTGTCCGCTGGATTTAAAGATCACGTAATACATTTTCTGACTCATTTATTTATTATTTTGCCCCTTTATAGCTGGGAGCAGCGAGTGGATCAGCATGGCAGGCTGTATTTTGTAGACCACATTGAAAAACGCACAACATGGGAAAGGCCACAGCCATTACCCCCGGGGTAAGCCAGCAAATGTGGATAAGAATGATGATGATAGTAATCCTTGCATTTGATATAGCGCCTTATCACGTCATTGAAACATCTCAAGGTGCTGGAAAATGCAGGTTCTGTAAATGGCAGGCACTGCCCAATGCAACCCTCTCTCAACGTTTGTTTTGTTTTGCTCGGTAGCTGGGAGAGGCGGGTCGATGAGCGAAACCGCATTTACTACGTCGACCACATGACAAGGACAACCACATGGCAGCGACCGACAGTGGAGTCAGTCAGGAACTTTGAGCAGTGGCAGTCACAGAGAAACCAGCTTCAGGGAGCAATGCAGCAGTTCAACCAGCGCTATATATATTCGGTGTGTAACATTTATATCCGCAGGTTTTTTCTTCCTCCTACCTCCTTTTAAAAGGGTTGAAATGGAACTCTGGTGTGAGGATTCGTATAGATATGATCTTGGCACCTGTTGCAGACGTGGGTCCCGGTCCAATAGCTTGCTTTATAGATCGTTTCAGTTCAAAATATTTTAGTGCTATAATAATAATAATCATCTTTGCATTTGGTATAGCACCTTATCATGTCGCTGAGACATCTCAAAGTGCTTCACAGAATGTACTGTAAAGTGGAGTGTGTATATTTTGTAGGTGAAACCAGACAGCTAATTGCGCACAACGATGTCCCACAAACATGTGTGGATTGAGTAACTGGTCATGATATTTTTGGGAGGGATTATTACCCCGGAAAGCGACCTGCTAACAGCTGCCCCGGGCGAGGCAAGAGCACTATGCTACAAAACTCTACATTTCTAGCATTTGTTGCAAGTGTTTCACGGCTGCCTGTACTACACCTGTTTCTTTACCAGGTCTCTGAGAGTTCTCTTCCTGATGCTTTCACTTCTTCCCCTCAATTGCAGTACCCCGAGCAGGTAGTGCAGCCTGAATTTGACCCACTCGGCCCAATGCAAACAGGATGGGGTAAGTGCAGCTGAATTAGACTTTCTCAGACAATATTAATCTTAGGTGCTTTTAATTTTTTCGGGTTCCCTCTGGTCACTTAAACGGATTAAGGAGAGATTTACTTATTTTCATATTTGGAGCATAAAAACCCATTAGTTGTTCTTGACTTTCTTTTTCATTCCTGTAGAAAAACGAACAGACAGCAATGGGAGATTGTATTTTGTAAACCATCTAACACGTACCACTCAGTGGGAGGATCCCAGGACTGTGGGGTGAGTTACGCAGTGAAGTTATTGTCTGCTGTAACGTGTAATCCCCGATGTACAGAATTAGCTGTCATTATCAATTGCCAGTTATAATAAGCATTCAGCTAAGCACTTTATCTGTGGCACGGTGGTAACTTTGTTCTAAGACATGCGCTGCCAGGATATACTGGTAGGAGTGTACGGTACTGGAAAGGACTCTTAACGATTCAGTCTGGCTGGTCGGAAAGGTAGTGTTTGTATTGGAGCAATGCTTGTCTTGTCTGTTACCAGTAACACATGTTTGCTCCATTGTGGTAGTATTCTGAATGAGAAGCCCTTGCCAGATGGGTGGGAGATGCGCTTCACAGTTGATGGTGTTCCATACTTTGTGGATCACAACAGAAGGACTACAACGTACATTGACCCGCGCACTGGAAAGTCCGCTCTGTAAGTCTTAAAGTTTGCTGATCAGATTACTGTAGTTAATTTTCTGTCTCAAAAGAATATATATATCATAAATATATATTTTTAAAAATAAACTGGATGACTTAGATTTTACCCCGTTACCTCTTGCACTGGATTGTGCTACGGTGAAATCTCCTCTTGTCTGGCTGTACAAGGTTTTAAGTTAAATGCAATTTGGGACAGTTTTGTTGTGGCGACTGCAAATTTGTTGCCACCCGTAGCTAAATTATACTGAAAACTTATCACCAATCTGGTCCACAAGCAGCCAGCAGATCATTGCTCCTGAGTTGGTAGTCCTTTTGAGATGGGAATGATAGAATCAGTGATGGAGAATTTTTTCCTGTGTGGAGCACAGGTAAGTGTGGGTTTTACGTAGGAATCCTTGTACCTTTTGAGACCTGATTTCTTTGCTCTGTTTAGCTTCAGTCCATTGTGAGAGAAAGAAATCCTGTGCCAACTGTACCCTCAATAAGCAGTGCTACAGAGGTCAGTCCAGTGTTAGAACAGGGTGCAATCTGGCCTGTTAACGTCTGCTACATCTGCTGTAGAATGCTTGGAGGTAAACTGATAGGAAATGCAAGTTGAACATAAGAAAATTCTTTGGTGTATACAGCTTTCTTCTCTTCTCCCCCAACCGTGTGTTTTTCAGAGCAAATGGTCCAAACATTGCGTACGTGCGAGATTTCAGATCCAAAGTTTCCTATTTCAGGTTCTGGTGTCAGGTGAGTTTGATGAGCTTTTTTAAACAAAATGCAATTTTTTTTGAATGATTTGCATCTGACTAGTTTCTATAATACACATTATTATACTATTGTCGGGAGAGCCTTCAGCCACTCTGCCCCCAACCTCTGGAATTCCATCCCCCAGTCACTCCGCCTCGCCCCCTCCTTAGCCTCTAAGTCCCGCCTCAAGACCCTCCTCTTCGACCATGACATCGGCCCCCTCCACCACCCCAGCTCGGGTCTGAAATGCTGTACTCTGTCCAGCGCCTTGGGATGTCCTCCCGACGTGCAAGGCGCTATACAAATGTAATCTTGTTGTTGTTATTTTGTGTTCTAGCAACTGGCTGCACCTCAGCACATCAAGATAACTGTGACGAGAAAAACCTTGTTTGAGGACTCGTTTCAGCAGGTACATTTTGATGTTTTGTGATTTTCTTTTTTCTCTCTCTCAATCCACTTCTCATCTGAAGTCCCTGACCTTGGCCAAAGTGGTTATTTTTCATCAGTGACCTTAGAGTATTTGAGAGGAGCATCGCAACCTGAGCCTATCATAACCCAGTTGTACACACAAAACAGTGGGATGCTGGTTAGAAACCCAAAGCAGGCGTCCTAGCTGATTTGATCCCTAACCCGGGGGTTGCTGGGGACAACTGTTATGCTTTGAGCTGCAAAGATCAGCAAAGTCAACCCAGATGTTAATTGTTATCAGAACTATTCCCCGCTTTGTCTTTCAGATTATGAGCTTTAACCCTCAAGATTTGCGGAGACGACTGTGGATCATTTTCCCAGGAGAGGAAGGTTTAGATTACGGCGGTGTGGCAAGGTGAGTAACACAACGATGACAACAACAACGTGTATTTTTATAGCGGGGCGGAACAGGGTCTTGGGGCGTTCACAAGGAATCATGCGTATCACAATGATGCTCAGGGATAGCGCAAAGCACCAAGATGTGGAGGGGTAGCCTCTGATATTTGCAGGGCGTGTTCCCGATCTTAGCCAGACCCTCACCTAGTGGGCTGTTTGCCCTGGGAGATGAATCCAAGCTGCCAATCCTTGGCACAGATGAGCATAGGGCAAATTGACTTTCTGTGCTTAAAGAATTTCAGTCTGTATCATTGCCTGAATCCTCTTGACACAGCAAATGTAATAATTATCATCCTTGCATTTGATATAGTGCCTTATCACGTCTTCGATATGTCTCAAAGCGCTTCACACTGTAAGAGTGGAGTGACTGTATATTTTGTGGGCGAAACTCAACAGATGTTTCACTCCCAGGGAAAACTTTTATTACTTCAGCAATGGATGAAGTCACCCATTGAGAAATGGTTGGAGCCGGATGATTACTGCTTCTGGCCTCACAGTTGGCCAAAGAGTCTTGACCGAACTACAGATCTGTGTCCCTCACTACAGATGTTTTTCTATCAAGTGGCAAATAAATTATTGGCTCTTATGACTTGCTATTTTATTGTGTGTTTCTTCTGAACAGAGAGTGGTTCTTTCTGCTTTCCCACGAAGTTCTGAACCCCATGTATTGCCTCTTTGAGTACGCTGGCAAGGAAAATTATTGTTTGCAGATCAATCCAGCATCCTACATCAACCCAGACCATCTGAAATATTTCCGGTTCATCGGCCGCTTCATAGCCATGGTAAACTCAGAGATTATTATTATTATTGAAAGGATCTGTGTGTTGCCGTTTTGTTTATGTAAGGAAGGGAAAATTATTGCTTCCAGATCGACACCTTACATTTATACAGTGCCTTTTACATAAAAGAAACGTCTCTAAATGCTTCACAAAATGAGATTAATTAGAAATCAAGTGAATAACAATGACTCTTATAATTGATACAGTGCCTTTCACATGGGGAGATCGTCCCAAAGTGCTTAACAGGATATACTGTAAAGTGCAGTGACTGTGTTTTGTGGGTAAAGTGCAGTGACTGTATATATAAAAAAAATCCTTCCCGTGAAAAAAAACTTGTTTTACATTTCTAATGTTCGGCAAATAAACCCAAATGCATATTTAAGAGCGTGTGATTGGAAAGTATGTAAAAATATCGCCTGGATTTAAAGACGTTTTCGATGCAAAATTAGTGCACATTGCTGCAGGTGCAGACCAGCTTGCAATTGCAAGTATTTCTTTTCATATTCTTATGTTGCTGTATTATTGCACCATCTTGCTCTGAAGGCTGTCTGACTAAGAAATCTAGCACTAGTTTCAGAGTGTTTTAATGATGGTCAATATTATTCATAGTAATGTGAACTGCCTGAGGGCCCATCAGTCTGTTTAGCATACTGAAGTGCGTTGGTGTGTCAGTTTTGAGCACCAGCCAGCGTGTACGTGTACAGCCACTACGCCCTGAAACTCTGGAGCACTCTTACTCAATCCGTCTGTCTTACCCCCTCCTCCATCTTCAGGTTGCGCCTGAAAACCTCCCTCTTCGACTGTGCCTATGGTCACCTTTCCCCATCCTGGTGTCTTGCTCTGCCACTGTCAAACGCTCTGGGTGCTACTCTGCGTGAGGGCGCTATGTAAATGCAAGTTGTTGTTGTTTTTCAGGTGCCCTTTTTTTAAAAAAATGTCCTTTTTGTTGGCAGGCATTATTCCACGGGAAATTCATCGACACGGGATTCTCCCTGCCGTTCTACAAGCGAATGCTGAGCAAACCCATTCAAACCAAAGACTTGGAATCTATCGATCCAGAGTTTTACAACTCTCTCATCTGGATAAGGTTTTCATAGATTGCTTGCAGTCTTTTTGCGCAGAGTCGCTCCACTTCCATCATTCGTGATATTGTAAAGTGCCTTCAAATGCTTCCAATAAACTGATTTAATAATAATCCTTGCATTTGATATAGCGCCTTGGCACTTCATGGCAAAACACGCATAACAAACCCTCTAAATGTCTATTGCGATTTGACAATTTACCTCAAAACTGTTTGATTCATAAAATAACAAAGCACAGTTTGTGTGTTTAATCTTCTTGCTTCAGGTAATTGGTTCTCACTTCCACTCATAAATGCTCTTCTTGTCTGTAGGGAAAACAACCTGGAGGAGTGTGACCTTGAAATGTATTTCTCAGTCGACAAGGACATTTTAGGTGAAATTAGAACTCAAGAACTGAAACCAGGCGGCAACAATTTGTTGGTCACTGAAGAGAACAAAGAGGAGTACATTGGGTAAGGTTACATGTCCATATCCTCAAATACGATAGTAATAACTTTTGCATTTGATACGGCTCCTTATCATGTCATCGAGATGTCTCAAAGTGCTTTTCATGGGATATATTGTAAAGTGGCTTAACTGTTTTTCTGTGGGTGCAACAATACTGTGTCTAAGTGAATACTTCATACCTGAATTTATCATCACCTTTAAATCCCTTCACTAGGGAAGGGAGGAATTGCTAAACTCTGCAAACGAAAGCATTTGCTGACCTAACCCAAGTCTCAGTCCCGTCGATATCATACAGTGATTTTGTTTGGTGTGTTTTTGCTGTTTGAATTTGCTGTGAAAGAGCAGTGTATGGATTACGCCGTTAAACTGTGCTTCTCACCCTCCAGGCTTGTAGCTGAGTGGAGACTATCACGCGGGGTTGAGGAGCAGACACAGGCCTTCCTGGAGGGATTCAATGAAGTGCTTCCCTTACATTATCTTCAGTCATTTGATGCTAAAGAATTGGAGGTATTGAGCTGTTAGATGCTAAGATAGTCTGTGACTCAACTTTCCTTTGTACTATTTTGATATTTTCTATGCCTGGCCGGAGGGAGTGGCAGCTACTTTTGCTTTGTTATAGCAAAGGAGAATAAATACAAATGTTGTTGTTGAGATAAATACCTAGACCTTTGCCATCATTTTGCGAGGTGACCAAAATGACGTGAGTTCCCACATCTTATTTGCTTAATCTATTGGTGGGGTGAGCTGGGGAGCATGTTCCTGTACTGCTGAGCTATTGCGGTCAAGAAGTGTGCTAATGCTGTACCTGGGTTAGTTGTACATGTACAGACAGGTCACTGTTCAAACGTATTAAAAGTTAATCACTTCCCAGGTGCCGTGGCCTTCTACATTCTGCTGGTTCCTCGCTCTCTCACCTCAGCGCCAACGAGTAACTTCCAATAGCCATGCTGTCCTATCATATCTATTGTTTTTCTCCACAGGTGCTGCTTTGTGGAATGCAAGAAATCGACCTGAACGACTGGCAGAGAAACGCAATCTACCGTAACTACAACAGGAACAGCAAACAGATAATCTGGTTCTGGCAGGTAAGGCTTGAAAATGTTTCAACATGCAGTGCATGAAGAGTTTTACATTGCCTGTGGAGTTTTCTGAATGAGATGTTAACCCATCTATCTGTTCAGAGCATTAAAGATCCTATGGCACGATTTGAAGAGCTGCTTCGGGTGCTGGCTGACATAAATCATCCAGACAAATTGATACTCTGGCATCACTTCTGCTTTCTTACTTCATGGTTCTGTGTGGACCTTGCTTGTGTGACTGCTGGCTTCTGCTCCCAACTACACAGTCTCTCCCCTTGACAGCAATTATCTATGATTGCTCATGAGAGTTTTGAGATGAAAGACACAATAGCAATTGCCTAGAGTATCATGTACTAAAGCACTTTTTACTACAGGAGTGTAATTTCCTTGTTTATAATGGCCCTGCTGCTTAAGATCCTCAGCATGTGTGCTTTTCCCCAGGAGATTTCCTTCAAGCTTTCTGCTATGGAGGGGGCAAAATCAGCCTGATGGTCTTAGTCCTCAATGCTATATGTTGACTTGCTTTTTTCTCTTAGCCCCCCCCACCCCATCCAGAAAGTGTGTTTTACAACAAAATAGGTGCTTTATATAGGTTGGGGAGTTGGTCAGGTCGGGATATTGGAAGGATGAGATCAAATAGGCTGAAGTGCTTCATCCAAGCCATTCTTGTGAATCACCAATTTTATCTTGGGGTGAGTGTTGCCCAGGACACTGGGACAACCCCCCACCCCTCCATTCTCTTATCAAATTGTACAAAGGGATCTTTAACATCCATCTGAATGTCAAGTGAATCTAAAGAGAATTAAGGTTGTGTGTGATTATTGCACGTTGTGTTTGCAATAACCTCTACCTCTGCTCTGTTAGGTTGTAAAAGAGATGGACAACGAGAAACGATTGCGTTTGCTCCAGTTTGTCACAGGGACCTGCCGCCTGCCTGTCGGTGGTTTTGCTGATCTCATGGGTAAGCGATGTTGTTTCCCAAATTGATGGTGCAGCACTGATTCCTGGTTCCCTTAGAGCACCTTACGTGATCGTGAAATTTTAGCTTCAGCTAACATCTCCCCACCATCTGTCCAGTTCCTCGGGACACCCTCCCGACGTGAAAGGCACAGTAACTTGTTGTTTATTGTTGTTGGAATTTTATGGCAACCAACAAGCCAGCGTGTTAACGGGGCTTCTCTTTAGACGGATGAAGAAATGTGCAAGTGATTTGTTTTGTTCTCTCCTATGCCTTTTGCTTTTCACTTCACTGCGCCCCCCCCACCACCCCAGCAATAAGCATGAGCTGCAGATCTGTTAACTATAGATGGCAGCTGTGTCCCCAGATGGCTTAGTTGCGCAGCGCTGCCAGGGTAACAAGCCATTCAGAGCCAGAATGTCCCACGATCGATCTCTGTTCTGCACTATAATTGGTCTCTGTGCTAACTAGAAATCAGCTTGTGATCGCTCTCCAGTAATTGCTGTTGCAAGTGTAATTGTTGGGGTGAGAAGTGAATGTGGCTTGGTTGTGATTCGGTAATCGTCTGTTAATGTCCAAGTGTATTGCCGAGAGTGAAAAGTAACGACTCTGAATTTGTTTTCCTGAACTAGGGAGCAACGGCGCTCAGAAATTCTGTGTTGAAAAGGTGGGGAAGGAAAACTGGTTACCCAGAAGCCATACTTGGTGAGTATCCACCCTAGCCAACGGCTAAAGAAACGGCTTAAATGCCTGTTCTTCCGATGCTCCGATCTAGTCCTCAACCAAGTGAGGGATGGTCGTCATTCCAGAATAGAGCCCCTTCTTTCATTTGATTCCGGTGTTGGCACCGAGCAGTCCCATGTCAGATACTTTGGCCAAATGCAAGAGAATAACTCATCCTGTGCAATCTTTAGGAGATAACTGGTTTTTCATTGTGAATGTTCTACTCTGCTCACCAGCTGCCCTTGGGGCTTGCCCAGTGAGCTTGTCATGTTGTCCTGAGTTACTGCTGCACTCGCTGGGAGCTGGGCTGACAGCCAGACCTTAGTCTTTACAGCCTTCACTGCCAACCTATTGGGTGAAGAGGCTACGGGATAACTTGGGTTATAGCTGGGGAGGGAAAGAGTGCATTCTCTGAAGACAAGATCTAGCTGTTATATAATCAGTGGGGTGGGGGGGGCTACAAGGCTTGGGTGGGACATTTAGCGTCATCTTACGGAATTCTTATTCTTTCAGTAAGTTAAATATGGAATTTAACTGCATGTATTGGGTGCGAGTTTTGCTCACAAAATATGCAGTCAATCAGTATATTCTGCAGGTCACAATATTCTGAGAGGTCACAACGCGATTAGGCGCTCTGTCAAATGCAAGGATTATTATAATAAGTCATCCTATCTTATTCTCTCTCATTCCTCTCTCTCTAGTTTTAATCGCTTGGACCTGCCACCGTACAAAAGTTACGAGCAATTGAAGGAAAAGTTGCTGTTTGCAATTGAAGAAACAGAAGGGTTTGGACAGGAGTAGCCACTGTACATAATAGCAGTGGCCACGAGAGTATTGTACTGCTTGTCTATCGGGGGATTCTTATAAGCGCAGGATGGATGGATTTGTTTCTCCTGCCTTTCTTTGCAGTAGACATCTGTTTTTCCAGCCGTGTTGGGACATTGCCGGGAATCCCTGTGGGCAATGGCTGAAAGCTTTGTCTTGGCTTTGTCTGTACTTACAAGCTGAGGAATCTAATCTATTGAGGAAAATTGTACCCGCTTATAATAGAATTAATGCGCTGTGATAAACAGTATCAACTGTGTTCGTTTGTGTAGTACATGGAAGAGCAGCCAAGCTGATCCCACTTACTGCTGACAGTAATTTTAAGAGTAAGAAGAGTGTGTGGGGGATGAGGGAGGGAAAGAGAGCAGAGGAGGGGGTTGTAATTAGTGGCATTTTAAAATTGACCCACAAGTCAAGCTGGAGCATTTGACCCACCACTAACTAGGAGCATGAGGTAATCAACAGCTTTGCCAGGAAGATCGCTGCCATCTCAATCCTTCAATTTTTCTCTCTCTCACTTTCATTCTCGTTTGTATCACATCCCCTCTTCTATAGCCATTACAGCTACTGCCTTTCCCTCCACCTGACCCCCACTCCCCCAGAGGAAAGGTGTATTTATATTTATATTCTTTACCCTTAGGTAATTCCTTTCCTGTGATTTTTTAAAAAAACGCATGATTTGATTAAGGTCAAAGGGTGAGCTAAAATAGTGAGCTCCCTTCTTACAGCGTCGCTTAAATTTTGAAGGAGCGCTGCTTGGTGAACAGTTGTCTACTCTTAATAACTTGGATTCCTGCACTTCTACTGAATGGATGACGAGGGGGAGTGTCATCCCTCAATGCAAGTTATTTTGCTCCGGTTGTAGTTGAACCCTGCTATCTCAGAGATACGTCACTCTCCCTCTGCATACTTCCGCCTCCTCCCCACCCAATCGCTGTAAAAAGGTTAGTTAGAAAAGAAAGGCTTTGGCCCTATATTTTTAAAAAGAATGACAAAAGTAGATCAATCATTGCTCTAGTTTTATAGAGCGTGGTTGGCAAATATTTTTGTGGTCTGTTGCGCTGACTGACACCTCTGATTCAGGAAGGGCTGCTGTATAATAAATATGTCTCCAGTTAGAGGTTTCTGACGTTCAATGTCTTTAGCTCGTATGTCTTTCTTGCCATTGAAACTTCCTGAATAACTTCTTTTCAGAACATCTTAGTGGCTGGCCCTCACCTGGGTTTTAGCTTGAACGCTCCATCCTCACTTAGACGTGTGTTTGCAATAGGGTTCTTAAGACAAAATGTGGACATTTTATAAATTAGGCTTTTATAAATTAATTTATTTGGAATTGAAGAAGATCTCATCACTTCTTTAAAGGGCGTGTGTGTGTGAACAGAGTCACTAGTTTGAGGTTAAATGATCTTTATGAAACACTTTTTCCAATTTCACACCTCACGCTTCTTTGAAAGCGTCCAATTCCTTTCATTCTATTGGGGTGCGTTCTCTGAAGGTCAAGCCCCCTCCACCACTCATTGCCCTATATTTCATGGAGGAATCTGACAGCTGCAGGTATCAGCTGAGCCCAATCCTGATGTCTCCTGACCTCCACACTTGAACTAATTTTTGCGCTATTGCTTTACAAATTCCAGTGGAGCCTTTGTGCTTCTTATTCTGGCTTGGTGCGGTTGAGGAGTAATGTAGACAACTCTCGGGAGCAGAAACCCTGGCTGATCATCCCCTCGCTAACCCAGGGAGACTGGGGTCAATTGCAGCATCCCTCCTGCAGCTGTCCTGGCAGATCAGCTGATGCAAACTTGCAGCCGTCGCCACCTGGAGCAACCTGGAACGAGTGCAAAAGGGAGTTACTTCAAACACTTAAGGCTGACAGGTTTTTGTTTGAGCAAAATACATAAAGGCAACACAGCTTATCCAGACACGATCAATTGTCTTAATTTGCATTGTGCAAATCTTACCAAGCAGTTTTGGGGCAAGAGATGAGAGCTATGCTCTGCACATCCTGTATACAATAGAACAGTGATGGTCAGCCAACCAAATAATTTTTTTCCTGATCGAATATTTCTTCATTTATGGCCACACTGTAATTATTGATTTAACACCGACTTGCCTAGATTGGTTTGAACCTTTTTGAAAGTGGAATGTTAATGTGCCACTGGCTTTGCAATTTAGCCCATCCAGCTCAGCGCACACATTCATTGACTACGTCCTGCTCGTTTACTTGTTAGTGGTCGGAGGGGACTGGAAATGAAGTCAGTCTTTTGCTGTACGGACCCAACTAAATGTTCTGCGGAAGGTGTTCTAGGAAGTTTTGGTGCTTGTGTACGTGTGAGTTTTAGCTTGGTCTTTGTAAAATGCACGTAATGTTTGCCTTTTCTGCTCAGGTGGGTTTACCCTTTCAACACTGGAAAACTGTCTCAAAACCACTGTTTGTCCTTTTTGATATGATTGTGCTTTTTTTAAAAGGAAGAAAAAAAACACTCCATCTTTAATTATGTTTCCGTTCTCTCCCCCCCGACCCACCCCCATTCCTGCCCCGCTCCCTAAGGCAATGAATTTTAAGGAATGTATTTCAATTCATTTTAAGGGGGCAAAGGGATTAACTTGTGAGTTGGATTTATGTTTACACTCACTCTTAAGGGTAGATAGAGACGTGACCCAAAGAGTAGCCTGGGATGAGCTACTTCCTTTGAGGAAAGAAAATTTGTGGTTGGAATTGCATGGAGTAGTAACATTTCATTTTCCCATTATTTTAGCAAATTGCTAGGAGAAATCTGAATCTCATTTTCTGAGACTGTGGTTCCTTATTGACTGCGATTATAATTTGGATGGAGTTGGCTTTTATTTTTCAATTAATTGAAATTAAATGTTTTTCAAATGGAAGCCTATGTATTCAGCCATAATAAATCAGAACTGGGTAGTGTATGTGTGTGGGTGGGTGGATTTACTGTAAGTGTATGTACTTTACAACACTCTGTAAATTAGTTCAGAAATGAAATGGCCGTTTGTAATCTGTCTGGCTTGAGTTTTAGGTCCTGCTTGTGTCTTGAATTCGACATGTGAAGCTTCAGTTCAGGAGATCAAAATTCATTCTCAAATTAGGGTTTTTAATGTAATTTTCAGGATTTCTCTTGATTGTATCATAAAAATGTACAGTATCGAATGTAGATAGATTATTTTTTCGTTTGTTGATAAATCTGGTAGTCTTGATGAATTTTAAAATCCTGTTAGAAATTGTTACGTCTTCAATATGAATGTCAGGCTTTACCTCTGATTCACTGCTATCCCGTAACTGAGTGTAAAAGCACGCACCTTTCCACCTGAGCCGTAGAGACCAGCTAGGTCCTAGCGTCAGTCTTTTATGCTGGTTTCAGCAGGCGATGTGGAAATGGTCTGACGATTAGCCTCTGTACACCTTGGCCTCGGGAACAGAAAATCTCAAACAGTCATCCTGCTCCTGACTACAATCCACTAACCCTCTGGGAAAGTATGTATGGGTGTGAATATTGGGTCGGGACAGGATCGGTCTGACCTGCAATGCTCTAATGATAAAATAACCTAATAATCTGGCTGGTCTCGCTATCACTCATGAAGAGCTGACATTTGGGCGAGGTACCAAATAATTGCCAGGATCCATGGAATTCAACCCCCAGCAGAAGAACATACTGGCGGAGGGGGCGAAAGAGTGGAAAAACAACCCTGACTTGTAATCAAGTCTCGGGAGGGGGGGAGGGGTGCTTACACAAACCAAGACCGAATCTGGCTTCAGGAATGGCTTAGTTTCTCTATTCCTCCACCCCCCCACCCCCTGCCCCAAAATCTGTTCCTCTGAAACTCGGATTAAAAAGTAGGGCTGGGTTTGAGTCCAGTATTTTGACACACCATAGAGGCATATGTACCTCCCCTTAGTTATCTTGCTGTTCAAACCTGGTTCTCATTCTCTCTGCCCTGAATATTGTTTTGCGAATTATGTAGTGTTCAGTTCACCCCAGTGGCTGGAATTCTAATGTATAGCGTAATATAAAGTATAATATATTAACTCCCACTAAATGTGAATAAATGGGCAAACAATTGCATTGGTTTCTGAATTACGATTGCTCTGCTGTGCAGCATTGCTGGTGTGTTATATAGCCACCAATCTACAAAGTTGCAGAAAAAGAAAAAAAAGTGTTCCTGTTTCTTCAGTGGGTTGTGCAAATGTACTCTACCCCAAAACATCAGTGTGGGTCTGGGATTATTCCATACCGTAATACCAGCCTTTCTGGTTGACTAATTGGATCTTTTTCTCTCGTCCAAAATGGAGTGACCCTGTTGTACATGTGTGATAACCTGTCCATTTTTCAGCCTATAGCTGAATTCAAAATCCTTGCTGTTGTAACTGAGTAACTCAAAACTCCTCTCTTTGGGGCTCAAAACTAATAGCCTTGGAGGGAAGAGTAGGCATCCTAATGTGAACTGGATTTCTTACCCCCCCCCCCCCTTCTAGTCTGGTTGAACTTGCTCAAACTGCAGGTGTGTATCACACACTCCTGTGACTTTAACTTCCTTTATACTTTCTTTATCCCCCCTACCTACCCCAAAATAATAATAATCCTTGCATTTGATACAGCGCCTTATCACATCATTGAAAAATCTCAAAAGCGCTTCACAGAATATATTGTAAATTGGATTGGTTTTGTGGGCAAAACAAAAAAAGGACAGTAAGTTACATAACAGTGGCAGGGGACTTTACAGTAAATACCACACCACTGAAGGAGGAACACTATTATGGCTGAATAGGTGCTGCCTTTATTCAGAAATTAACTGGAAGTTGGAGCAACAGTGACTGCATGTTGTATGGAATTGTGTGTTATTACCTTACCCACTGTGAACACAACCCAGCTTTCCATCCTATCCGCACAGTGCTTTTGACATCTGATTGTGGTACGGAGACCCATTGGGTAGACATGATGGGGAGATGAGACGTGTTTGGGTATCCAATGGATGTAGAGTTTATATACATTGGGTTCTTTTTTCTTTAAAAACTTGTGAATTTGCGTTGGGTATCTTTCCAAAGGGTGTGGGGAAGATATGAAGCTGTTTTTGTGTGTGTGTGTGTGTTTGCGTTCTTCACGTAACTATTTTGCTTAAAACATCAAAGTGAAGCAAACCTCTCCTGGTGAATTGGATTTATTGTTTAGCAAACTCTTCAGCAGGTGTTTGTGCACCAGGTTTTGTCAACTCTTGAGTTGAACCCTGCTGGTTTCTGATCCTAACCACAAATGTTCAGAATTGACCATCAGAAATCAACTGGAATATATTTCTGATGCCATCCATCTTTTATACCTTGGCCACCCTTTGCCCCCTTCCCCCCCCCCCCAACCACACACACACACACACAGTGGAACCCTAAACACTGCAAATTTTATGGATATTGTTTTTTTTTAAATAGCTTTATAATTACATTAAATGTAAGTTGTTAAATCCACATTAAATATTTTAAATACAAGAAAAACACACACAGAGGCACAATAAGAGTTTGAAAACATTGCCCATCTTAAAAAAAAAGTTTATAAACTATTTTCCCTTTCTATTTTTCTCCCCTTCACAGGCACATGCATAGTATCCTACCTCTATATGGTGCAGTCAATGCTGTCCCACCTTAACCCAATAAAATATATATTGAAATCCTTCCTTTTGTGTATTTAAATATTTTTTTGGAGTGGGGGGAGATTTCCTGAAGTGTTAAATTTGCCTCAAATACTCAAAAATCCATTGGATATCTATCATCAGTCTAGGATTCTTTCACTCATACCCACCATCCAAGCCAACCCTGTGATGCATAAATAAATAGCACTGACATCATACTTTGATTTTTTGGAGATTTTTAAAAAATTGAGTATTTACAAGTTCTGTAATAGAAGTCTAATAGATGGCACTTCTGAAAGAGCTGCATAATTTAGACATTTATGTAATTGTTTCTTTGACTTTAAGCCTATATCAAGTGTCTAATTTTGACTTGTATGATAACTGAGGTTTGTAAATCATGTTAATATTTCTGTGTTTCTTTTTTTTAAGTAAAGCCTGACTCAATCTTTTGAGAAATGGATGAAGGCTAATAAAGTTAATTTAGCCTCTCGGTGAATGCTTCTTATCCCGTTTACCTGTGTGTAAAAAAAGTTTAACTGTAAAAAAAAATAAAAATTGCTCTTAACTGTACAGACATCATATTGCTGGGTGTGTGTGAATTTTGTGCAAGTTGGCTGCTGGTTTGCCTAGAAAATACAGTCACTACACTTGAGAGTAAAGTCCTATGATGCAGTGGGAGACTGACCGCGTGATGAAGCAGTGTATCAAATGTGCTTATTATAAAGTACCTCTTTATGAAGACGTAAAAGACAACTATTTTTCTTTATTATATATATATACACACACACTAATCCTTGCATTTGATATAGCGCATTATCAGGTCGATGAGAGGGTCTCCCAAGTGTTTCACAGGACTATATGACAAATCCTGTGGATTGACTGCGTATTTTGTGGGCAAAACATTGATTCTTTTCAATCCTGAGATGGTTGAGGTGATTCCTTCCAATTAACCACCAAAGCAATGGGATGGTCCTGTGCCTCCAGCTGTGCCGGGTCAGCCTACCTTGATTGCGCCCCCCGCCCTCCCCAACCTAACCTGCTAGCAGGCTGCCCTTTTTTTGTCAATGACCTGAGTGTGGGAATGTGGGTGACGTCACCGGCTGTTTGGGAGCCGCTGATTGGTGGGTTGTGGGTGTGTATCGGAAGGGGGGGGGTGAGGTCATCGCCAGCTGGGTGGGGAGTGCCGCGCATGCGCGCTGTGCGTATAAGCTCTGGCAGTGTTGCGGCAGCTGCTGGTGACAGTCCTTGGAGATGGTGCGACCTGTGTGGGTGTGTGTGTGTGTGGGTGTGTGGGGGGGGATCAGCTCTGCTGCTTTGTGAATGGCTTTGGCCCGGGCTGTGCAGGGAGTGTGTCTGTGTTTCTGTGAATTGCATTATCTTGCAATAAGCCTGAACTGGGCTAAACAGCCCCCGCCCCCATGGGCAGGGAGGGCAGGGCGGGCAGGGCAGGGCTGTGCCAGCTGGACAAGCAGCAGGAAGCTCGCCAAGTTGGTGGTCGCGGTGGGAAGCTGTGTGGTTTCAGCTCGTTAAGCATCAACAGCAGCGACACCACCCGCGCAAACCCTTGGCCGTTGGCAACCCAGCATCTAAAATACTTACCGCATCCGAGGGGGCGAGAGGGGAGGGGAGGGTTGCGCCCTGACAGTGGCACCCAGCGCTAACCGCTCCGTTTGTCTCCTGTTGCCAGGCCGAAGTTGAAGAAACCCTGAAGAGAATTCAGACTCAGAAGGGAGTCGCGGGAATTATTGTCATCAATGCGGAGGGTACAGATGGATTTCATTTCTTTGTCGAGCGCTTTGAGACGTCCTCCCCTCATGAAAAGCGCTGTCTGAATAATATTAGTATTAATAATAATCCTTGCATTTGATATAACGCCTTAATCACGATGTTGAGCCGTCGAAAGCGCTTCGCAGAATATAGTGTAAAGTGGAGTGACTGTGTATTTTGTGGTCAAAAGGCGGCAGCCAGTTACGTATAGCAGAGATCCACAAACAGCCATGCGTGCGTGACCAATTTTTGTTGGCTAGGACACTGGGAGAAACTCCCTTCTCTGTGACTGTATTGTGTGGGCGAAACGATATGTAAATTATGTGTAGTTGCATTTTTATTACAATCGTCGTGCAATTTAATTAAAATATCTCCTGGCTGCAGTGTTTAGAGAAGTCAAGTGACTGTGCAAGTTCTCTTCCTGTTTGGCTGTGGTTGCTGTGAAGGTTTGCTTTTCGTTTCAGCGCTTCACAGAATATACTGGACAGTGAATTGACTGTGTACTTTGTTGACTCTCTTTGAAAAGAGATGGGGAGGTTTCTCTCTCCCGATGTCCTGACCAACAATTCCCCAGATAAAATTGGTCAGTCACTCACTCCACGGTTGTACATTATTGCTGTGAATAAATCATAAGTCACAACGTTTTACAGCAATTACTGGTGACGACTTTTGAGGCAGTTTGGTGTTATAGATGCTGTTCGGAGGCAAGGATCGTTAATACTGTATCCTAACTCATTGGAAATGGCTCTCCCTCTCCTTCCCAAGGAATTCCCATCCGGACGACCATGGACAGTTCGACCACTGTTCAGTACGCGGGGCTGATCCATCAGTTTGCCACGAAAGCCAGAAACACCATCCGGGATCTAGATCCGCAAAATGATATGACGTTCCTCAGGATCCGCTCCAAGAAAAACGAGATCATGGTGGCTCCGGGTAAAGTAGCTTCAACAACAACTTGCCTTTACACAGCGCCACTCACACAGGATAGGATGCCAGAGCGCTTGACAGTGGCAGAGCCTAACTGAGCCGGGGGAGAGGGGAGGTGACCGTAAGCACGGTCGAAGGGGAAGGCCCTCCTTCCTTTCTGTAGTGATTGAATCTCTGGTAGTGTGCTGTGTGCCGTCTGAATCAATAACTCAAGCCCACAGTGAATTGGGGAGGGGAGAGGGTGAGAGGAGGATGAGGGGAAGGAGGAGGGGGGGAGAGGGAGGGGCAAGAGCCCGGGCAGCCGAATCAGGGACTGGTCTAAGGAGCGGTGAAAACTGGACTCAAAAATATAAAAGCTTTTTTTTGGGGTGGGGGGAATTCAGTGAACTTGCAATGGGGGAAAATGATCCTGCGGATGAGATTTTAAACTGATGTCCTTTTCAGCCTATTCAGGTGGACGTTAAAGATCCTGCGATTCTATTCAAAAAGGGTTTCTATTCAAGAGAGTTTCTCTCTCCCAGTGTCCCGGACCAATAATCCACTAAATAAAATAGGTCACTGACTCCATGGCTGTTTGTGGGACGCTGCCGTGGGCAATTGGCTGCCACGTTTCACCCACAAAATACACAGTCACTCCACTTTACATTATATCCTGTGAAGCGCTTTGAGACGTCTCGAAGACGTGATAAGGCGCTGTGTCAAATGTAAAGATGAATATATTGCTATATTATTATTATTATCTGCGGTCAGTCTCGCTCTCTTTCTGTCATTTCTTCTGCACATCCCTCGCTGCCTCCTTTGCTCCCAGTGAACTCCCCAACAATCCCCCCCCTCTCTCCCCCTCAAATAAAATTGGTCTCTCACTTCATGGCTACTTAAGGGACGTTGCTAAACATTTAATCCAGCGCCTTTCACATCGGGACGATGTTTCAAAGCCCTTCACAGGATTTACTGTGAAATGGAATGACTGTGTGTTTGGTGGGCGAACGGAGCAGACAATTTGCACACAGCGACAGCCCTGCCAACAGCCATGAAATAAGTGAGCGACCGAGTTCATATGGGGGTGTGGGGGGTTGAGGGGGGGATTGTCAGACAGGACACCTGCTTGGGGGAGGGAGAGAAACTCCCTTCTTTTTTCTAATAAGTCAGTCATAAGGCGAGGCACAGCACGGTGAGGTGTGTCAGCTTCTGTGGAGTATTTTATCGCTGCTAATTGCCTGGTAAACTCTTGTCACTCAGCCCTCTCGCCACCACGCCTGCCCTCTCACCCCCCACACCAGCCCTGTCACCCCCACCCCAGCCCTCACCCCCCCACACCAGCCCTCTCACCCCCCACACCAGCCCTGTCACCCCCCACACCAGCCCTCACCCCCCCACACCAGCCCTCTCACCCCCCACACCAGCCCTGTCACCCCCCATACCAGCCCTGTCACCCCCACACCAGCCCTCACCCCCCACACCAGCCCTGTCACCCCCACACCAGCCCTGTCACCCCCACACCAGCCCTCTCACCCCCCCAAACCAGCTCTCTAACCCCACACCAGCTCTCTCACCCCCACACCAGCCCTCTCACCCCCCACACCTGCCCTCTCACCCCCCACACCAGCCCTCTCACACCCCACGCCAGCTCTGTCACCCCCCACACCAGCTCTGTCACCCCCCACACCAGCCCTGTCACCCCCACACCTGCCCTCTCACCCCCCACACCAGCCCTGTCACCCCCACACCTGCCCTCTCACCCCCCACACCAGCCCTCTCACCCCCCACACCAGCTCTCTCACCCCCACACCAGCCCTCTCACCCCCACACCAGCTCTCTCACCCCCACACCAGCTCTCTCACCCCCACACCAGCCCTGTCACCCCCCACACCAGCTCTCTCACCCCCCACACCAGCTCTCTCACCCCGCACGCCTGCCCTCTCATCTCCCACGCCTTCCCTCTCACCCCCCCACACCAGCCCTCTCACCCCCCCACACCAGCCCTGTCACCCCCACACCAGCCCTCACCCCCCCACACCAGCTCTGTCACCCCCCACACCAGCCCTGTCACCCCCCACACCAGCCCTCGTGATAGATTCGCGGTCCAGGCATCAGTAGGTAAACTTTGTTAATGGGTTTACTTTAGCCGTGCCTTTAGGTAATAAATAGCCCCCTGTAAGTGGGTGTTAAACTATTATTGTTAGTGAACATCTGTGACACGGCTCGTGCTGTGTTGCTGTTTGGGGAGGGAGCAGGTGGCAACCCAGTGGGGGGGTGGGGAAGGGAGGGGGGGGCATCCTTCAAGATCAATATTTAGCTCATCCCGGAGATGGTGTACTTCTGTCACACAGAGCTCTGTGTCTTCCCTGAGTTCCCTAACCACTTGCATCCGGTAAAACACTGATATCCTTTATTTATAGGGGTTATAAAATGATGATGCCATATGCAGACTTTTATTTACAGCAGTTTTCATTTTTTTTTGTGAGTGTGGTTCGACCAGGTGTCTGTCTGGTGTGCAAACCCATCCCCCTGTGGCTTCAAGAGCCTATAATAATAACAACAATGATAATCAGCCCTTGCAATTGGATCCAGCGCCTTATCACGTCGCCGAGACGTCTCAAAACGCTTCGCAGAACAGACCGTAAAAGTGTAGTGACTGTGTGTTGCGCGGGAGAGGCGCGGCAGAAGCAGCCGGTCGTGCACGGCGCCGTTGCGCCCGCAGACAGCGAATCGGAACGAGCGACCGATTTCATTACGACTTCAGCAATAACAGGCAGACACAGGGACAGAAAACGGTCGGTTTCGAGGTGGAATTTTCAGGGAACGCGAGAGAGAGAGAGAAAAAACCCCCCACCACCCACTCACCCCCTAACCCCCAACCCCCAGCGTTGCTGCCTGTTGTCTCTCCACCCTCTCGCTCTTTCCCTGTGAGGCCAGACGGGAGCCTGGGGCAACGGTTGTGAGCCTGGCGAGTGCCAGGGCGATCGGGTCAATGAGGACCTGAGCTCCAGCAGGTGGGAAGGTCTTTAGATCAAGACGAGCCGAGGCGAGGGCTGGGAGCTGAACGTACGTAGCAGAAGGTCACTCTGCAAAGGCAGATGTCTCTTATCCCAGGACCAGATGTCCGGCCCCGA
>NW_024704759.1:2024603-2242161 GCF_018977255.1 Callorhinchus milii
CGCCCGTGTTATTTTTAAACCCTGAACGCCTGTGTCTGTGTAATCGGTGCGTGTGTGTAACCAGTGTGGTTGTGTGTGTGTGTGTGTGTGTGACCGTACATGGAACGTACTTCTGTACGGTGCACATCTGGAAACGCGGAGTGGAGCCACAGCTGAGGTTCAGCTCTGTCTCTGTGTGTCCATCCGATAGTCCTGAACGCACACAGACAGACAGACAGACAGACAGACAACTAACGGTGCAGTCTGTCAAAACCTCTCTCGTTGTCTGCCATAACTGCTCCTAACTAGTGCCCAGGTAGTGTGGGGGTCTCACCCCCAACATAACTGAATTTCTCCCCCACCCCCTCCTCCCGAAGAAGTTCCGAAGCTTTAATAATGACATATACTATACTTGCATTTGACATCACATCTTTGAGACGTCTCAAAGCGCTTCACAGGATATACTCTAAAGTAGATTGACTGTGTTTTGTGGGCGAAAGGCAGCAGCGAATTGCGCACGGTAGCATCCCGTAAACAGTCGTGGATTGAGTGGCCAAATTATTATTAATATTTATTTCTGGAGGGATTATTACCCCCGGAAAGCGATCCGCCGATCGACTGACAACCGGGCTCCTACTTACTGCTGGGTAAGTACAGACGTGTGGAGTAAGGAGGTTTGGTCCTGCCCCGGGAATCGAACCTGGGTCCCCTCGCTTGCGAGGCGAGCTCTCTAACCACTGAGCTACAGAACTCCACGGTCCTGAGTTAGGCGGTTGAGGAGGTTAGGGGCGCAGTGACTGAACCCTCGGCGAGGCGGGAGGTGTTACGGTCTCTCTGCGTGCTAATGCACACTTCATCCACACACGCGGGAAGCTTTAATTATTCCCATGTGGAATTCCAGCGAAAGAGCTATCCACGGGCCGGGGCTGGGGGGGTGATCCTCGGAGACTTGTCCCACCGGGCGTGAGTGAGCGTTCCTCGGGATAATGATAACAACAATCCCCGCCCCCGACACAGCGCCCCGTCACCTCTCCCGAGATGCCTCACTGCGCTTCGCAGGATGTTAGGATGATGTTCTGTCCGGCGATGGGAAATCCCATCTTCCTTTAAGAAAAAATAATAATAATTCGGTCACTTCAATCCACGACTGTTCGCGGGACTCTTCTGTGCGCAATCTGCTGCCACGTTTTGCCCACAAATACACAGTCACTCCACTTTACAGTATACCCCGTGAAGCGCTTTGAGATGTCTCGACAGCATGATAAGGCGCTGTGCCAAATTTAAGGACTATTATTATCTGTGACCAGAACTCTCTCTCTCCCTTCTCATCTACGGTCCTTTCCTGTCTGGTTCTGTTCTCATCTCCCCCACCCCACACCCCACACCCCACCCACCCCCCCCCCCCCGTCCTTCCACCCCCGTATCTGCCAATGGCTTCCCCTCCAGCCCCCCGCACCCTCACGTTCAACGCTTGTTTCCCAGAACTCGGTCCTCTCTTTAATGTTTACACAATAATATTAATCCTTGAATTTGATACAGTGCCTTATCATGTCTGTTGAGACGTCTCAAAGCGCTTCTCAGGATACACCGTTAAGATGGATTTTGGGGGCGAAACGCGGCGGCCAGTTGCACACAGCAGCGTCCCGCAGACAGTCGTGGACTGAGCGGCTTTATTTTGATTGACTTATTTTGAAGGGGGTTAGAGCCGTTATAGCGGCTGTCGGGAGCTGGAGTGTCGCTGCCGTTGGTTGACCTGTTCCCCGCTCTGCGGTCCTGTCGTCCATCCTCTCCCTCTTTGTTAGGCTCTTGTACCGTTTCCTCGACGCCAGAAGGTTGTGAGGTCTGGAACAGCTCAGGGGGAGGATTGTCCCACCTGTTCTTCGGGTGAGACATTAGATCGGGCGCCCATCTGCCTTTCCCTGAGCTCTCCACGACAGCAAACAGCAGCAGTCAATAACCAGGTAAACAGCCAGACAGCCAGCCACGGCCGGGAGCAGCCCAGGTTACCGTCAACCTCCAAAAACTGGACGACGTTTGCTTTTCTAAATGAAAAGAAAAAAGGAAATTGCTCTTCCTCTCCCCCACCCCCCACTCCCTGCCATGGCCTGGGGATGGGGGTGGGGGTGGGGGGGGGAAGTGGGGGCAGCACGGAAATGGTGTGAAGAACTATTCTACAACAAGGGTTCAGCACTTGACCCCCGACGCCTCTCACGTTTGGAGACCGTCGCGAAGCGCTTCACAGGATTTTACCGTAAACAACAACGAGATTACGTTTGTATCGCGGCTTTCGTGTCGGGAGGACGTCCCAAGGCGCTGTAAAGCGTAGTGACTGCGTTTTGCAGGTGAACGCGGCAGGTAGTTTGCGCACGGCCATGACCCCCGCAAACAGCCATGACGTGAGGGGCTGATTTTATTGGGGTTCGGGGTGGGGGGGGGGGGGGGGTTGTTGGCCAGGACACCGGGAAAGAGAGAGAGAGAAACTCCTTTCTTTCTTCGAGTTGTGCCGTGGGATCTTTGCGAGATTAGTTTAACGTCCCATCCGAAGGACGGCACCTCCGACGATGCAACCCCCACCACTCCCCCCCCCCCACCATATCCCCCCCACACCCCCCCCACCCGAGCTGTGCTACAGCATCAATTTAGACGATGTGATTCCAAGTCCTGATGTGGGGGCTGATTCAGAGGCGAGAGAGAGAGAGAGAGCTACCGACTGCGCCAGGCTGACACCTGAGAGCAGCCTGTGACCCTGCACACCTGACGGGCCTGTGAAGTGTAGTGACTGTGTATTCTGTAAGGGAGCGAGGCTTCCCTCCGGCCTGGACTGAGCGAACGTGGTTGGTGTCTCGGGGGTGGAAGTGAAAGTAGTTTGTAACCGCTGATCGTGTGAACCAGACAGAGTTTTTATTCTAGACGTTAGATTCCCGTCGGGGTCGGGGTTGGGGGTGGGAGGGTTTCGGGGGGACGGGGGGTGCGGAGTGCGATGCGGAAGAGGAGGTCGTTGTGAGAGCTTTGTCGTTCCTGTGATAAACGCAGGGTGGTTGGGGGGGTGAATTGGCACAGGTCCTGGGATGTCAGTGTCAGAGTCTACCCCCCCACCCCCCACCCCCCTCCCCCCCACCCCCCTCCCCCCCACCCCCCTCCCCCCGGTCCGCACCACCTTTGTTACGCTGTAAGCCATCCTCACCACAAAAGGAGAAGAAAGAAAACCAGGTGTGGGCGCTGACAGTGAGCAGCTGTGACATCTGTGGGAACAGGTGTGAAAGCAGCCCCCAACCCCCCCGACCCACTCCCACCCCCACACCCCAACCCCCCCAACCCCCCGACCCAACCCCCGACCCACTCCCACCCCCACACCCCAACCCCCCCAACCCCCCGACCCAACCCCCCGACCCACCCCCACACCCCAACCCCCCCAACCCCCCCGACCCACCCCCACCCCCACACCCCAACCCCCCCAACCCCCCACCCACCCCCACACCCAACCCCCCAACCCACCACCCCCCACCCCCCCCAACCCTACAGGGCAAATCAGGGCTCCAGCCTACACTCAGCGTCTGTGTGCGTGTGTCTGTGTGACTGTGTGTATCTCTGTCTGTGTGTGTGTAGCTGTCTGCTGTGTGTGTGTGTGTGGTTGTGTGTGTGTGTGTAGCTGTCTGTGTGTATGTGGCTGTGTGTGTGTGTGTGTGTGTGGCTGTGTGTGTGTGTGTGTCTGTGTGTGTGTGTGTGTGTGTCTGTGTGTGTGTGTGTGTGTGGCTGTTTGTGTGTGTGTGTGTGTGTGGCTGTGTGTGTGTGTGTGTGTGGCTGTTTGTGTGTGTGTGTGTGTGTGTGGCTGTGTGTGTGTGTGTGTGGCTGTGTGTGTGTGTGTGTGGCTGTGTGTGTGTGTGTGTGTGTGTGGCTGTCTGTGTGTGTGTGTCTGTGTGTGTGTGTGTCTGTGTGTGTGTGTGTGGCTGTGTGTGTGTGTGGCTGTGTCTGTGTGTGTGTGTGTGTGTGTGTGTGGCTGTGTGTGTGTGTCTGTGTGTGTGTGTGTGTGTGGCTGTGTGTGTGTGTGTGTGTGGCTGTGTGTGTGTGTGTGTGGCTGTGTGTGTGTGTATGTGGCTGTGTGTGTGTGGCTGTGTGTGTGTGTGTGTGTGTGTGTGGCTGTGTGTGTGTGTGTAGCTGTCTGTGTGTGTGTGGCTGTGTGTGTGTGTGTGTGGCTGTGTGTGTGTGGCTGTGTGTGTGTGGCTGTGTGTGTGGCTCTGTGTGTGTGTGTGTGTGGCTGTGTGTGTGTGTGTGTGTGTGGCTGTCTGTGTGTGTGTATGTCTGTGTGTGTGTGTGTGTGTGGCTGTGTGTGTGGTGTGTGTGTGTGTGTGTGTGTGTGTGTGTGTGTGTGTGTGTGTGTGTGTGGCTGTGTGTGTGTGTGTGTGACTGTCTGTGTGTGTGTGTGTGTGTGTGGCTGTGTGTGTGTGTGTGTCTGTGTGTGTGTGTGAGTGTGTGTGGCTGTGTGTGTGTGTGTGTGTGGCTGTGTGTGTGTGTGTGTGTGTGTGGCTGTCTGTGTGTGTGTGTGTCCTTGTGTGTGTGTGTGTGTGTGTGTGTGGCTGTGTGTGTGTGTGGCTGTGTGTGTGTGTGTGTGTGTGTGTGTGTCTGTGTGTGTGTGTGTGTGGCTGTGTGTGTGTGTGTGTGTGTGTGTGTGTGTGTGTGTGTGTGTGGCTGTGTGTGTGTGTGTGTGTGTGTGTGTCTGTGTGTGGTGTGGCTGTGTGTGTGTGTGTGTGTGGCTGTTGTGTGTGTGTGTGTGGCTGTGTGTGTGTGTGTGTGTGTGTGTGTGTGTGTGTGTGTGTGTGTGTGTGTGTGTGGCTGTGTGTGTGTGTGTGTGTGGCTGTGTGTGTGTGTGTGTGTGTGTGTCTGTGTGTGTGTGTGTGTGTGGCTGTGTGTGTGTGTGTGTGTGTGTGTCTGTGTGTGTGTGTGTGTGTGGCTGTGTCTGTGTGTGTGTGTGTGTGTCTGTGTGTGTGTGTGGCTGTGTGTGTGTGTGTGTCTGTGTGTCTGTGTGTGTGTGTGTGTGTGGCTGACATGAAATAGTGACTCGCCTTATACAAATATAATTTTGTGTGTGTGTGTGTGTTTAGTATGTCTGTGCATGTAGTAACTGCGTGAGTGTAGTGTGTGTGTAGTGTGTGCTTTTGGCAGTGTCTATGGGGTTGAGTTTATTTGGGTTTGTGAAGCCGGTGATCTGTTCATCTGCACTGTCAGCCAAGTGGCGATCCCAGGGCTGTCTGCGTCTCTGATAATTACCGGGAACGGAACTGGGGGTATATATCGCCCCTCACATTGGGAAGTGTCCCCGAGCGCTTCATCCGGGGCTGTGCTTCCCAGCGACTCCGAGACCAGTCGCTCGCTTCGTGGCTGTTTGTAGGGACGTCGCTGTTCACAAATTGGCTGCGGCTTTTCGCCCACAAAACACACAGTCACTACTCTTTACACTGACTCCTGTGAAGCACTTTGAGACATCCTCCCAATGTAAAAAGGTGTTGTATTGAGTGCGAGTATTATTATTATTATTATAATTATTTTATTATTATGGAATCAAGACACAGGGTTGTCGTCATTTATGTGGGGGTGGGGAGAGGAAAGGGGCAATAGAAAAACCGCTCCCCCAAACCCCGCCGAGGCTTGAAATTCCTCCCGGTCTTAGCCTTACAACGTAAGGTTCACGCAGATTTGGGGGTCGGGTGGGGTGGGGTGGGGGGGAAGCCTTTGATTTGGAAGGAAGTCAGTTCTGTCTTCGGTTAATCAAAACTGAAATGCAAAAGAGATTCCCCCTTCGATCCCGAGCAGCTTTTGGGACGAAAACGGTTGCTCGGGCTAAGAGAAGGTGGAAAATTTTGGGGAGGGGGGGGGTGGGGGTGGCGACGAAGGAGTTTGGGGCGGTGGGAGGGAGCGGGAGAGTGGGGGGTGGGGGGGGGGGTTGTAGTAAAGCTGTAAAGACTTGGTTAAGAAAGGATTCCGTTACAAGCTGAACTCCGTGAAGCGGAGCTCGCTGCGTGCGAGAGAGCGGCACGAGAGAGAGAGAGAGCGGCGCGAGAGAGAGAGAGAGCGGCGCGAGAGAGAGAGAGAGCGGCGTGAGAGAGAGAGCGGCGCGAGAGAGAGCGGCAGAGCGGTGCGAGAGAGCGGCGCGAGAGAGAGAGAGAGCGGCGCGAGAGAGAGAGAGAGCGGCGCGAGAGAGAGAGAGAGCGGCGCGAGAGAGAGAGAGAGAGAGCGGCGCGAGAGAGAGAGCTCAGTGGATACGCACTGAGTGAAGCCAGATGCGGAGAGAGAGAGAGAGAGAGAGAGAGAGCGAGAGCGCGGGGCAGGGAGTTGGGTTTGGTAGGAGTTATCCTGACAGATTTTCCCCCGAGCAGGCAGCGGGTCAGTCCTGCTAAAGCACTAATCGCTCCCAGCAGTGCCGCGAAGCCAGACTTTGTGGAGCCTGGGTTTCTGGTATAGGAATGTTGTTCCATGTTCCACACATCTTCCTCCTTCCTCTCTCGGTAGCCAAGTGGCAAGGAGTGTGGGGGAGGGCGACGGGGGGGGTGGGGGGGGTTGGGGGAAACGCAGGGGCAGAGAGGAACTTGCAAGCCAATAAATAAATCTCTTGAAGCAACTTTCACCGGGCGGTGGGAGTCTTTCTTCCCCGAGGCAGGGAAGGAATTCGGATAATCCTCGCGGCTCGCGCCGGCGCCTTACCGTGTGGTCGCGGGGAATTGCTGCGGAGTGCGGCCACTGTGCCTTTCGCAGGCGGACGCCGGAGCCCGGCGGTGCGCGCGTCCCCGCAAAACGGCCCCGGGGCGACGGACCGGATTTTGGCCGAGTGTTTTATTGCGGCCGTTGACAGGACCGATTGTAGAGGGCAGGGAATGCGCCTCTCCCTGCTTCACCCCCCCCCCCCCCCCCTGGCAACGGGGGGGGGGGGGGTGAAGCAGCGTTTGCTCGCTCCCTCGGGTTGGACTGAGCGTCACAGCGCTGAGCTCTAATCCTAATCCCCCCCCCCCCCGTTGCCAGCAGCCTGTAACCAGACTCGGGTCCCGTTTCAAACAATAATAATAAGGTTAGCAGCGCGCGCCCATCTGCAAATGTCATCTCTCTTTCAGAGAGCGGAGGGTTCAAAGGCACGGAGGAGGGGAGAGGTGTGGGGTGAGGGGGTGGGGGGGAAGCACAGTGCGGAGAGGGGGGAGGGGAGAGGCCAATGTCAGATACAACTGTCGATGCGCAGGCTTCGTGACGTACGTCCGCGCCAGGTTGAAACGGAAGTTCTGTGTTTCTAATAATAATAATATTCCTTGCATTTGATGTCGCGCCTTATCACCCCGGCCGAGAGAAAAAAATGGGGAAATCTATAGATTTTATAGAAAATTTTATAGATTCTATAGAAAAAAATAGATGCGGGCCGTCTGGTGAATTCCGCGGAAGGTTGCGGAGGCTTTGGTTGGCACCCACGTGTACTGATCCACGTGAGGAAAGACGGGACTAGATGACGGAGCTCGTGGGGGTGAAGTTAAAGTGCTCTGTGATGCTCGCGAGCCCCCTGTGTCGGGCTCCGGGGTTTTATCCTGTGTGGAAAAGCACTCACTCCACAAGTGCCAAGTTGTTGCTCTGTGCCCCGCAGCCACTGAGTCACACGCTTGGCAATTCAGTGCGAACGCACGCCATAGAGAGAGAGAGAGAGAGAGAGAGGGAGGGAGGGAGGGGTGGTGGGGCTCAGCCTCAGAGGGTTGGAAGGTTTGTGGGTTCAGATCCTTGGGTGACAGTCCCCGGGTTGATGCTCCAGTGCAGTACTGTGACGTGGTGGGGGGGGGTGGGGGGGGCAGCAATGCTTAAGTCAGAGCATTAGTCGCATTTCCACGTTCAGAGGAGACGTTAAACCCAAAGTCTGTTCATGTGGATGTTGCAGATATTCTCTCTTATTTTTGGAAAAGAAAGGAAGGGAGTTTCTCCCCTGGCGTCTTGCCCAACAGATAAAATTGATCGTTCATTTTGTGGCAGTTTGTGGGACGTGCGTGTGTATGCGTGCGTGTGTATGCGTGCGTGTGTGTGTGTGCGTGTGTGTGTGGTGGGGGGGGTGGAGATGTGCTCTATTTTTCTTTTGGTCTGACACTCGTGGAAACCCATGACCTGTTACCCGAACCAGACTGACAGTGCGACACATGTACGTTCACCTTCACGTGGGATTGAAAGGCGGTAAATTCGGAACAAATCTACCCCAACGCTGTTTAGGGCTCCCGAGGGAGACGGTTGAAGCAGGAAATATTGATTCTTTCAAACACAGGTTAGATAGTTTTATTATTATTATTTATTATTAGATATATAGATGGCGATCTCCCCACGTCTGTAACGGAATGCGCACTTTCTCTTTTTCTCTCTCTCTCTTTCTCTCGCTTTCTGGTTATCAAAATCTGTATAGAGTATTAAGTGGAGGTTGGCAATAGCGAAATGCTACTGCTGGAGCCTAACCAGCTAAAACCACACCGCTGGCCATCGATATTGCTGTCTGGCAAGCTTTCCCGCTGCTTGTCCAGCTCGGACCCCCTACCTGTTGGGGGCACTGACTTGTAGGGTTAACGGGAACAGAGTGGGAAGAACCCCTGGCATTTTGGGGGTGGATGGGGTGGGGGGTTTGTGTGAAGGGATCACACACCTCCAGAGGGGCTGGCAGAGAGGGAAAATTATGTAACAATAATAATCTTTGCTGTTTGACTCAGCGCCTTAACACGTCTTCGAGACGACTCAAAGCCCTTCACCGAGTATACTGTAAAGTGAATTGACTGTATACGTTGTGGGCGAAACGCGGCAGCCAACTGCGCACAGCAGCGTCCCCACACAAACAGTTGTGGGTTCAAGCGACCAATTTCTCCTTCTTTATTTGTCTTTTTAAAAAAAAAATTTCGGAAGGGATCCGCCAATCGTCTCACAACCGGATTCCTATTCTGTTCACTACTGGGTGAACGGAGGTGTGCGTGCGCGCGCGCGTGTGTGGTGTGCGCGCTCGCCAGTGAGCGCGTGCTAGTGAGTGTGTGTGTGTACGTGTGTGTGTGTGTGTGTGTGTGGAGTAAGGAAACTTGCCCAACATTTCGCCCTGACCCGGGAATCGAACCCTGGGGTCCCAGGTTTTGGAGGTCTTGTGAGCTTCATTGATTGCCGTGGATCCTGGTGCGAGTCCAGCCCGAATCCCAATGAGGTTGAGATGTTAGCGAGACGGTATTGTGCGGACTGTCGTGTTGATTGGATCCGTTGTTGCACAGGGGCATGTGTTTGATGACGTCGCTGATCAGCCAGCCTTGGAATGATCAGTATTTGTAACCAGACATTTAGAAAGTGCTGTGTTTCGCTAGGCAGGCGGTCCCATCTGGCCACCATCTGTGTTCAGCTCGCTCCTGAATCCACGCTTTTATTTATAAGAGAGAGAGAGAGAGAGAGAGCGCGCGAGAGAGAGCGAGAGTGAGAGAGAGAGAGAGAGAGAGAGAGAGGGGAAAGGAAAAAAATACAAATCAAAAGGGCTGCTGTTTTCCTTCTCCAATGGCTCACAGATGTGAGAAATTAAAGCTCGACACATGGGAAGAGGAAGAGAAAGAGGCCGGGAGTCAGAGTGAGAGCGGGAGCGGGAGACGGTGGAGGTGAGAGAGAGAGAGACCCGGGAAGATGTCTTGTCTTCAGAGCGGAGTCTGGAGACCAGCCCGGGCAGGGCTCGCTCATTTCTAAGACGTTTCGTCCGTCTGTTATTTTTCTTTCTCTCTCTCTCTCTCTCTCCCTCGCTCGCTCTTGCTCCGTCTTTTGGGAGCTGTCTGTAGGGAGGAGGTAAGGTTCCAGGCTGGTGATCGCACATTCCCAGCGTGTCCTTAGTTACCGGGTGTCTGTATGTACAGTACTATATAATCTATATTGGTGTGTATGGTTGTGTATGTGTATGTGTGTGTATCTCTGAATGTGAGTCTGTGTGTATGTCTATGTACATATAGAATATATGTGTATACAGTATATGTGTGTGTGTATATGCGGGCGGTGGAAACCTGGCAATAAAGAGCTCCTCGATATTTTTTGTTGTTGGCTTTCCTGAGTGTGGATGTGAATGAAATCTCTCTGTATTCTCCTCACTGTGAGGCGGTGGGGGGAGGGGGGTGTAATCCTGGCGAGGGATGGTTCTGCAGGTTTGTACCAAACCAAAAGCATCTTGGCTCCCGGTGCCTGTGGTGTGATGTGGGCTCCTCAGAGCCACTGTGTGAGTGAGCCCCCAGCACTCCCCACCTCATGCGCGTTCCTATTGGAACAAAAGCCTTTTCATAGCGTTGTACGTTTGTGTGTGTCTATTAGTATGTGCATACGTGTGCACGCGCGCGCGCGTGTGTGTATATACGGGTGTGTTTTCATGCACGCGTCGGTATGTGCATATATGTGTTTGCTTGTGTGTGTGTATCTGTGTGTATGAAAGTGTGTGTGTGTGTGTGTGAATGAAAGTGTGTGTGTTTGTGTGTGCGTAAAGTGTGTGTCTATATCCTCACAGGAATATTCCCAGCGTTTCCACACGGCTTCCCTCTCCGCAGTGACTAATGTACAGGGTACAGGGTTGGTGATGAGAACGAGCCCAACGTGTATTATTTGTTAGTAAATTGAATTTGTTCTTAATTGAGGGAGTGAGCGTGTTCTTCTGAGTTCCCACGGGGAGATGTGTCTCGGGGGGGGGGGGGGGGAGGAATGATTGATGCCCATCCCAGTAATGGGGGGTGGGGTTGGGGTTTAGATATGTGTGTGTGTTTAGATATGAAAGTACTTTGGGACGTCCTCCTGACCTGAAGGAGTTGTACTAATGTCATTCGTTGAGGGTTTGAGGGTTCACCTGTAAAAAAAATACACAGTCACTACACTTCGCAGTAAAATCCTGCGAAGGGCTCCGAGACTCTGCCCTGCGTGAGGGGCAAGTTGTTGTCGTTGTGAAGCTCTCTGAGACATCACACCGAGGTGATAAGGAGACGATCAAAAGCCAAGGATTATTATCTTTGATTATTTATTTGACGCCTCCATCAAAAAGTGTTTGACCTTTGGTTGGTTAGAAACTCGACCGACTGGGAAACAAACTGCCCGCAATTAGTGGCGGGGACGGGGTGGGGGGGGATCAGGGGGACGGAGGGTGGGGGTACTGCTCTGGTCCATCATGGCACATCCTTAATCGCTTTTCCTCACTTCCCGGGAACTCATCTATCATCCTCGGAAACGTCCCATCCAGCCCCGGCTTTTAATGGAAATTGAATTTGATTCTAGCGACGAGGTGGAATGTCTGACCTTTCGTAATGGCTTCAATTTGTCAGCCTCTCTCGCCTCTCGGGTCAGGAGGTTGAACGCTGCTTTGTCAGAGGCGCCATTCTTTCGATGTTTCCCCCGCCCCCTCCTCCCACCCCCATCTCCCGTCTGTGACTTGTACGAGCGCGTGTTAAAAGAAACCCGCGGCGCTATTCGGAAAGAGAAGGGAGTCTCTCCCGATGTCCTGACCAACAATTGCTCCAGGTAAAAAAATAAAAAATTCAGTCGTTCGTTCCACAGCTGTTTGCGGGACGTCGCTGTGCACAAATTGTCGGCCACGTTCACCTCCAAATCCACTCCGTTTTACAGCAAAATCCTCTGAAGCGCTTTGGGATGTCTCAATGGCATGGAAAGGCGCTGCATCAAAAAGCAGGGATTATTAGCTTTATTATTAATTATTGCTATTATCTCCTGTTTAAACATCCCGATCGATACTGCTTGTGTGTTTGAGCAGTCACGATAGCCCTCGTGTTTGACAAGAGCGTATTTGTAGGCGAAACGCGGCAACCGATTCGCGCACAGCAGCGTCTCGCTAACAACCAGGAAGTGAATCGACAATCTTAGCTGAGTGGGGGTTGGGGGTGGTTGTGGGGGGGTGGGAGGGGGGGAGAGTGGGGGCTCTTTAAAACCTTGCGACGTTGCTGACCAGATGCTGTGAAAGATGACCAATCTTTGTAGTTGCTTTGTAGTTGACTGTACAGACGTGGGGTGGTGGGGGGGGGAGGTGGGGGGATGTGTGTGTGTGTTTGGCGGGGAGGGGGGGGGGGGAGCGTATTATATAATAAACCCCACAGCTCTGGAGCGAGGCTGGGCAGAGTGACAGAAGGTGCGCTGGCGCTGTGAGTGAGAGCTCAGCCACGACAGATTGCCAGTGAGGATGTCCTGTTTTGTTTAGGCGTTGAGCTGCTATTTGCATTTTCAATGTAAAGTGTGGACCTGTTTACCATCTGTCAAGGGCTCAGGCTGGGCTGGGAGCCAGGGAGACCCACACCGTCGCCTCCAAACACCCCACTCTCAAACCTCCCTCATTAACACTGCCAGCGAGGGCTGTGTCAGGCAGGGAGAGGGGGTGAGGGGGTTGGGGAGGGTGATTATTTGGGGGTGGGGGGGGGGGGGGGGTTAGATGTCAACCTAAACTGAGGGCGAGGTGTCAACTTGAACTAACGATCAGTCATTTTCCTTTGCTCAACACGTCGCTCTCTCCACGCGTCACCTTGTTGCTCCTGCGGTCGGGGGCAGGAGGAGGGCGAGGGCTGGGATGGGGGCCGTCATTGTATTGAGGGGTGCTGGTGGGAGTTGGGGGGGGGGGGTCTTGCGCCCCTTTTCCTGTGTGTGGTGGTGGGGGGGGGTGTTTGACTCCCCACCCCGGCTGCGATGTATGTCAGTGCCTGGCTCCCCCCACAGTCAGTGCGTGCAGTTGGGAGGCTAACGTCCTCTGGCAGACTTCCCGGGACTCGAGCCTTCCCAATGGGATCCCTGCCAAATGGCATCCTCTCCAACGACTGGGGTTTCAGCTCGTGATGGTGAACGGCAAGTCTGGGACAGTAATTACTGGCTTAATTAGTAAACTGCTGGTGGGTCTGATCCACAAACACAAGGTGGGATGAGAGGGGGGAGTGGGGGGGGGGGGGGGGGGGCGGGCGGGAGGGTGTTGTGTACAGTGCGGTTCCTGAGTGTCAAACGGTTTGAGTGTTGAGTTGCAGTGAGTCGGGCTGTGTACTGCACAACTCCTAACAAGGCCTCAACGAGGAGTCTGAGCTGGTTCGGCAGCTCGTCAGTGCCTGAGGGAGAAGGAGCTCTGCTCTCCGTCTACTCACCCCCGCACGAGGGGCGGTGGGGTGTGGGTGGGGGGGGGGGGGGCGAGCTACGGGACGTCTGCTAAGGTGTGCTGTGGCGCAGTGGTTCGAGCTCTCGCCTCGCAAGCGGAGAGGTTTCCGTGTTTGATTCCCCGGGTCAGGGCGACACCTGAGACAGGTTTCCTTACTCCACACGCCTCTGCTTACCCAGCAGTCAGTAGGAACCCGCTTGTTAGTCGATTGGTGGATCACTTTTCGGGGGTAATAATCCCTCCAAAAAAAATAATAAATTGGTCAATTCAATCCACAGCTGTTTGTGGGACGTTGCTGTGCGCAATTGGCTGCCACGTTTCGCCCACAAAACATACAGTCAGTTCACTTTACAGTGTATCCGGTGAAGCGCTTTGAGACGCCTCAAGGATGTGATAAGGCGCTGTATCAAATACAAGGATTATTATTAATATTAATTCAGTAACAGGAAGCCCGAGTCCCTGATAGGAGCTGACAGGCTGTGATTGACGCTGTAACACAAGCAGTCGTCAGGTCAGGTTTGGCAAGAATTTCTGTCCTTGTTTACAGAACCACAACAGCAATTCCGCACAAGCCTCACCTCGCCCTGTCCTGCCTCTTAAATGGCCGGTGTCCTCTGTACAAAGCGGCTCGGAGGAAGGGTAGAGAGCGCAGACACACAGCTGGCTTTATTGCTAGTGACGGAAAGAGAGACAAACATGTGTGATGACTTGGGGTGGGGGGAGGGTGCGAGTATTATTTAAAAAATCCTGTGAACAGCTGTCAAGTGTAGTGACTGCTATTATTATCATCATCATTAACCGCTCATTCTTCTGTGTCCCCCCCCCCCCAGAGCTGCTGGAACTGCGGGCGCAAAGCGAGCGAGACTTGCAGTGGCTGCAACACTGCGCGATACTGCGGCTCCTTCTGCCAGCACAAGGACTGGGAAAAGCACCACCGCCTGTGCGGGCAGAGCCTGGGCAAAGCCGTACCGGCCAGCAAACCCAGCAAAGGGGAGAAGAGCCCGGCCCTGGAGAAGATCGTCTCCTCCACCGTGGGCTCCCGGTCAGCCACTCCCACCCCACTGAGCACCACCGACGGCAGCGGTCAGTGACGGGCGGACAGTGACGGGGGTCTCGCTGATACCCACCGCGATCGATTGGGGCTTGGCGTGATTTTCACCGACCACCGAAAAATCAAATAGGTGGAGACACCGACCGGCAACATTGACCAGTTCCCACCGCGGGTGGGACATCTCCCGGCTTCCTGCCTCAACCCCAGTCAGCGTTACCGCACCAGCCATCACCCAGAGGATCTTTTACCCAATCGAGGACCCTTTGTTGCCCGAGCGGAACTTACTCGACAGGAATTTTGAGCGAACTGTTTAATTTGCATCTTCTTTCTCTGCGGTGGGCAGGCAGCGAGGGAGTGGGGGGTGAGGGCGGTGGGGTGAAGGGGGGTGTTGAGGTACGGGCTGTGGTTAATGGACCTCTCCGACTTTTATCCCCCCACCCTCCGATACTTTGAGATTGTATAATAGGAACTCTCCGTGTGCTCAGCCAGATCTGTGTGATCGACACTGAATAACTCTCGTTCCTCGTCCTGAAATCTCTCTCTCCCTCCCCCCACCACCTATGAAGTCTATGGGGGGGGTGTGGGGTGGCGGTGGAGGTGGAGACGACACAGAATTTTTCCCGACACACTGACAGGGAGCGGAATGTATTTGTCTCTGAGTCTTACTCTGTGTACCATTTTTATAACCTTTGACCTCTTGAAAGTAACACTCCCCACACCCCCACCCAACCCCCGCCCCCCTCAATGTCCCCCCCAGCCATCCCACTCCCCAAAGCTGATATCAGACACAGACCTTCGCTTAAACACGGGTGGCTGGTGATACAATGTCTTTCCAAAGGAACCCCCCCCCCCCAACCCGATACCTTTCCCACCAATGGGAATGTCTGGCGCTGCGATTGACACGGAATTCAGGGAGAACGTTTTCAGCGCCGGCCTCAATAAAACCGTAATTATTAAAAAAAAATGATATTTTTAAAAAAAGGTCCACGGGCTGAGAGCGGGTGGAATTTCGTTGCCGGTGTTGCTCTGGAGTAGAAAGGAACGGGGAGGGACGTTCCCGGTGACTGATTCCCGCGCTTCGTGGCCAAGTCACTTGTCAGCCAAGCGAGGGGGGGGGTGGTCCCCGATGCAATCGCCCATCGGATCCCACCGCCCGCCCGTGTCTTACACCCCCACCAAAAACAAACCAAATGATCAGTCTCTGAACCAAACATTGTCGCTCTCTCTCTCTCTCCTCTCTCTCTCTTTCCCTCCTGTTTTTTTTTCTTTTTCTCTCCTTCCTTTCTTTTTCTCTCTCTCTGTTCCTTTTTTTCCTCTCCCGCGCTCTCTCTCTCTCTCTCTCTCTCTCTTTCTGTCTGTTGTTGTCACTTTTTCTCTACTGTACAGAGAAGCGGGAGGAGGCCATTCAACCCCTTGAGCCTGTTCTGCCATTCTATAAGATCGTGGCCGACCTGTACGTCAAGTCCAAATACCCCGCCCTTGCCCCGTATCCCTTAATACCCTGACCTAATAAATAGCTATCTCTTTCCCTCTCCCTTTGTGTTATCTTACGAAGCATTCACCTGCTCAGGCCACACCAATGACCAAAGCCCCTCACCACGCACCCCCCCCCCACCCCCTCTGCTCTCACTATAACCAGGGTCCGTTTGTTTGACTTGTGAAACAGTCGACGTGATTCCTTGTTGACATCCATGTGATGAGCACAAACCGTGTCCAGTGAAACTCTGTGCGGACAGACGGTGACTCAACTTCTGGGTTGGAGATTCTTTCTCTCTCTCTCTCTCCCACTCTTGAAGAGAAACGTCCTTTGTATTTGAGCGATCGATAAGTCAGGGCTCATCCCCCCCTCTCCCCACCCACCCAGAAATTTAATCCAAATGAAGGTAAGGAAAGAATAGGCCAGGTCCCCACTCCTCACTCACTGCAGAGACCACCACCCACTTCCTTCCCTCAAGCTCTTTGGGGACGCTACCCAGTGTGAGTGGCGCGATATCAATGCAAGTCGTTGTCACACACGCACACCCAAGAGTCACCTCCTTCAGGACAAACTGAATAGCAAAAGTGGGGGTGGGGGGGGGGGGGGAGTAGAAACACTGACGAGAAGTGAGAGATTTCAAAATATCTTAACAAACCGTTCCTGGTAAAAGGAGATTAAAATAGAGACAAGGAAACAAAACTAACGACCATGACTACTTTAAAAAAATAACGTTCTTCCTCAGCCCTACCCCCCAACCATTCATTTAGAAAATAAAATGCTCTCAAGACCAAATTGGGGAGTTTTGAACGATTTGTATGACGTTAAATGTTAAAAGCAGCCTCTGAGCCTGAGACCAGGTGGAATTTTGGGGCCACTCTGTTGTGGATTGAGTGATCAATTTTTTTGGGGGGGATTCTTACCCCCTGGAAAGGGATCCACCAATTGACTTAACAACCTGGTTCCTACTTCCTGCTGAGTAAACAGAGGTGTGCGGAGGAAGGAAACTTGCCTAAGGTTTCACCCCGCCCGGGAATCGAACCCAGGTCTTCCCGCTTGATTATAAGCTTTAGGTGGGGGGGTGTTGAGGGGGTTTAGAGAGACAGAGAGAGAGAGAGAGAGTGAGCGACACCTCTACTTAAAGTCCCCCTAACCAGCCACTTGCCATTGAAGATTAAAGGGTATTTCTGTTGTGTCTTGAATGCTCTGTGTGTGTGTGTGTGTGTGAGCGTGTGTTTTTTGAATGGGGTAATTGTAATTTTTTTTCTCTGTTGAATATGTAAATAAATATTTGTAAAGAGGATTGGTTTGTTCATTTCCTTCCCCCTCTGACATGTGAAGGGGCTGAGGTTTTGTTATTCCACCCCCCAACCTGGCTGATATTTTAATATTTTATTTAAGATTCAATAATAATAATAACATTTGCAAGGCTGTGAGTAAAGAGCGGGGGACTGGGACTGATTGGGTAGCTCTTCCAAAGGCACAGGCATGATGGGCCGAATGGCCTCCTTCTTTGCTGTAATATTTCTAGGGGCGTATTGGGGGAGGGGGAGGCTGAGTTCCCCTTAATAATAATAATCCTTGCATTTGATATAGCGCTTTTCACGTCGGGAGGACGTCCCAAAGCGCTTCACAGAACACATTGTAAAGTGAATTGACTGTATATTTGTGGGCGAACGCGGCAGCCAATTGCGCACAGCAATGTCCCACAAACAGTCGTGGATTGAAAATGACCAATTTATTATTGTTTTTGGTTTTGGAGGGATTATTATTAGGCTCTGTGTGGAGTAAGGAAACTTGCCCAAGGTTTCGCCCTCTGCTGGGAATTGAACTCAGGTCTCTCACTTGCAAAGCGAGTGCTCTAACCACTGAGCTACAGGACTCCACAGTGGTGGGAAACCTTTACAGACAGCGTTCTCGATGGCGAGCTGTGTGGTTTTAGCTGGTTAGACTCTCTGACAATTACTTCCAACGCACACTCTGGGGTTTCTCCCGCCTTCCCCAAGCCTTGGCTCTTGCCAACCTGCGCCTAATCCGTTCTGGAATTAGGGAAGCAGGATGCCTCCAGCGAGAGAGAGAGAGAGAGAGAGAGAGCGCATTCCATTCCAACAGTCTGTCTCCGGAATTTCCCTGTGTAGGTGGGATGCACGGAATTCTCAGTTTGGTTTGGAGTCTATTAAGCAACGATGATGGGTTTCCCCATGTGTCAGACACCTGGTTGACCAAGAAAAACTATGTACAGTTTTGACTTCCTGCCCTACAGCGAGTGAGTGAGTGAGTGAGTGGGAATGTGCGTTCTAGCGCCCACCAGTGGTTGCTTCCAAGTAGCTTTCGCAAGAGGCAAGAAATAGTGTATATGAGGGTGGGGGGGGGGTGGGGGGAGTCAGCCCGGTATCTTTGACACTTGCGGAAATCCAACACCATACTTAACAGTATCTGATGTGTGGGTGGAGAAGACGGAACGAAACAATCAATGTCGAAAACTTTATTGCGAGTCTACAAGATGTCGAGACATTCCCAGCAGCTCCTGGCAGGGCTAAGGTACCACACACACACAGAACATGGCGATGTTCTCCTGGGCGACCTTGTAGAGGTGAGTCCCGTGCTTGCACTTTTCTCTGCGGCGCAGCACGGTGATGGTGGTGTTGAAGGGGACGCTCCTCATCGTGGGGTCTATCTGGTGGTCGGCTCCCAGACAGGCTTTGAGCAGACAGTGAGCTTCCAGGAGCTTGCGGGGGTAGCGAGTCTTGTCACTGTTAACCCTGTAACCGAGCGAGAGCGAGAGAAGGGTGGATGGGGGGGACAAGAAATTTTTATTAAGCCAACAGAAACAACTTATTCATGTAATAATAATTATCCTTGCGTTTGATGTAGCACCTTGTATCACAAGTATTGTTAACATTTATTAGTGGTTTATTATCATTATTAATAAAATTCCACTGCCTTTTGAGGTTGGTGTTAACCCCGCCCTGTGGCATAACAATAGTAATAATCCTTGGATTTGATATAGTGCTTTATCATGTTGTTGAGAGTCTCAAAGCGCTTCACAGAATATCCTGTAAAGTGGTGTCACTGTATTTTGTGGGCAAAATGTATCACTACACTTGACGGTGGTTCCCCGTGAAGCACTTTGAGATGTTTTGAGGATGTTGGCACTGTATCTCTACCCTTCCTCCGAGCCGCTTTGTACAGAGGACACCAGCCCTTTAAGAGGCAGCACAGGGCGAGGTGAGGCTTGTGCGGAATTGCTGTTTGTGGTTCTGTAAACAAGGACAGAAATTCTTGCCAAACCTGACCTGACGACTGCTTGTGTTACAGCGTCAATCACAGCCTGTCAGCTCCTATCAGGGACTCGGGCTTCCTGTTACTTAATTAATATTAATAATAATCCTTGTGTTTGATACAGCGCCTTATCACATCGTCGAGACATCTCAAAGCGCTTCACAGGATACACTGTAAAGTGAATTGGCAGCCAATTGTGCACAGGAACGTTCCACAAACAGTTGTGGATTGAATGACCAAATTATTATTATTTTTTGGAAGAATTATTATACCCGGAAAGCGATCTGACAATTGACTGACAACCAGGTTCCTACTTACTTCCTAAGAGAACAGAGGCTTATTGTGTAAAGAAACTTGCCTAAGGTTTCATCCTGCCCGGGAATCAAACCCAGGTCCTCTCGCTTGCGAGGTGAGCGCTCTAACCACTGAGCTCCAGGACTCCTTTACATACAGGAGAAGGAACAGCCCCTGTTTATTACATCACGTCAGGATGGAGCTGGGCGAAGGGGGCGAGTTTTTAATTACTTTGGGGAGCGGGTGTTGGAGGGGAGGGGAGGGGAGGCGACGACTGTCTTTACCTGTAGGACCAGGGTGAGGTACTTTGTTCTCCTATCTCCCTCAGAGACATCCTGTGAGAGTTACCCAGGTCCTCGTCAGCCACCAGCTCCAGCACGGGGTTCAGGCTGTAAGAGGGTGTGACCCGCCTCAGCTGCTGACTCAGCTTTTTGTCGGAGGGCTCAGCGCAGTGAGTCCGACCCTCGACCGACTGCCCCAACCACGAGAGGAAGACGAGGCACACGAACAATTGGACCTGCAGGCGGGAGGAAACAAGACGGGAACTGAGTCCGTGATCAGCTTCAACAATAATTTATGTTGATATAGTGCCCTTCACGAGGGGTAGTGTGTCGAAACGCTTAATCTCCCGCAGCAGCAAAACTCCAACGCTAACAGAATATCTAAACTCCAACCGGGACCCTGGAAAATAACAACATCGTCGTCAACAATAAGTACATGAATATCATAAATAATAACAATTGCCCCATTTTGGGGTTTGGGATTTTGAAGTGAGAAAATGTTACGGTCCGTAACCCAAACCCTGCTCGGAGCAAACAAACTCGCCTTTTATGACAAAGTTTCGATAGAATAATAATAATAATAATAGTATTAATAATCCTTGCATTTGATCTAGCGTATTATCACAACACCAAGACGTCTCCAAGCACTTCACACTTTGTGGGTGAAACACGGCAGCAATGTCACTCAAACAGCCATGGAGTGAGTGACCAATTTATTTGGGGGATTGTTGGCCAGGACCCCGGGGGAGAGAGAAACCGCCTTCTCTTTTCCAATAGCCCTGCGGGATCTTTAACATCAAACCCGAACAGGCAGATGGAATTTTGGTTTAACGTTTCGTCCTAAGGACGGCACCTCCGACCATGCAACACCACTGTGCTGGGCTGACACGAGAGTTCAGCCTTCGTGGCTGGTTTCACAACAACGGCGTTTGGAGCAGTGACGACAGACACCCAAACAATGACTGGAATTGTGCAAACAGAGGGATCGTACTCTCCTCTCCGGTGGTGTGTTTTTTTCTTGCTTTATTGGAAATCGAGGCTTAGCATTAAATTATTCCTGTCATAGCTCTACAGTGAGTCATGGAGTATGATTGAATGGTTGAATGCCATTGTTGACACTTGAACCAGTTGATCAACATGACCTGCCCTAACTTGACTTGGTCACAGGACAGTCAGCTTTCTATCAATGAATTCTCTGGGGAAAAAAAACACATGGGCCAACGTGAGCTTTGCTACTTACACCCCCTCCCTCCCCCCACACACCCACTCACACCATTAATTGGGGATTTTACCGTAAAGGTGTAGTAACTGTGTGTTTTGTGAACAAATGCTATCTTTCCCTCTGTCCAGGTCAGAGATGCGAGTGTTATTGTAATAATAATAATCCTTGCCTTTGATTTAACGCCTAATCACATCTTTGAGACGTCTCAAAGCGCTTCACAAAATGTACTGTAAAGTGGAGTGACTGTGTGTTTTGTGGGCAGAACGTGGCAACCAATTATGCACAGCAGCGTCCCACAAACCGTCGTGGATTGAATGACCAAATTATTTAAGAGATTATTAGGGTTGTTGGGATCTGGAATGCATTGCCTGAAAGGGAGGTGGAGGCAGATTCGATAACAACTTTCAAGAGAGAAGTGGATAGATATGTGGGGAGGACAGGCCTACGGGGGAGAGCGCGGGGCAGTGGGATTAGCTTGGATAGCTCTTTCAAAGAACCGGCATGGACACGATGGGCCAAATGGCCTCCTTCTGTGCTGTATGATTCTATGATTACCTCAGGATGGTGCTCTGCCAATCTACTCAGACTGTGTTGCAAGGATGTGCTATCAAGTGTAGTGACTGCGTATTTTGTAGACAAATGCAGCAGCCAATTTGCACAGAGCGAAGTTCCACGAACAAATGAACGTCTGATTTATCCTGGTGTTGGGCAGGAGGTGGGAGGGAAGATTGTCAGCCAGGACACAAGAAAGAAAAACTCCCTTCTTTTTCTGATAGCATCGCAGGATCTTTGAACAGAGTACAGGGAGCTCGGATACAGCGCATTTCCCCCGCGCCCCCCACCTCATCCCTCCATTCCCCTCCCTGTCACTTTGACAGTGAGCTCAAAGTCTCGAGCTGTCAGACATGGAGGAGGAACAAAAGCATAAAGAGAACCAGGAAACTGAGTAAGTAATACTCAAACTTGGTGTGTCCCACAGATTCGTGAATCATTTAGTTTCGTAAACAAGTCAGCGGTATAAAGATGACTGACTGACTGACTGACTGACTGACTGACTGTCTGGCTTTCCAGGGCTCAGGTTGATTTGCACGTTGGTAATTGAATTGAAGCAGTCTCCGTGAATGATTAACAGATCAGCGTTTCAGGAAATTGACTAAAATAAAGAGCAGATGAAGCATTAGTCTGGTTGTCACGGGTCTGGAGGTCACAAGGTTCACGTCAAGATTCTCCCAGACAAGGCAGCAGGTGTGAGGCGTGGTGATAGGTTTCCGCACGTGTTAGACACTCGGCTGAGATCCCCTCCCTCCAACAGCACACACAAGAAAAAAGCGCTTTGCAGGATTCACTGTAAAATGCAGTGACTGTGTAGTTTGTGGGCGAAACACGACAGCTAATTTGCGCACGGCAACGTCCCCACGAACAGCCATGGAGTGAGTGATCAATTTTATTATGGAGGGGGGCATTGGGGGCGAAGGAATTGTTGACAAGAGAGAATCTCCCTTCCCTTTTCCAAAAGCATCATAAGGGTTTTAATGTTTACCTGAACAGGTACAGGCAGGACCTGGTCTTACCTGAAGGATGAGGTGAGGGGGAGGGTTTATGCATAATATAATTCTTGTGTTTGATACAGCGCTTTAACATGTCATTGAGACGTCTCAAAGAGCTTCACAGAATATACTGTAAAGTGAAGTGACTGTGTATTTTGTGGGCGAAATGCAGCAGCCAATTGCGCACAGCAGCGTCCCACAAACAGTTGTGAATTGAGTGACCCAATTGTTTTTTATATAATAATAATACTGTAATATATAAAATAAACCAGACAAACTTTCCTGTTCCTTAAGCCTTGTCCGACACACCTGAGCCGAGCCGAGCTGAGCCGAGCGTGTGTGTGGGCGTTGGGTGAGGACATAAGCAGACTCCACTTCATTGTGTTTGGAAACAAAGGTAAGCCAGGCCTGAGCGAGGCAAAGCCACCAGCGAGGGTAGCTCAGATCACCAGAGAGAGGCTTTGTTTTCATCAAACAAACACTCCGCTTCGGATGGTCTAAAATGCAAGTTTGTCAGAGGAGGGTCTTGAGATGGGTCTTAAAGGTGGGGAGGGAGGGGGCAAGATGGAGGGACTGCGGGATGGAGTTCCAGAGGGTGAGGGCAGAGTGGTGGAAGGCCCACCCGCCAACAGTGGAGGAGGGAGCGAACAGGGTGGTAGGGGGTTAGGAGGTCGGAGAGCTCGGGGGGAGCAAGACCATGGAGGGCTTTGGAGGTGAGGGTCAGGATCTTGAACTGTATCCTCTGTGTGATGGGAAGCCAGTGGAGTCGGGCGAGGATGGGGGTGATAGGGTCATGGAGCCGAGTGCGGGAGAGGACACGGATGTTCTGCAGAGTTCTGGATGATCTGTGGCCTATGGAGGGAGGAGTGGCGGAGCCGGGCTACATTGTGGAGGTGGGGGAAGGCAGAGAGGGTCATGATGCGGATGTGGGGTAGAATGGATAGTTGAGGGTCAAACAAGACCCCGGGGTTCTGGACCGGCTTAGTAAGGTGGAGTGTGCATCCATGGATGGCGATGCTGTCAGCGCCCGAGGTGAGGAGGCGCTGACTTGAGCCAATCAGGAGAGCCTCGGTCTTGTTGTTACCAACAGGTAAATCGCTTCACTGGTTATTATGTAATTAAGGACATAAAAGTGCTGTTGAACACAGTTAGTGCATTCCCGTAGCTCAGCGGTGAGAGCGCTCACTTCGCCAGCGAGAGGACACGGGTTCAAATCCCGGACGGGTCAGAGCGAAACCTTAGGCAAATTTCCTTACTCCACACGCCTCTGCTTACTTACCAGTACCGAGTTCATTGGCGGATCAGTTTCTGAGAGTAATAATACTTCTCCCACCTCCAAAATACATTTGGTCACTAAATCCACCACTGTTTGTGTGGACGCCGCTGCGCGCAATTGGCCGCCGCATTTCACCCACAAAATACACAGTCAATCCACTTCACAGTATATTCCGTGAAGCGCTTTGAGACGTCTCAACGCTGTGATACGGCGCTACATCAAATGCAAGGATTATTATTAAACTATCCTATCTATAGCATTTGCCGCTTCAATAATTCTCTCAAAGTATTTTTAAATCTGCACATCCACGAGGGTTAAAAATTAACCTTTTAAGGTTCAATTCTTTCAGTGCTACCAATAAGACATGAGTCCCGTCAGTCAGTGTCAGCCCGGCTCAGTGGGTCTCACGTTCGCCTCGAGTCAGAAGATTGCTGACTTTGAACTCCTATTGTCTAGGCTGACGCTAGTGCTGGAGGAGCGCTGCATTAATAGAGGCTTCGTACAAGATACACAGTCACTACACTTTACAAGCTCAGGAACTGGACCAACTGTGATCGCCACAGAGCGTTGGCCCTATTCCGACATTCCTTTGCCAAGCACGTCACCTTAGAATCAGCTCAGCTTGAGGAGACCCTGTTTACAGCCCACCCCCACGAGTTAGCCACAAACCAGCCACCAGCCGTCCATCGAGCTCTTCGCTGTTAGGAGATGAGATTCAGTAAAAGCTTTCAAAAAGTGAAATTGAGATTTAATAATAATAATATATAATAATAATCCTTGCATTTGATACAGCTCCTTATCACGTCATTGAGACGTCTCAAAGCGCTTCACAGAATATACTGTAAAGTGAATTGACTGGGTATTTGTGGATGAAACTCGGCAGCCAATTGCGCACAGCAGCGTCCCACAAACAGTCGGAATTGAGCGACCAAATTATTATTCTTTTGAAGGGATTATTACTCTTCGCCAATCGACTGACAACCAGGTTATTGCTCACTTTTGGGTGAACAGAGGCGTGTGGAGTAAGGAAATTTGCTTAAGGTTTCACCCTACCCTGGAATCGAGATTGTAGCTCAGGAAAGGACCTGGGATTTAATGAGGTTCTGCAGGTAATTTGCAATGAACAAGTTGCTTTGTTGCCAACCCTGCAGTCTCTTTCTCTCTCTCTCTCTCTCTCTCCCTTCATAAACAAATCAATAATAATAATAATAATAAAAGAAATAAAGAGGAACTTTTCAGGTCCCAAATTAAAATCAATAACAACACCAAAAATGTGCACTTATATAGCGCCCCTCACACAAAGCAGGGTCCCGGAGTGTTTGACAGGCACGCTCTTACCTTCATGAACATTGCCTTGGAGATTTCCTGTTCCTTTTTATTCTCTCCCTTCTCTCGCTCGCTCTCTCTCTCTCTCTCTCGCTCGCTCGCTCTGAGTTCCCCAGCAATCTGATCTCTGAGGCTCGCCTCTGTGTATCTTGGACAGTTCAGGCTGCTTTTTACATTTGTCTAAGGTCGAACTCCGTGGGAACAGGGAAGAAGGTTTTAAAAACAAGAGAAGGGGAGGAACAGATCAGTTGAGCTTCAGTCTGTCATCAGCCACTTACCAGCCTTGGTCCTTAAAGGGAAACTCCTCCACCGCAACAAATCCGATCTGTGTTTGGAGCCGCCGTTTCCAGAAGAAATACTCACAATGTTCTGCGGAAATTGTGAACCATAAGAATAACAATCCTCATTTTTGATACAGCGCTTCATCACGTCATTGAGACGTCTCAAAGCGCTTCACACAATGTATTATAAAGTGGAGTGGCTGTGTAGTTTTGTGGGCGAAACGCGGCAGCCAATTGCACACTGCAGTGTCCCACAAGCAGTCGTGGATTGAGAGACCAGATTTTTTTTGAGGGATTATTACCTTATTTTGAGGGACTAATAACCGGGTTCCCACTCACTGCCAGGTAAACAGGAGCGTGTGGAGTAAGGAAACGGTTCTCACCCCCCACACATACTACACTTGCACAGCTCAACCGGGAAGTTTCTACATATTAATCCTTCAAAAAAAAATTGGGTCATTCAATGCACAACTGTTTGTGGGACACTGCTGTTCTGCAATTGGCTGTCCACAAATATACGGTCAATTCACTTTAAAGTATATCCTGTATATCTAAGCAAATCCAGGTGAAATATTCAACCAGCTCAGGTATGATCCAAAAGAAATAGAATATTAATATTGATAATAACAATAATAATCTCACGAGCTGGTGATGGGGGAATGGGTGGGTGGAAATGAGGGTACGCTCTGGAGCTGAGAGCTACTGGTGTGAATGGCCTTAAATCCACTGGCTAACAAAGACTGGGACTGTAGTTTGACAGGCAGCCAATGCTGTAATGGGAGGAATAGCAGGAGGAGGATTCAGGGAGAGCCCTATTCATCCTAAACCAAACTTGTTGAGCTTCAGGTCACTGCATTGTGGAACGTGAGCAAATGCAGGTCATGACAGCAACAACAACAACAACAAGATTCCATTTATAGAGCGCCTTTCACATCGGGAGGACGTCTCAAGGCGCTGTACAGTTGGGTCAGGACCCGAGCATTGGGGGGAAATGGTCAGGGTGAGGGGAGGGAAGGGAGGGAGCGAGGAGGGGGTAGAGACAAGCCACCTATTGCAACACACAGTGGAAAATGGAGATAGGGAGTAAAGGCCAGCACGCGCTGTTGACTTGTCACAGGCATCAGTCAGGACTAGATCCGAGCCCAAGTTTCTTGTTGTTGACATCACAGGTAGTGACACTCTCCTGTATAGTGACTGTCTCTTTGTTGGCAAACGCAGCACATGGGTGGGAGAAGAGAGAGAGAGAGAGCCTGAGACTCTTTCACGTATCCCCTTGGCGACAGACCCTGGGAAATAAAGGTTAAACCAAAAATAATAAATGAACAAAAATCCCTCGCGCACACCCAATTTACAAAAAAAAATACGCGGTTTGAAACGTAAGAAAAAAATGGTGGACAGCCGGATCTGAAAAGGAAAAAACCACGTATTGGGGAGGGAGGGGTGCTCTGCGACCTACTGGAGCCTTCGGTCGCCTCCCCCCTCCCCCCGACTCCCCCCGAGTCGTACTCCGCCAAAGTCAAGTGCTCCGGGACCCTGTGAGGGGAGCTGTATAAATGCAAGTTGTTGTTGAGAAACAGCATAAACTGTTAACTCTAATGTTGAATAACGCCCTCAAAACACAGCAAAATACGCATCTGTTCGAGTCGGTCAAATGGGGAGGGGGTTTTGGGTGAGGGAGGGAGGGGAAGGGGGAAAGAGGGGGAGGGGAGAAATAAAGAGACAGAATATCCCACTGTATCTGTACACATGCAATTTATTACACCACAGGTTGGCACCCACAGAGTCAAAGTCACACAGTTTCAAAATAAACCCACAAAATCCAAAAGAAAGCTTTTCATCATCAAAAAAAGGGAGTTGGGGTGGGTGGTGGGGGGGGGGGTGGGGGCTGGTGGGAAGCCACCCGTCTGAGATTGCCTGCAACCGCTGTCCGCCTGTACCTCCCTTGGCCGCCTGTGCTTTCGTGGGAATTCGAGATTTGAGTTCTTTGTGAATCGTACACTCGTTGCGCACTCGCTACATCTCCCGTTGTGTTCGCCCACGAAACGCACAGTCACTATACCTTACAGTGTAGTCAAGGATTATTATTATCGTAAACCTCACATAAGTCGCATCAGTTGAGGCCACACATTTACTATGACTTATGCAAAGTATGAGTTATGTCAAACTTGCACAGAAGATAAACCCTTGAATGGGACGTGGGCAGATGTACAACTTAGGCCATTAAACAATTTACACAGATCGGACTTATGGGGAGTTTTACTGTAATCATCTCCTGCACCACCTCCCCACTCACACCACCCCCCCACCCCCAGTGCAAGTCCATAGGAGGGGGAGAGTGAGCGAGTGGAGGGGGAGGAAGGAGCCACGTACAGACAGACACAGGGACTGACGACGTCACAGGTCAACTGCGACCCCTCAGCCATTTACAATAGATATGTTAGCGACCCAACTACATCAGTTATTGCACATAACTCGTCTACAGAGACCCACGGCAACCTCCACGCAGGATGCCAGCGATCTGAAGGCAGCAGCGGGCAGGCAGGCGGTGTGGGGGGTGGGGGGGGGGACAGAGGGGTGGGGCGGAGGTGTTTGTGAGGAGGGCCTTCTCCCAGCACGGCACAGAGCGAGATGGCTTTCAGCGGCCCATCACAGAGTCAGTTGTTGTTGCTGATGATCCACCAGGAAGCTGAGAAAACAACAACAACATAAACAGTTAAACTAGAGACAAAGAGATAGAGAGACAGAGACAGAGAGAGAGCAAAGGCACCTTTCCAGGTTGCCATCTGAACCAGGAAGTCGTTGTGTAGATTAATAATCTAAACTGTATAACAATGTGGGGCAGCAGCCAATACAGCTGTGTATCGCCCACAAAATACACAGTCGCTACACTACGCAGTAAATCCTGCAAAGCACCTTGAGACGTTTGCACCGTGATAAGGCGCTGGCTCAAATGTGAGGATTATTATTATTATTACTCATTCCCACAAGTGGCTGTTGAGGTCAGATTCAATGGAATCACGTGGGAGAGTGAGAGAGAGGGAAAGAGAGAGAAAAGAGGGAGAGAGGGAGGGAGAGCTACAAGGTGGGATTGATAACAAAAAGACAGTTAACACACGGAGCATAGACAGGATGGGCCAGACAGCCTCTTTCAGTGCTGAAGGTTACTGTGTTTGCGAACATAGGAACAGGAGGAGGCCATTCAGCCCCTCGAGTCTGATCCGCCATTCTATTAGACCGTGGCTGATCTGTACCTGAACTCCAATTACTACAGTTTAACATTTCTATTTAATTTAGAGTTCCTAAAGCTACGCTCTCGCTGACTTATGCAAAGACCTGAGACCCACTTTGTATTGTTTACTAACAGACACAAGGCAAGTAATTGAGAGAAAGTGGGGGTGGGTGGTGGGGGGGGGTGGAGGGGTAGGGGTGGGGAGGATGCAAATAACAAGCAATGTTCCTCTCACCCAGAGGAGAGCCCAGGGCGTCAGATGAGGGTAGGAGGCAGAGCAATGCAGCACGACATATGCAAAGTAAACCATCCTCTTCCCCTTTGGGACTAAGTTGACTCCGAGGTGATTTGCCTGACAATGGATTAGTCAAAGACAGTTGATCGTCTGTGACGTCCTCGATGCAAGGTTTATTATTATATTATTATATTATGTTATTATATTATTATTTGCTTCTTGCATGAGGGTCTCTGCTAGTCGCTGGGTATTGAGGAGGTTGGACATCTTAACCATTAAACAATAATTTGGTACAGGGCCTTTCATGTTGGGAAGAAGTCCCAAAGTGCTTCGCAGGATTTTATTGTAAAAGTGTAGTGACTGTGTGTTTTGTGAAGGAACTCTATCTTTCCCTCTGGCCAGGTCAGAGATGCGAGTGTTGTTGTTATAATAATAATAATAATAATAACCCTTGCATTTGATACAGCGCCTTATTACGTCATTGAGACGTCCTCAAAAGCACTTCACAGAATATACCGTAAAGTAGAGTGACTGTGTGTTTTGTGATCGAAACGTTGGTAGCAATACCAGATAAATAACGCAATAATGCAAATAGCTCGTCAAATAACAACATTGAACGGACTGGATTCAAAGCAACAGATAAACGCACTGAGCCCTAACTATGTAAATCATAAAACGTCAAAAGATCATGTATTTGTGGTATTCTTTCATGTCCAATGCAAATAATATTCATGGAGCACAGGGATGTTTAACCCCTCAACTGCCTGTTCTGTTTTCATGGCTCATTGGTTGAACACATGTGTGAAGCTTCCAATTAGATGCAATACAATTCTTTATATATAGAATAAGTTATAATATTTTATATTATAACTTATAAACCTCAGGCAAGTTTCTTTACTCCACATGTCTCTGTTTACCCAGCAGTAAGTAGGGACCTGGTTGTCAGTCGATTGGCGGATTGTTTTCCGGGGGTAATGATCCCTCCAAAAAATGCAGTCACTCAATCCATGATGGGTAGTGGGACACTGCCTTACACAATTGGCTGCCACGTTTTGCCCACAAAATACAAAGTTACTACACCTTACAGTACGCTCTGTGAAGCGCTTTGAGACGTCTCAACGACATGATAAGGCGCTATATTAAATGCAAGCATTATTTTGCAAGGACAAGTTCTTGTTGATGGTGGTGTTGTTGCTGTTGGTGTTGAAGGTGATAGAAAGGGCCTCATTGTCCTTGGCCCAGGCCGGGGGGTGGGGGCACGGGTGTGGGCGGGAGTCTTACCAGGCAGCAGCATGGTGGTCATGAGCTCAGGGGTCTCCAGGAAATCCACATTCTTCCTCTGGAAGGCCTTGCTGTGGTTTGCCTGCAGGTGGCTGAGACGTTTTACCCATCCATTAGTTAGTGTCAACAACAACAACAACAACAATCTTCTCAGATTTGCAGGTTGTGACTGGTGGAGTGCCGCAAGGATCAGTGCTTGGGCCTCAACTGTTTACAGTCTACATCAATGACATTGATGAGGAAATAGAGCTTAATATATCTAAATTCACAGACAATACAAAGCTAGGTGGGAAAGAAAGCTGTGAAGAGGACACAAGGAGGATGCAAAGGAATATAGACAGGTTAAGCGAGTGGGCAAAAAGGTGGCAGACGGAGTATGATGTGGGCAAGTGTGAAGTTATTCACCTAGTTAGAAAAAATAGAAAAATAGAAAAGCAGATTATTTTCTGGAGGGGGAGAATACTAGTGTTAATATTCAGAGGGATTTAGGTGGCCTTGTACACCAATCACAGAAGGTTAGTATGCAGGTACAGCCAGCAATTAGGAAGGCTAATAGCATGTTAGCATTTATTGCAAAGGGGTTGGAGTACAAGAGTAGGGAAGTCTTGGTGCAATTGTATAAGGCCTTGGTGAGACCGCACAGAGAATATTGTGTGCAGTTTTGGTCTCCTTATCTAAGAAAGGATATACTCACCTTAGAGGGAGTGCAGTGTAGATTCACTAGGTTGGTTCCTGGGTGAGGGGGGGTTAACCTACAAGGAGAGGTTGAGTAAACTAGGCTTATATTCTCTAGAATAGAGAAGAATTAGAGGTGATCTTATAGAAACCTATAAAATTCTTAAGGGTCTTGACAGGGTAGATAGTGTGAGACTGTTTCCTCTGGTTGGAGAATCTAACTCTAGGGGGTTATAGTCTCAGGATTAAAGGTCAGCCTTTTAGAACTGAGTTGAGAAAACGTTTCTTCACTCAGAGGGTAGCGAATTGATGGAATTCCCTACCCCAAAGGCTGTGGATGCTCAGTCCTTGAACATGAGATCAATAATTTTTTAAAAACGAAAGGGATTGAGGGATATGAGGATAGGGCGGGGAAATGGAATTAGGTTAGAAGATCAGCCATGAACTTATTAAATGGCGGGGCTCCTATTTCTTACGTTCTTATTTCTTAACACAATTAACATTTACACAACACCTTTTACACCTTTTACATCAGGAGGAAGTACCAAAGTGCTAAACAGTGAAGGATTTGCACCTGAGTAGGGGGGTGGGATCCAGAGAGGTGGGGGAAGGAGGATGGCCGAAGGCATGGTCGAAGGAGGTAAGGGAAGAGTCGAGGAGGAGGAGCTATGGGATGGCATTCCAAAGGGTGGAGGCAGAGAGGCTGAAGACCTGACTGCCAATGGTGGGGTGGGCCAGGTGGGGGACGTGGAACAGGTTAGATTGAGTGCGCTTTGAGACGTCCTCCTGCTGCAAATCGAAGGTAAGAATCATATTTTTTTCCCCTAAAGGTGTAAAAAAGGAAACTGGCTTCCAGAGGTAATGTCTCCCACCCACAGCCCACACCATCTCTTACCTCCTCCAAGAAGCCCGATCCTGCCAGAACTCATACACGATGAAACGGGATTCATTCCTCAGTTTCTGGACAGAGATGCTGGTTACGAGAGTGGACAGACATCAACATGAACGTGACATGAAGACAGAGAGACCCTGGAGTTGAATTCCCCTCCACTCCCCCCTCTCCTCCACGCCCCCTCCCCACATCCCACCCTCCCTCCACCGCTCCCCATATCCCCCTCCATCCCTCTCTCCCCATGTTGCTGTAGCTTCAGCTCCCACAAGCATGAGGCATTCCCACCTTGCCCGCCACTGTCTATGTGCAAACCTCTAAACCAGTGCTGGCCAACCTGTGGCCCGTGGGCCATTAAGAGGTGCCCCCCACCCCACCCACTCTCCCCCTCCCCCAACATTTGCACAAGTCCAGGTAACTCCATGTTTTCCTTGATTGACTATTTATTGACTGTGGCATGAACATCAAGAAATATTAAAATTCAAGAATTGGCCGACCATAAAGGTTGCCTGGGTACCGCCTTTAACAGCCCCGAGGATCAGCCGCCATGAAGGATGTTCCCCGGATTCTGCCAATATCCCCATAAATATGGGGGTGGGGGGAGGGTGTGGTTATTAAGCCAAAGCGGCCGGCGGTCGCCGCGGTAATCAGCCAGAACGGGTTGCGACTTACTGCAAACTGCCGCTCTGATTGGCTGCGGACTTGACATATCGCTTGAGGTCCTGGCGGAACTCCTCCACCTCCTCCTCCAGCACCGACATCTGCCTCTGAACCACCATCAGCTGCTACGAGGGGGAGAGGGGAGAGGGCGTCAGTCTCCCTGCCCTGCGTGGGATTGGAACACGCAAGGCTCTCTGGGTCTCTTCCCTCCCATTGGCAGTGGGGATCATCCACCCCCTGTGGTTCTCTTTCTCTATCTCTCTTTCTCTGTCTCTAGTCCCCGGTTCCTGAGCCAAGAGGGGCCGCAGTATTCCAGGGCACTCATTGCTGATGACAGCTCAGCCCATCCGCAGGACCTGGAAGGACCGACCAGTCACTGGGGGCAGGGAATCCTCCTTCTCAGCTCCTGGTAACCCTGCAGCCAAAGCCCTAACTAACGGGGAGGGTGGTCCTAGCTGCACGAGGGGGGTTGGTTGTTTGGTTGGTGTGAGGGGGGAGAGAGAGAGAGAGAGAGAGAGTCTGCACTCCAGGATAAATGCAGACTCTTATTCACGGCTCTGGGACGTCACCCCGAGTGAAGGGCTCGCTATCGAAGTACGAGTTGCTGTTGTTGTTATTGTTTCCACATGGGTCAGACCAAAAAGTAAGCAAAACTCCTTTGGGTGGAAACATTCTGATCCTGTGGGTGAGTGGTGGGGAAGGGGAGGGGTGTTGGGGACAGGGAGTGTGGGGTTGGGGGAAGGGGAGGGGTGGTGGGCAGGAGAAAGATCATGTTCCGTTTGCTCCTTTCTCTAAATTGAGTTGTTTTTCCCCGTTCTCTGGTGTATTTTGCCCCAGTCTCTACCCGCGTGGTGACGAGACACCAGGCACTTACAGACTGGGAGGTCCCATCAATCAGTTCTTCTTTCAAAGGCTCCAGTCTCGGAGTCTACCAACACAACAGAAAGATTTTCAGCTTTTGTTTTACATATAATAATAATAATAATCCTTGCATTTGATATAGCGCCTTATCACGTCTCAAAGCCCTTCGCAGAATGTATTATAAAGACTGTATATGTGGTGGGAGAAACATGTCCATTGTGCACAGCGGTGATTCAAAAACGGTCGTGGATTGATCGAACACATTTTTTTTAAAAAAAGGAATTATTACCTCTGGAAAACGATTAACAACTGTGTTCTTACTCACTGATGGGTAAACAGAGACGCGTGTGCGTGTGTGGAGTGAGGAAACTTGCCCAAGGTTTTGCCCTGACCCAGGAATCCAAAGGACATAAAATATTTGTGATTTTTTTTCTCTCCTGTTCATAACCGTTCATAAGCTGGGGAACTTAATAATAATATAAATAACATGCTTTACATCTGGTACTGTACAGTGCCTCTCACGTCAGGAGCGACGTCTCAAAGCGCTTCACAGGATAGACTGTAAAGTGGAGTGGGCGTGTGTGCCATGTGGGCAAAGGTGGTCATGTTTACGCTGTGATGATTACAAACAGATGTGCACAGGGTGTTCACAAAGTCCTGTTACCCCAAGTTTTGGTGTCTCTACAGTGCACTACTGACCAACAACAGAAACATGTGAAAGAATGATGATAATTGTATTTAGACGTGTTCATTGTATTCAGTACAAGTGTATTTAGACGTGCAAAGGATTGATGTGTGTGTGTGTGCATGTGTGTGACTATTTGCGTGCATGTACGTGTGTGTGTGTTTGTTGTGTGAGTATGTGTGTGTTTGTTGTGTGAGTGTATGTGTTTGTGTGTGTGTGTGCATGTGTGTGTGTGCGTGTGTTTGTGTGCATGTGTGTTTGTGTACATGTGTGCGTGCGTGTATTTGTATGTGTGTGTGTGTGTGAGTGCCATCATTTTCATGGCAGATAATGAGCCATCGCCATGTTCGGTGTCACACCTCCCGTGACATGAATGGAGTCATGAGGAGGCGAAATGCGTCTCTGACGCCTGTTTCATAGTCTCGTATCCCTGTTGTGTAACAGGACTTGGTGGACGCTCTGTATTATTATCGTTGACCTAATCCCTGTGTACGTTAGACTAAGTCCAGTGTTAGCTCAGTGTTACCTTCCACTCCAGCCGGTCAACCAGCTGCTGGAGTCTGTTGACCTGAGTTACCCACTGACTTTCGGGCTCAACGTGGACACCTGTAACAGGGAGAGGAACCAACAACAACAAACAAATGACATTTACACAGCGCCCGTCACGTGGGGAGGACGTCCCTAGACGCTGGACAGTCAAGGGGTTTGCACCATGAGCGGCTCACCAGGAGCGAGCATTAACCCCCGGGTCCCAACAGCCAAAGAGCTCACAGCGAGACCCCACACACAGCCGGTCATTCAACAAACTGTCTGGAGGATTCTTGGCCGGGAACCTGAGGAGACACTCCCTTGATAATAATTATAATAATAATAATAATCCTTGCAATTGATGCAGGGCCTTGTCACGTCGTCGAGACGTCTCAAAGCGCTTCACAGGATACACTGTTCAGTGGATTGACCGTGCGTTTTGTGGGTGAAACCCCGGGCGGGCCAGTTTGCCCACAAACAACCGTGGAGTGATCCTGCTGCGGAGTTAATGTAACTCCATCTAAAGCACTGGATGAAATTCAGGTCCCAGGGAAGTCTCTTGGTCTGTCGCAGTGAGCGTCCAAGGCCAACAGGGGGCGGCCCTCGCTCACATCACCAAACCAACAAATTTCCTTCAGGATTCCATTGGATTCATCCCGCGCTGTCTGTCGCTCAAAATAGCCAGCGATCGCCTCCCTCCCCTTTCGTTGGCAGATCCCATCTATAACCCCATTTCTCCACATTTTCTCCGCATCCCCTTTATTTCACTCCCGGCAGAGCGTGGGGAGGGGGGAGGGGTGGTGCGGTTGGGGAAGGAAGAGATCAACAACAACAACTTTCGCCCACAAAACACACGGTTAATTCACGTGGCTGTATATCCCGTGAAGCGCTTTGAGACGTCTCAAAAGCGTGATCAGGCGCTGTATCAAAATGCCAGGATTATTATTATGACAACAACAACTTGCATTTATACAGCGTGTTCTGCATGCGGGGCAGTCTCTCAGAGCACTTAACAGTGGCGAGTCGGTGGGGGGGGGGGGGTGGTGAGTTGACCTTAGACTCGGCCGAAGAGGAAGGTCTTTGGTGCGATCTGAAAAAGGGGTGTAGGAGAGGGGAATAGAGGGGAGGGATTGAGGAAGAGGGTTCCAAAGTCTCGGGGATTAGTGGCTGAAAGCGTGGACGCCGATGGTGGAACGGAGAGGACGAGGGACTAACACATGAAGCCAGAGCCAGTCGGGCGGAGGCAGCAGGCAGTGGGTTGGGGAGTAAGCAGGTCAGAGAGGTAATAATAATAATAATAATAATCCTTGCATTTGATACAGCGCCTTATCACATCTTTCGAAACGTTTCAAAGCATTTCACAGGATACACTGTAAAGGAATTGACTGTGTATTTTGTGGGCGAAACGTCCACGGAGGTGCCAGGGCCTGAAGGGATTTGTAGACGAGTGAGAGGATCTTGAAGTTGTTCGGTTCTGTGCTCAGGAGCCAGCGGAGCCTGGCGAGGACTGGTGTGATCTGGGGGCACGGAGTTGTGTGCGGGTGACAGTACAAAGTGGCGGCATCTGTTACTGTTCCAGTGTTCAATACCTGAGTGGAGGATCCCAGAGAAAGGGTCGCTGGGGGACAGGCAGAAGGTCTTCTGGGCCCTGCGACCGCAGCGTCTGACCGGCCGATGGACAGAGAGGGGCTCGGGCATCTGCGGCTCCTCCCTGTCAATGGGAGAGCGACGTGTGAGAGAGAGAGAGAGAGAGAGGAGAGAGAGAGAGAGAGAGAGAGAACTCCCGCTCCAGGGACATATATAGGAGGGTTAATGTAGGACTGGAGAGTGAGAGCAGCGCAGACTCATATCAGGGCAGATTGGACACACTTTGGGAGCTTTTCTCTCTGGAGACGAGAGGGTTTTTAAAGACGGATCCAATTGAGGTGTTTAAAATTATGAAACTATTTGATGAAGTGGATGCTGAAGGGGCTGTTTCCGCTGGTTGGCGAGTCTGAAACCCGAGGGTGTGGATATCAGGGAGTCCGTAACAGATCTAACGCAGTGCGGTTAGCAGGAACCTCTTCACAGAGAGGATGGTGAGAGTGTGGAACTCGCCACCAGGAGCTGTGGTTGAAGCAAAAAGTTTCAAGGTGTTTCAGAGGAAACTTGATGTATACCTGAGAGAAAGGGGAATAGAGGGGTGTGGGAGAGGGGAATGGAGGGGTGTGGGAGAGGGGAATGGAGGGGTGTGGGAGAGGGGAATGGAGGGGTGTGGGAGAGGGGAATGGAGGGGTGTGGGAGAGGGGAATGGAGGGGTGTGGGAGAGGGGAATGGAGGGGTGTGGGAGAGGGGAATGGAGGGGTGTGGGAGAGGGGAATGGAGGGGTGTGGAAGAGGGGAATGGGGGTGTGTGGAAGAGGGGAATAGGAAGCGTGTGTGGAGCCCAAATGGCATGTTTCCATGTCATATCGTTCTACGTAACTCTGTGTAACTCGGTGTGTGGTGGTGCTGGAGGGAGGGGAGGGGGTATGTAAGGGGGGGAGAAGGTGACCGTGTGGCTGCCCACCTCTCTCGGCTGCTCTGCTCCCCCACGGCCTCGATGGCACACTCCAGCGAGCTCTGCAGTGACTGAAGCTGCTCCATGGTCTCCCTCAGCAGGAAGCGGGTCACAAACTGCCTGAGGGCCGAGGAAGTCTGGTATTCCTGGGGGCACACGCGCACACAGTCACTACACTCCACCGCAATTCCCCCACAAAGCATTTGGAATGCGTTTATATCAACGACAACAACAACAACAACAACAAGCAAGGTAGCATCTGAGCCGGTGGGCAGGGAACAGAGATACACAGCCCTGCAACTGCAGTGAAGGTGGTAGAGATCCCAGATTCCACCCGGTCTTAGCCTGTGAGACACAGGATCATAGAATATTACAGCACAGAAGGAGGCCATGCGGCCCATCGTGCCAGTGCCGGCTCTACGGAAGAGCCGCCCCATCAGTCCCACTCCCCCGCTCTAACCCCATATCCTTGTAAATGTTTCCATTTCAAGTACTGATTTAAATCCCACCTCGAAAGTTGTTGTTGTTGTTGTTGTTGAACCTGTTTCCACGCGGCTCTAAAAGTTGTTGCGGAAACACTGGACTCGGCCATGAACGCGCAGGGCAGATCTTTCTCGCGTTCCCGGGTATGCGCAATTTCAGACGGAATAAACAACTGCACGGCTGGTTCTGAGAGAGGCTCGGGGGAGGCTCGAGGGGCTGAATGGCCTCCCTCTTCTGCGCTGTAAATTTCTAGGATCTTGTGTGTGTTGGAGGGGGCGGTGGGGTGGGGGGCGTCTGAATTACCTTTTTGGTTTTGTCCATGGCCCCGAGCACCGAGATGTTCAGTTGCTCCAGCGCGGACAGCACACTCTCAAACTCCCCCATGTGCTCGGAAAAATACTCTGCAAACACACACACCACCAACAACAACAACTTGTATTTATATAGAGACCCTCACGCAGGGTAGCGGCCCGGAGCGCTTGATGGTGGCAGAGCCTGACTCCGAGCTGGGTGGGGTGTGGGGGGGCGGGAGGGCTGGGAGGTGAACGTAGGCACGGTCAAACAGGAATATTTTCAGGCTGAAGATGGGGAAGGAAGGGGGCAAGGCGGAGGGATAAGAGGGAGAGAGTTCCAGAGTTTCAGGACGCAGTGGGACAGGGAGCGAGGGACAGGGAAGAAAGAGCCCCTCATCCTCGGTGACTTTGCCGAACTTCCTGACATTCCCGAGAGTTTCCAGAACGCTGATGTAGAGCCACCCCCCCCCACACCACCACACCTCCCCCAGTCACGTCCGTCTGAGTGGCTGATGGATCAGAGTTGACAGGAGCAGCCTTAACCCAACCACACGAAGGAGAGGAGACTAGTTCACAACGAGGAGCAATGGGCAAACAGAGTGCTGGAGAGCCTCCACCCACCTGCCCTCGCTGTGACATCTCCCCCAGGACATCTACCAGTCACTGGGAAGCCTGAAGTGAAATGCCTTGTTAGGGAAGGCCAGCAAAGGGAAGGGAAATGATGGGAAGGGCAGTGAGGAGACTGACTTACCGCACAGCTCTTCAGTATCCAAGTTGCTGCGATTAAACGAGAGCGAATAAAAAAAAATGATATTGGATTATCGGCTCGAGGCTTAAAACCTAACAAATAAACAATCCATGCATTTGACACGGCGCTTTTTACGTCAGGGGGATGTCTCAAAGCCCTTCACGGGTTTATTAATAACAATAATAACAACACTTGCATTTGACACAACGCCTTTCATGTCAGGAGGATGTCTCAAAACACTTCAGACAATAATTATTAATAACAATCATCATCATCCTTGCATTTAATACAATGCCTTATCACATCGTTGCGTGTCTCACTGCGCCTCGTAGGATTTTACTATAAAATAGGAGACCGTGTGTGTGTGTTTTGTCGGCTTTCGCTAGTTCAATTAACAGGAGTTGCCTCTTCATTTACAGTGTCTCAGAGCGCTGAAAATCCAATTAAAATCAAATAATAATTAAAACAAACGTTGGGTTTATTTTTTTCGCAATTCCTTCTGAGCTGGCGTAGAAACGTTAGTCAGAATGTTTGATTATAATAATTATTATTATTATAATGATTATTATTATTTCGCCCATAAAATATACAATCAATTCACTTTACAGCATTACCTGTGAAGCGTTTTGAGACGTTCTGGGACGCTGCCCTGTGTGAGGGGCAATATGTAAATGCAAGTGGCTGTGTTGTTGCCGTCTCAATGGCCTGATAAGGCGTTATATCAAATGCAAGGATTATTATATTATTATTATTATTACACACATTACAAATAACCTTCAGAATATTAACCTTCCAAAAGCGGCTCATCACTGAAGCCCAGATTGCCTGGAGCTTGATGGGGGACGGGGAGGAGGGGAGGAGAGGGGGGTGTGGGGGGAATTGGGTGGTGGTCAGCAGGCAAGTGCGCAGAATGTTAGGTGGCAGCACACAGCTCCCAGGGCCGCTCAATAAATCACTCGTCTCTCAGCCTGATCGCTTCTGACATGGAGCTCTACCAGCTCTGGCCGCCCCCTCCTCACGGCTTGTCAGCGAGGAACCACAGAGTCGCTGTTGGTGTCCGCCAGCAGAGAGGGGTCTGCTCTCTCTCTCTCTCTCTCTCTCTCGCCACGGGATGGCTGTGAACTCCACAAGCAACTTTCCCCAACCTTGACAATCAGTTGATTCTTAATAATAATAATAACAATCCTTGCCTTTGATACAGCGCCTTATCACGTCATTGAGACGACTCAAAGCGCTTCACAGGATATACTGTAAAGCGGAGTGACTGTGTATTTTGGGGGAGGGTTGGAGTGGGAAACTTTCCTGTACGGATCAGCTGTTTAACAGAGAATTCCATGTATCCCAACTATACATGTAAATCCCAGAGATACTTGTTGGGATGGAATGCCCTCTCTCTCGCTCTCTCTCTGGAGGGTTGCATCCTGTTTACTTAATTAGCTGAGACAAAGACGGAGACAGAGACCCGGCATTACTCACTTAGCACACTGCTTATCGATCTCGTGAAAGAGCTCCTGTAGCTCAAAGGAGCCCAGGACGCCATCAGCAAAGTAAGCCTTAAACTCCTCCAGGGACAATTTACCGTCGTCTGTAAGAGAAGACAATTGGAACAGCTCCAAACCCCCCCTACACACAGCCTGATAGACTCTGACGCAGTCAAAGGCAACACAGAGATCAGTTGTCTCTGGTCGACCAGGTGTCTGACCCCTGCAAAATCCCATCCCCATCCCCGTGCTTAAGAGTCTTCGTCCCCAAATTACTGAGAGGTTGGAGGCTCGCGAACATTTCCTTGCAAGGAATGGTCAGGGAGAGCCAAAACTTGTGGGCACCACAGAGTGGCCGTGTCTGTTGTGTACATTTGTGTGTGTGTCTGTATGTGTGCGTCTCTCTTTCTCTATCTATGTGTGTCTCTGTCTATCTCTATCTGTTCGCGTGTGTCTATGTGTGTGTATCTACGCACGTGTATATCTATGTGTCTATGTGTCTCTGTCTGTGTGTGTCTGTGTGTGTGTCTCTCTCTCTGTCTGTATGTGTCTGTGTAAGTGTGTCTACATCTCTGTTTCTCTCTGTCTGTCGGTGTCTCTTTCTCTTTTTTGTGTGTATGTGTATCCATGTCTCTGTCTCTCTCTCTGTCTGTTTCTGTATCTCTCTCTGTCTCTGTCTCTCTCTCTCGATTTATCTAATTCTCTTTAAATTTGACTCAATACCAATAGTCACTTGTGTAGAGTGTTTCACATCCAAATAACCCCTTTGTTTAAAAATAACCCTTCTACTTGACGTCGCTGGTGACATTCACAGCTTTGTGTGGGATTGTTTGTGCCAACCAGCAAGCCTGCATTAGTGACTAACTCTTTGAATCATATGACACAATGGTAGAGTGGGTTAATCAGCCTTTAATTGGAAATCAACCAGAAAAGAGAGACATGTGAGACAGAGACAGGGAACGTGAGAGAGAAAGTGAAATGAGAGTGTGAGAGTGAAAAGAGAATGTGTGAGAGAGAGAGAGAGAGAGAGGGGGAGTAGAACGTGACCAAACAAGAGAACACAGGAGAATGACAAAGTGAGAGGGGGAGGGAACCAAAAAGAGAAAGGGGGGAGAGAGAGAGTGAGTAAGTGAGTGGATGGAGGTGTATTGGCGTGTGGAGTAAGGAAACTTGCCGAAGGTTTTGCCCCGCCCGGGAATCAAACCCTGGTCCTCGCACCTGCGAGGCGAACGCTCTAACCAACAAGCTAGTTTGGTTCTCACCTGAGTTGGGGTACAATCATAGAATCGTAGAATTGTACAGCAGAGAAGGAGGCCATTCGGCCCATCGTGTCTGTGCTGCTCTTTGAAAAGAGCTTCCAAATCTATCCCACTCCTCCGCGCTCTCCCCAGAGCGCTGCAAACTTGTCCTCCCCAAATATCTATCTAATTCTCTCTTGGAAGTTGTTATCGAATCGGCTTCCCCCACCCTTCAGGCAATGCGTTCCAGATCCCAACAACTCGCTGTATGAAAAAAATTCTCCTCCCCTCCCCTCTGTTTCTTTTGGCAACTATTTTAAATCTGAGTCCTCGGGTTACCGCCAGTAGAAACACTTTCTCTCTGTTCACCGTATCAAATCCCCTCATCATTTTGAACACCTCTATTAAATCTCGCAGTAACCTTCTCTGCTCCAAGGAGAATAATCCTAACTTCTCCGGCCTCTCATAAGGATTTGAAGATCACTTCATTGGAACCGTAAATAAACACAGCCCTGACTGGCTGCACGCGGGAAATCATTGTGATGTGAAGGGTTCCAAGGTCGGATCCTCTCTTCTGTCCATCCGTCTCCCATTTCTTCTCCCCATCCCCCATTCCCCGTCCCCTCGCCCCACAAACTGGGAAGAAACGAAGGGGAAACATTGTCTTATCTACTCACCGTTCTTATCTGCTCTGCGAAAAATCTGTAAGAGATCAGAGACCAGGTAAGTGTTGATGGGCGGAGCCACGGCTAAGTTGGTCACTACGGACAATGAGGCCACTCGGGAGAGAGGGACTGGATCCCAATCGGACAACAGCCTCGAGAAACGTGCCAATCCGGGGCTGAAATTTGCGGCTTTTGGCAAATATTCCTAGCATTTGTTATGGCGCGAGGAAAGCTGACTAACAACCTGGTTCCTACTTACTGCTGAGTAAGCAGAAAGAGGCGTGTGGAGTAAGGAGACTTGCCTAAGGATTCGCCCTGCCTGGGGATCAAACCCGGGTCCCATCTGTGCCAGTTCAGGTGGATGCTAAAGATCTATGCGCTATTCGAAAAGAGAAGGGGTTTTCTCTCTCTCTCCCTGTGTCCTGGTCAACAAGCCCCCAAATAAAATTGATCACTCACTCGATTTTTGTGGGACATTGCTGTGTGCAAACTGGCTGCTGTGTTTCGCCCATAAAATACGCAGTCTCTACAATTTGCAGTGCATCCTGTGAAGCGTTTTGAGACATCTCAATGACGTGATAAGGCGCTGTATCCCATCCAAGGATCATTATTATGATAGTTTTCTCACGTGCGAGGAGAGCGGGCTAACCATTACGCTAAGGACTCCCTGTCTCTCTCTCTCTCTCTCTCCCCCACTCCACACTCCACCCCTCTCTCTCCTTTCCCCCCTTTCCATCCCTTCCTCACTCACTCTCCCCTATTTTTTAACAACTGCTAAATACGACTGTGCATTGATGTTAAATCTAATCTAAGACACGGGAGGGGAGGGAGGAGGGAGTCAGGCTCTGTCACTCAGCCTATCTCCGTTATTAAAGTCACAGTAAAGACACGATCATTAATTAAAGGCCCGTAGAGAGTCTTGGCGACTGCTGCTGATGTCAGGCTCACAGTTGACAAAGGCGTCTGCGACTCCGAAGGTCACACACACTACAAGTCGCGATGACTCACCCATCACCAAATCAAGAGAAACCTCACAAAAAAACGAGGATGTGGGATTTAAACTCCTATTTGCAGAGCTGCGAGACGTCTCAAAGCACCTCTCAATAATTAGCAACTGGTGTAGTGTGTGGACGAACGCAGCAGCCAATTTGCACACAGAGAATTCCCACAAAAATTCCCTGTGTATCCTGTGAAGCGCTTTGAGACGTCTCGACGACGTGACAAGGCCCTGCATCAATTGCAAGGATTATTATTATTATTATAATTATTATCAAGGGAGTTTCTCCTCAGGTTCCCGGCCAAGAATCCTCCAGACAGTTTGTTGAATGATCGGCTGTGTGTGGGGTCTCGCTGTGAGCTCTTTGGCTGTTGGGACCCGGGGGTTAATGCTCGCTCCTGGTGAGCCGCTCATGGTGCAAACCCCTTGACTGTCCAGCGTCTGGGGACGTCCTCCCCACGTGACGGGCGCTGTGTAAATGTCATTTGTTTGTTGTTGTTGGTTCCTCTCCTGTTACAGGTGTCCACGTTGAGCCCGAAAGTCAGTGGGTAACTCAGGTCAACAGACTCCAGCAGCTGGTTGACCGGCTGGAGTGGAAGGTAACACTGAGCTAACACTGGACTTAGTCTAACGTACACAGGGATTAGGTCAACGATAATAATACAGAGCGTCCACCAAGTCCTGTTACACAACAGGGATACGAGACTATGAAACAGGCGTCAGAACGCATTTCGCCTCCTCACTGACTCCATTCATGTCACGGGAAGTGTGACACCGAACATGGCGATGGCTCATTATCTGCCATGAAAATGATGGCACTCACACACACACACACATACAAATACACGCACGCACACATGTACACAAACACACATGCACACAAACACATGAGCACATACACGTGCACACACACACACACACACACACGTTTCTGTTGTTGGTCAGTAGTGCACTGTAGAGAAACCAAAACTTGGGGGTAACAGGACTTTGTGAACACCCTGTGCACATCTGTTTGTAATCATCACAGCGTAAACATGACCACCTTTGCCCACATGGCACACACGCCCACTCCACTTTACAGTCTATCCTGTGAAGCGCTTTGAGACGTCGCTCCTGACTTGAGAGGCACTGTACAGTACCAAATCTAAGGCATGTTATTTATGTTATTACTAAATTCCCAGTCGCAGGGGTATGAACGGGAGAGGAAAAAATCCCAAATATTTTATATGTTTTAGAATCCCGGGCGAGGGCGAAACATTGGGCAAATTTCCTTACTCCACACGCCTCTGTTTACCCAGAAGTAAGTAGGAACCCGGTTGTTAGTCAATGGCGGATCACATTTCCGGGGTTAATAATCCCTTCAAAAAAAATGTGGTCACTCAATCCACGACTGTTTGTGGGACATCGCTGTGCGCAATGAACACCTTTCGCCCACAAAATATACAGTCTTCATAATATATTCTGTGAAGCACTTTGAGACTGAGAGACAGAGATTGACAGAGACGGAGACTGAGAGACAGAGACTGACAGAGACAGAGACTGAGAGACAGAGACTGAGAGAGACAGAGATTGAGAGACAGAGACAGACACAGGGTCAAAATTCAACAGAACAGCGATGAAAGTCAACGTCTGATATTGAACACTTTGAGAGAGAAAAATACAGCCTCAGACCCCGAGCTGTCTGTGTCCCTCAATCACCAGAGGGAAACCATCTCAGCTCCGACCTTCAGAGGGCAATAGGGAGACATTACTGCAGCTAATCAGCACCTCCCGGCCACACTGTGGGGAGATGGCAATTTTCCTCTAAGCAAACCCCACACCCCCGCAACCCCCTCTCCTTACAACACCCCCACCACCCCACAAGCCTCCCTACCCACCCCCCCACCGCTCCCCCCCACCCACAGCTTTAGGATGTACATTAACAATAGCACAATCTCTGAGCTCAGCAGTTACAAATAGAACTGTTCCCCGGCAATAACTGTAGTGACTGTGCTTGTGTTAATGATAATAACAATCCTTGCAATTGACTTAGCGCCTGATCACGTCGTCGAGACGTCTCAAAGTGCTTCACAGTTGCACACAACAAACAGTCATGGACTGGTGACCAATTTTTTTGATTTGGGGGATTGTTGGCCAGGGACACCGGGAGAGAGAAGCTCTCTTCTCTTTTCCAATAGCGCTGCAGGATCTTTATCATCCACCTGGTCAGGCAGACAGGGAGCTCAGTTTAATGTCTCATCCAAAGGATGGCACCTCCAACAATGGAACAGCCCCCCAGTCCTGCACTGGAACATCAGCTGAGACTGTGTGATTCCAAGTCCCAACGTGAGGGCTTGAACCCACAACCTTCTGACTCGGAGGCGAGAGAGAGAGAGAAAGAGCGAGAGAGCACTACCACTGAGCCAGGCTGACACACGGTGATATTACATACGATTATTATCTATTTAACTGTGTTATTATTTTAGTGATAACACAGCAAGCGAGGGCTGAAAGGAGCGCCTTTTCATCTCCGCACATCACAGCGCATCCAACAGTGTTTCCCTTAGCAACCGTCCCCGCTCCGCCAGCGTGCGAGCGCACAAACCAATTACTGGAAGATGTTTGCACTCGTCAAGTCCCTGCCGTCAGCGAGACTCTTTCATCATCTCCGAGACACCGTGACAGTGACAGCATCACTGTCAGACAGCCTCGCTCCATTCCCACATCGCCAACCCCCCACTCCCTCACTCCCCAACCCCCAATTCCCCCCCACCCCACCCCACTCTGATCCTCATTCAAAACTATTTACTTAGAATTCGAGCCTCTCTGTTTCCCCAGCTGGAAAATGCCAGGCACAGACCGGCTTATTTGGTAGATGTTTCTTATGATATCAAAATCATAATTAATAATAATAATTCTTCTGTTTGGAATCGCCTCTTTCACATCCCAAAGCACTTCACGTGAATCACTATACAATGTATTTGTGATTCGTACTAATAATAATATTCAAAATAATAACAATAATCCTTACATTTGCTATATCATGTTGAGACGTCTCAAAGCGCTTCACACGATACAATGTATATTCACGGGATGTATATTTTGTGGGCGAACCGCGGCAGCCAATTGCACACAATAATGTCCCACAAACAATCGTGAATTGTGTGACCATATTATTATTATTTATTTGGGGGGGGAGGGATTATTAAACCCCAAAAGCAATCAGCCAATTGACTAACAACCGTGTTCCTACTTACTGCTGGGTAAACAGAGGCGTGAGTGTAGAGTAAGGAAACTTGGTTAAGGTTTCCTGCCGGGAATCGAACCCGGGTCCTCTCGCTTGCGAGACAAGCGCTCTAACCACTACACTACAGGGTTCCACAGGACTCATAGCATGCACAAGGTGGGGAGGGGGCTAGGAGGCTCCCTGTTCACTTGGATGGTGACAGATGGCGCAGCAGATGCTGTGGTCCTGTGGCTGCCCACGAGGCTCACATCGACGCATCAAATCTCGGGGGTGCAGAAACAGCAGACCCAGCAAAGGAGAGAGGGCTGTCAGGGCCAGGGGACAGAAGGAGCGGGCGAAGGGGGCGTTTTTGTTTAATTAATGGGGGTGGCGTTGGTGGGGGAGGGAGGATGAAAGAGGGCCGCAGTGACTAAAGGTTTGGTTGCCAATGGTGGTGAGGAAGGAACGTGAAGACAGAGAAGGCATCAGCACTCTTGTTTGCACAGCCTCACCAGTGGGTGACATTTCCATTCCCACGAGTGTTACCTTAATAGCCTGCCAATGGGAACGGCTGAGTCAGTGGCAATTAGTGAGGAGTTTAACAGCAGTCTCTGTGTAATAAGCCCAAGGATATTCATCGGGCACTGAGATTGCGCACTGCATCCAAACAGGCAACCACTTAAACCCCGCATTGTTTTTTCATACAGCGCCTTATCAAGTCGGAAAAATGTCTCAAAGTGCTTCACAGGAAATAGTGTAAAGTGTATTTCTAAGCAAATGCAGTCACCCAATTGCATACAGCAGTGTCCCACAAACAGCCATGGAGTCAGTGACCAAATTTATTTGGGGGATTGCTGACCAGGACACCGGGAGACAGAAATTCCCTATTCTCTTTTCGAATAGCTTCATGGCATCTTTAACATGTAACTAAACAGGCACAGATAGGATCTTGGTTTAACGTCTCATCCGAAGGACGGCATCTCCGACAATGTAGAGTGTGAGAACAGAGAGGGGGAGAGCGAGGAGTATGAGGCAGCGAGTGGGGGGGAGGAAGAGTGAAACTTGAGAGATCGAGGGAAAGAGGAAGTTAATTGAGAGCGAGTGGGGGAGTGAGGGAGAGAGAGATCTTAAGCAAAGCTAACATCAGTGTTTTCCCCTGTGTGTAAAACTTGCAATACAAACAGAAATGTTTTGATGGCAAGACTTCAACTCAACTGAGCCGAGCTGGGCAGAGAGAGAGAGAGATTTCACCTCAGCTCCCAGCCCCTGATCACGCTCAAACCATCAAAGCTTAAACCCCTGGTTCAGCTCAGCTCAGCTCATCAACACTCACCATTAAAATAAACACTCCCCAAAGTAATAAGGGATAACGATAATAATAATAAACCTTGCATTTGATACAGCGCCTTATCACGTCTTCGAGACGTCTCAAAGCCCTTCACAGAATGTGCTGTAAAGTGTAGCGACTGTGCGTTTTGTGGGCGAAACACGGCAACCAATTGCGCACGGCAGCGTCCCACAAAACAGTCGTGGATTGAGTTTCCAAATTTTTTTTATTTTGAAGGGATTATTACCCCTGGAAAGTGATCCACCAATCGACTAACTTCCTACCTACTGCTTGGTAAACAGAGGTGTGTGGAGTAAGGAAACTTGGCTAAGGTTTTGCCCCGCCCGGGAATCGAACCCGGGTCCTCTCTCTGGCGAGGCGAGCGCTCTGACCACTGACGCTGGCGAAACGGACAGTGTCGGCGTCCGCCGGTGAGCGCGGTAACTTCTACTCACGTCAATGAAGCCCGGGAGCCTGACTGGCAGTGGCTTGCCAGGGCGACGGTCCTTGTATTTAGCCGCCTGCAGACACATGGTGATCATTTCGGTGCAAGACATCATCTCGGGACAGGATTGGAGACCAGAGGATCAGCGAACGAGAGCGAGAAAGAAAGAGAGAGAGAGAACGAGAGAGAGCAAGTAGAAAAACGCACGCACGCCCACTTCCGTGCTCGCTCACCACACACTCGCAGAGCGAGACGTCAACAAGTAGATATCAAAAACCCCCAAAACTCAAATACCTAAACAATTTTGCCCGACGTTAAATTTTTTTGAAAAATTCACTCAGTTATCTCGTGTGTGTGCTCTAAGGCATGACACCTCACCGTGCCTCGGTCTGTGTGCGTGTGTGTGTGAATGACTGCAGATTACTGCCTATCTGGTACAGAGAAAGATTCTCTCTCTCTATCTCTCTATCTGCGGCTTTCTCTCATTTCTTCTCTCCCATCCTTTCCTCTCGCTCCTCACTGATCTGATCACTGAGCAGCAATGCACCATCAATGCTACTTTCATCCTCCCAGTGCCCACCCCCTCGCTCACCATCCATTGGCTCCCACGCTGTGTTTGCTCTGGACCTCCTGTGGGCTGTTTGTCTGTCGGTCACAGCAGGCTCGGGCAGGTGGGGGTGGGAGGCGTTCGACAAACACACAGTCACTCCACTTTACAGCAAATCCCGTGAAGCGGCGCTTGGAGACGTCTCGACGACATGATAACCCGCTATATCAAATGCAAGGAATATTATAATTATTATTTCAAGTGCAAGGATTATTATTTATTATGATCCCAATCCCCTCTTCCCCCAACCCACCCCCACAGCACCCAGACACAAACCCACCCTTTTAAATGTACAATTTTCCCCCTCTTTTTAAATTAGTTGTCAAATAGCAGGGTTTTTTGTCAATCACTTAGGAAAACTCTTCAATCGCTGCAGGGAGAAAGACACAGCCACACAGCAGCCACTCACTGCCTGAATTTATTATCTGTTATCATGTTTATTATCTAATATCTAATATAGGGTTCTGCCTGTTTAGGCAGACATTAAACATATATCTTGCAGCACTGTTCAACTCATTACAGATAATAATGCTAATAATAATAATTCTTGCATGTGATAGAGCGCCTTATTCTGTTGTCGAGACGTCTCAAAGTGCTTCCTAGAATATACTGTAAAGTGTAGTGACTGTGTATTTTGTGGGCAGAACACGGCAGTCAATTGCGCACAGCAGTGTCCCACAGTCGTGGATTGAGTGACCACATTTTTTTGGGGGGGTGTGTTGGTGGGGACTGTGAAGAGACTCAGCTATTTACAAGGTCCAAAAGGAGTCCCTCCCCGAAATCAACAGCAACCCTCACCGCCTCCCCCCCCCCCCCATAACATACGACCAGAGCTTCCAAGGAGTTTTAAAAATACTTTTATTTCCTCTTTCATATTGAAACTATATACAATCAATATACATTATGTACAGAGAGCAGGGGTGGTGGGGGGGGGGGACCACCTCCTGAAACTGAAGCTTTTATAACATTCAACCAACTCCAGAAGGTTTGAGCGAGAGAAAAAGAGAAAGCATGGCCCCAACACACCCCTTACGTGAGAGACCACCCTCTCTCTCCCGCACAATCCCCCCACCACACACCCCAACTTCAACACTTTCAGTCTTAGCCAAGAGAATGAGCCCCAACCTGTGATGTTCAGAAATGGGGTACAAAGCCCTGACCAGGTGTCTAATTTGCTGTCTTTAACACATGATCTTTGTAAAACAGCTCGTTGGGAACAAGCGGACAGGGAGGCAAACAGCGAGGGAGGTGGTGGAGGGGGAACACCATGGGGTCATTCTTCCCATTCAGCTCTCAGGAAACACTGCAGCCAGAGCGCTGTGGGCAGGGTGGTCCTCGCTGGACAAGCAGTAGGTAGCGAGCCAGTGCCCAATGATGAGGTGAAGTGAGTTAAACTCCAGTGGTTACCCCCCCTCCAACCACCAAAGCACATACTGGATTTCCCCCCGCCCTCGCCAAAGCCTTTTGCCAATTTACATTGTAATTCTCTGGGATTAAGGTGTGAGCAAGGTGCGTATCCCCGTCCAGAGAGATAAAATGAAGAGGGGGGAGGGAGGGAAGGGGAGAAAAGAGAGAGGGAGACAGAGACACACACACATACAGATGGAAAGAGAGAGACAGAGGGAGAGATTGAGAGACAAAGAGAGACACACAGGGTCAGAATTCAATAGAACAGCAGTGAAAATCAACGTCTGGTATTCCCAGAGCGAGTTCAGACTTGGGACCTGCTAAATAAACACATGAACTCACAACACCAACAAAACTACATTTGTATAAGGGCTTTTCACGTCAGGAGGACATCCCGAGGTGTGTCCCAATAGTTTAAGTTGGGAGGTTCTCAAGCCACGAAGACACTCGGCTGAAAGAGCAAAAACCAAACAGAAATAAAGAACTTGTTAGTCTCAATTTGTGAATCGGAGAAATGTGTGAACGGCCAGAGAGCCAACACCAAGCCCCCACCCCCCCTCCCACACCAGGTTCACTCTCAGGCTGACCAAACCCATGGTGAATACTGGCACCATCTGGTGGCTAGACAGAGACCACCACATGGCAATTTATGGGGCATTTCATACAGTCATCCTTGCATTTGATATAGCATCTTATCATGTCTTTGAGACATCTCAAAGTGCTTAACCCAAGCACATTGACCTCCCCGCTCTCCCCACACCCCCCCCAAACACACACACCAAGCAGCCCAATCCATCCCCATCACAAGGCCTCACCTATGCCGGGGGGTGGGGACGATGGGAGAAAAGGGAGGCAAGAGGATGAGAAGGAAGTCATATCCAACAAGCTCTTTGGGTACATCCCCCTGACATGAAAGGTGCTACACACTACAGGATAAGAGGAATAAATTGTATTGCCCCACAAAATAGAAAGAGAGCAGCTTTCAATCCCATAGGTTTTTGTACAAGTCCAAATTCCGCCCTTCCCCCACCCCCGCAAAAAAATAGGCTAGAGACAGCCCAGGCTCCCCACCTCCAGGCTGGTGTGAGGGGAGTAATAGTGGTGAGATTTTGGAGTGGGGGGGAGGTGGGGGAAGGGAAGTACAGACTTTTTAAAAAATATCTTGACTCCGTAGATAAGGTAAATATCTAAAAAGGAGTGATCTGCAGGCAGTACGGGGTGGGGCGAAGGGAGGGAGAGGGTGGGGGAGAAGGTCAGGAGGGGCAAAGAGAAAGGGCAGGGGTAAACAGATCTGAAAGGATTGCTTTTAAAAGAGGTGGTTGACACGATGGGCCAAATGGACATCTTCTGTGTCTTCTGTTTAAATTTCTACGGTTTAAAAAGCTTTCTGCAGAATGGAAAGCAATATCTTGGTGGTGTTTTTGTTTTCTTTTGGTCAAACATCACTATCCAGAACTCGCGCTCCCCACCACCGCCCCCCGTCTAAAACCACCGCTGATTACTCTTTGGAGACAACACTTCCCACCCCCAAACTAACACTTCCCACTGACAGCCAGAGGAGGTCTGGATTTCATAGAATTATACAGCACAGAAGGAGGCCATTCGGCCCGTTGTGTCTGTGCCAGCTCTTTGAAAAGAGTTTCCAAATCAATCCCACTCCCCCGCGCTCTCCCCATAACCCTGCAAACTCATCCTCCCCAAATAATTATCATCTTCTCTCTTAAAAGCTGTTACCGAATCGGCTTCACAGATAAAACCGTGTGGACACAGACCGAGACTCACACTGAGCAGGTTGGGGTGGGGTTGTAAACCAATGGAGGATATTGTTTTTAAGAAGCAAAATGTCAATTAATTAATCAATTAATTAATAATAAAGAGCCAATGAAATAGAAACAGGAGAGGATATTGGGCAAGGAACCAGGAAGTGTGGGTTATGGTTAGGAGTGTTGTAATGTCGTGACCCGGGAAATAAAGAATTACTTCGTATGGGCTATTATGTGACATTTGTTCTGTCTATGCCCACAAACACACACACAGGAACAAGAAAGATATATTCTAGATGAGAACGGGTCAGGGAATTCTAGAGAGGATGGGGGCAGAGATTTTATTGTGGAATGTGTAGAAAATAATTAAGGATTCAGAGGAGAGGGTGTGGATATCAATCAAGCTATACCCCCCTCCCCCGGCAAGGAAAATCATTCATAAAGTGCTAAGTGCATTGGGATGGACGGACAGAGGGGTGGGGGCGGGGCGGAGAGGGAAAAAGACTGGTCAGTAAATGCTGGCTGGTCAACACCTGGGAATGGTACAAGAGGGAACACGGGGAAAATACAACAACAAAATTACATTTGTATAGCACCTTTCACGTCGGGAGGACGTCCCAAGGCGCTGGACAGTCAGTGTTTTGAGGGTTTTAAGGGGGAATGGGGGNCCTGTAAAGGCGGGGGGAGGGGAGGGTCGGAGAAAGTGGCTTTGAGGAAAGCAGGAAAGATTAAAAGTCCAGAGGCGGGAGCGCATCGAAAAGCTCACTGATGCCCTCGCTCTCGTCCAGCCCGAAGTGATAGTCCTGGAAGAGCGGGGGCGACAAGCTGACAAACGCCCCCCCGAAGGGCCCGGCCCCCGGCAGGTCCTCGTCCTGGTGCAGAGCGGCTGCCGCGGTCAGGGGCGAGAGAGTGACGGACGTCGAGGGCAACAGCAACGCCTCTGCCAAGGGAAAAGGCTCTGGTGTTAGTCAGGAGGACGGTTGCAACCTCCGCGCCTGCCCTCCCACCCTCCCTCCCTCCCGACTCAGGACAACTTTCCTCAGCCCCGGAATGTGGTCCATGAGCTCAGACACAACTTCCCGCATGCGATAGAACAAGCAGCAATTTTTTTTCTCTCTGGGCAACAGCTGGACTGGCGCCACACGCGGGCCAGCTTCCTGCGCGCGCACGCGCGCGAGCACTGTGCACAGGAAGTGCCGAGTTTGCGCTTCGCAAGGGAAGTGATGTCAGCGGCGGCCCGATGACCGACCCGGGCAGCTCTGAGAGAAACCGAGATACGATGCACACCTGGCTCGTTACTCGCTGTTGAGAGGTTGGGGCCCTGGAAGGTATTGGTGAACAGTTCCTGAACGGTCACTCTGTACGGGCTGGTCTTCACCGGGCTGACCTTCACCGGGCTGACAGTGGTCTTCACAGGGCTGCAAGCGCTCGAGCCCTCCTCAGGGCAGAGGAAGACTTCAACAGGCCCTTTGGTGCTTTGTAAGGAAATCTGAAGGGCCTGGATACACACACACACACACACACACACACACACCAACGCATAAGACACACAAACACACACACAACACATAAAACACCCAAACACACACACACACCCCCAACGCATAAGACACCCAAACACACACACAACACATAATCACACACACACCCAATACATAAGATACACAAACAGACACACAACGGACAAAGACCGGGATACGAGAATAGGGTTAGAGATTCCTTCTCTCTTGAATATGATCAGCACAAGATGAGTAAATTAATAACAACAGCAATAATAATCCTTGCATTTGATACAGTGCCTTATCACGTCGTCAAGATGTCTCAAAGCGCTTCACCAGGATGCACTGTCAAGTGGAGTGACTGTAGCAAAACACAGCAGCACAGTTGCACACAGCAGCGTCCCACACACAGCAGCGTGAAGCGAGTGACCAATTTTATCTGGGGTGGGGGGGCTGTTGGCCAGGACACCGGGAGAGAGAAACTCCCTTTACTTGAACATCACTGCGAGATCTTTAACATCCACCTGAACAGGCAGACGGGAGTGAGGTTTAACATCTCATCCGAAGGACGGCACCTCCAACAAAGCTCCTGCTCCACCACATCAAACAAAAATTTGCCGATGTTCTGCCCTCCCCCCTCCACCCCTCTCCCCTCACCTCATTGGGGTTAGTGACCTGCAGGCGGGTGTCGGCCGGAGCCTTGATGACCATCACCATCTCCTGCGAGAAGTTCTCGATGCTGCGCAGGTCCTGGCAGGTCACGTACGCAAACGTGGAGCGAAAAGATGTCAAGGAGCAGGTTGGGTACCAGTGTTTGAGGGGAGGGGTTGGGGGGGGAGGGGCAGGCTTCTCTCAGACAGGACCAATCTGTCTCCCACTCTCACCATCTCTCCCCCCCCCCCACTCCAAGCTGAGCCGTGCCGCACGCTGTGAGCCCCCTGTAAGGATATCTCTGGCCCTCTGAGTCCTCAGTCAGCAGTTTGAGCTGTAAGGTGCAGCTCTTGATCAGCTCCTCCAACTGTCGCTCCGTGTCGTCCAGCTCGGCAATCTCCCTGAGCAGCACTGGGTCCTGGGTGTCAGCCTCCCCGGCTCTGGGCTGCTTCCCTCCCCTGAGAGTGAGTGAGTAAGAGAGGGAGGGAGGCAGTGAGAGAGCGAGCGAGCGAGGGGGTCGGTCGGTATAATAATAATCCTTGCATTTGATATAGTGCCTTTTCATGTCTTTGCGACGTCTCAAAGTGCTTCACATGATATACTGTAAAGTGTAGTGACTGTATTTTGTGGGCAAAACACAGCTGCCAATTTTCGTGGATTGAGTGAACAAATTAGTTAGCAACTCGCATGCTGGCACACAGCATTAACTCACTATACACAGCGAGCGATCTCTTGCCTCCCAGACTATGCAAACTACCCGTTCAGGCAGCCGCTAAAGAATCGCGGGACCTTAGTGGAAAAAGAGCTGGGAGCTTCTCCCGGTGTCCAAACAAAATGATACAGGATTCAGAACGTCAGGGTAAACAGCGGGAAGACAGCTTGCACTAGGTGATCAGTCACAAGGAGACTTGTGTCCTGAAATGCTAACTCATGAACTGAGTTAGTGACTACAGTAAAACTCACATCCGTCTTATCTTTATAAATCGTGTGATTGCCCGAGCCATACATTCACCTGAGTCCCATTCAGTTTCCTATCAAAACCGCTTTGATTTCTTGGCACCAGTCGTGTTGATCACTTCCTAAGCCGCTCCCTTACTCTCCATTATTAACCGCGGGTCATCAACAGGTAGACGGCACCTTGATTTAACATCTCATCCAAAGGACAGCAGCTTTGACAGCACACAGCCCTTTCCCCCCCACTCGCTCTCTCTCCTCCTCCCCCCCACATGAGCGAGCCTGACTTACATCCACTGGATGTGGTTCTTGGATTTCTTGGTGATGAGTTTGATGCCCTCCAATACGTTGGTAATATCGTAAATGCGGCGTTTCTGCACCTCCAGCACCTGGGCCGCCCAGTTCAGGTCCAGAACCCCGTCCGCACACTGGCCCAGCAAGTGGATAAAGCGCTTGGTGATCAGGCTGAGAGAGGCGTCATAGCGAGTTTTCTCACAGGGCGATTTCAGACCTAGACAGAGAGAGAGCAGAGAGAGGGAGTGAGAGAAAGAAAGAGGGAGTGTGTAAGAATGAGAGCGTGGGAGTGAGAGCGAGAGAGATCAAAAGAAAGAGGGAGACAGCAAGGAGAGAGAGAGAGAGAGAGAGGGGGGGGAGGAGTGAGGAGATTTAGTGAGGATGTTGAAATCGATCGGTTCGGGATAGGGAGCCAGTGGCAAACTCGCGAGACCGTGACCTTCAGCCCGAGCCGGGCACGAACGCTGTACCTCTCCCTGAAGATTTCCCTTTGCCTTTAGGGGTCTCCATCTCCAGGGGGAGATATTGGTGATCGCTCTCCAGGTCCAGCTTCCTCTTCACCTGTGGGTTGGGTGAGTGGGGAGAGAGAAGAGGAAATAAAACAGGGATAAATTGCACCGAGGTTCCCAATCAGACAATTACCGCGAAAGACCCTCCTCTGTGCTGATCCCCACCTTTGGAACTCCATCCCACAATCCCTTCGCCTCGCTCCCTCCCTTGCCTCCTTCACGGCACGACTCAAGACCTTCCTTTTCAACCATGCCTTCAACCGCCCTCCTACCTCTCTGCCCCCCTCACCCCAACCGTGGCAACCCCCCCACGCTCGGGATCTGATCCCCGACTGTTCAGTGCCTTGGGTCGCCTTCCCAATTTGAAAGGCACTTTACAAATGTAATGTTGTTGTTGTTGATTTCGGCTGGGAAAGCAGTTGGGTGTAACTGGTAGCCTCGGCATCCTTGGGCTAGGGAACAGGAAAATATCCACCCCCTCCTGTAACTCCTGCGTCGACCCACACACCCCCAATTAGCTGGAGTCTAACCATCCATAAGACCATAAGACGCAGGAGTAGGCCTTTTGGCCCCTCGAGCCTGCCCCACCATTTAATAAGATCATGGCTGATCTTCTAACCTAATTCCATTTACCCGCCCTATCCCCATATCCCCTTAAACTCTATCCTTCAGAAATCTATCAACTTCAGTCTTGAATATGTTCAAGGACTTCCACAGCCTTCTTGGGTGGAGAATTCCACAAATTCACTATCCTCTGAGTGAAGAAATGTTTCCTCAACTCAGTTTGAAAAGGCTGACCCTTAATCTTGAGACTATGACCCCTAGTTTTAAATTCTCCAACCAGGGGAAACAGTCTCACAGCATCTCCCCTGTCAAGACCCTTTAGAATCTTACAGGTTTCTATAAGATCACTTCTAATTCTTCTATTTTCTAGAGTATATAGGCCTAGTTTACTCAACCTCATATGTCAAATCCCTCATCCAAGGAACCAAACTAGTGAATCTACGCTGCACCCCCTCTAAGGCGAGTATATCCTTTCTTAAATAAGACCAAAACTGCACACAATATTCTAGGTGCAGTCTCACCAAGGCCTTATACAACTGCAGCAAGACTTCCCTACTATTCTACTCTAATACCTTTATTAATGAAAGCTAACATGGCATTTGACTTCCTAGTTGCTTGCTGTACCTGCATTCTAATTTTTTGTGACTGGTGTACAAGGACACCCAAATCCCTCTGAACACTAACACTATCTAGTCTCTCCTCCTCTAGAAAATAATCTGCTTTTCCATTTTTACTACGTAGGTGAATAACTTCACACTTCCCCATGTTATACTCCATCTGCCACTTTCTTGCCCACTCGCCTAACCTGTCTATTTCCCTTTGCATTCTTCATGTGTCATCCTCACAGCTTACTCTCCCACCTATCTTTGTATCATCCGCGAATTTAGATATATTAATTTCTATTTCCTCATCTAAATCATTGACATAGACTGTAAATAATTGAGGCTCAAGCACTGATCCTTGTGGCACTCCACTAGTTACATCCTGCCAATCTGAGAAGGACCTGTTTATCCCTACTCTCTGTTTTCTTCTCCTGTTAGCCACTCTCCAATCCATGCTAATATATTGCCTTTAATTCCATGGGATCTAATCTTATATAACAGCCTTTTATGTGGCACCTTGTCGAATGCCTTCTGGAAATCCAAATATACCATATCTACTGGTTCCCCGCTATCTAACCTGCTGGTTACATTCTCAAAAAACTCTGTAAGATTTGTTAAACATGATTTCCCTTTCGTAAAGCCATGTTGACTGCCTAATCATGTTATGATTTTCTAAGTACCCCACGACGACGTCCCTAATTAAGGACTCTAGAATTTTCCCTACCACCGATGTCAGACTAACTGGTCTACAGTTCCCCATTTTTTGTCTCCCACCCTTCTTAAATAGCGGTGTTACGTTTGCGACCTTCCAATCACTGGGAACCATTTGAGAATCCAGGGAATTTCGGAAGATCAAAAACAAAGCATCCACTATGTCCGCAGCCGCCTCTTTTAAAACCCTGGGATGCAGGTCATCAGGTCCAGGGGATTTATCGGTTTTTAATCCTATCAATTTCTCTAGTACTATTGCTTTACTGATGTTCATTTCTTTAAGTTCCTCACTAACATTAGCCACCAGGTTCCCCTCTATTTTCGGTAAGTTTTGAGTATCCTCTAACGTGAAGACAGAAGCAAAATATTTGTTTAATGACTCTTGCCATTTCTTTATTCCCCATTATAATTGCTCCTGTCTCTGGCTGCAATGGACCCACATTCACTTTTGATAGTCTCTTCCTCTTTATGTACTTGTAAAAACTCTTACAATTTATCTTTACGTTCCTAGCTAGTTTACTCTCGTATTCCATTTTCTCTCTCTTAATCAGTTTCTTGGTTTTCCTTTGCTGTTCTCTGAAGCCCTCCCAATCCTCGGGTTTACTGCTCTTTTTGGCAGCATTATAGGCCTCTTCTTTTAATTTTATACTTTCCCTAACTTCTCTAGTTAGCCAAGGTTGAACCACTTTTCCCGTCGTATTTTTATTTTTCAAGGGTATATGTGATCACTGGGAATTATGTATTATATCTTTAAACGTTTGCTATTGCTGGTCTACCGTCATATTTTTTAATCTAATTTCCCAGTCTATTTTAGCCAAATCTTCTCTTATACCTGCAAAGTTGGCTTTATTTAGATTTAAGACCCTTGCTTCGGATTGGACTATATCATTCTCTAACTTAATGTTAAGTTCCATCATGTTATAGTCACTCTGCCCGAGAGGAGCCTTAACTTCCAGATTGCTGATTCGCCCCATTTCGTTACACAAAACAAGATCTAGGAGAGCTCCCTGGTTGGTTCCTCAGCATATTGTTCTAGAAAACTATCTCTAATGCATTCTATAAACTCATCCTCTAATTTACCGTTGCCAATTTGGTATTCCCAGTCTATATGAAGACTTAGTATTCCCAGTCTATATTTAAAGCAGTCTGCCATTCAAAGCACTGTCCGCCAAGCTTTCCCGCTGCTTGTCCAGCTGGGAAGCAACCTTCCTATCAGGGCTTTGGCCTGCAGGGTTAACAGGAGCCCAGGGGGAAATATCCCTGCCTCCCATTGACAGGCCAGCCTGGCATCCGCGGTGCCCTGGAGATCAGCCTGGCTCAGGAACCGGACTAGAGACCGGCACAGAGAGCGGACTCGATTCTGATATTCCATTGCCAAAGAAAGTTCAGCTATATGAACCTCAGTAACTAGAGAGAGACACACACACAGACAGACAGAGACACACTCAGACAGACACACAGACAGAGGCACAGAAACACACACACAGACACAGACAGAGACAGACACACTCACAAACAGAGACACACTCAGACAGACACACAGACAGAGGCACAGAGACACACACACAGACACAGACAGAAAAACACACAGACACATACAGAGTCACGCACACACACACACATGTACACCGACACTAAGAGAAACAGAGACACACACATACAGTGAGACACACACAGACACACACACACAGACACACACACACAGACACACACACACACACAGAGTGAGCACCGTGTGATCTTAGGCCTCAGCCTGACAGTAAGCAGCTCTCAGTAGCAGAGTGTAACCAGTATTGATGTGATCACTTAAGGCCCTCCACTCACTGCCACATCTCTCTCTCTCTTTCCCCCAACACCCCCTACCCCACCCCCCACCCCAGACAGCATAAGGCACACACTCGAGTCATTATACACACCTTCCCCCCGGGGGTGAGTGGGGGCTGTGAAGGGAACACGCAGAGAAAGGGACACTGTATTTGAATCACATTGCTGACATTACTGACTGGCCACCGCTGCCCGATATCGCACCCGCCACACCTGGGGTGTGAACGGTCGGGGATCAGGACTTGAGTGTTTGGGGGGTGGGGGGGCACAGGGGGTAGGGGGGCAGCTGAAGACATGGTAGAAAAGGAGGATCTGGAGTCATGCCTTAAAGGAGGCAAAGGAGGGAGCGAGGCAAAGGGATTGTGGGAAGGAGTTCCAAAGAGTGGCGTCAGAGAGGCTGAGAGCTCGGCCGCCGATGGTGGGGCGGGTCGGGCGGAAGGCATGGGGCAGGCCGGAGCCCGCTGAGCAGAGGGAGCGGGCAGGTTGATAGGCGGGCCAGCAGGTCGGAGAAGTAGGAGGGGGCAAGGCCGTGGAGGGCCTTGAAGGTGAGGCCGAGGATTTTGAACTCGAGGGAATGGGGATCCAGTGGAGTCGGGCGAGGGTGGGGGTGATGGGGTCACGGAGCCTGGTGCGGGTGAGGGCGCGAGACACAAATGTAAAGAGATGCGAACTTGGATGCCCCGCTGCGTGGGTGACGTTCAACAAAGGGTAACGATGCCTCCGGGGGTTGGGAAGGAGGTCACTTTCCTTGTCATCTCTGCCGCCCATCACCACACACCATCACACACAGTGCTGACTTGTGCTGCTCACTGCACACAAGTGGAAGATTCTCCAATGTCAAACGTCAGCCAACTAACCCCCAGCGCCCCCCACCCCCACCCCCCCTCCCACCCTCTCTCCCTCTCCGACCCCTCCCTCCGTCTCCATTAGTTATTCAAAATACTTTTCTGCACGAAAGCAGAAAACTGAACCCAAACAGAATAGGCCCTATAGATCCTAATCAATAGGAGGAAAATTCACATTCTACTCAACCTCTTAAACTTTTAAACAACGGTTCGGCTGATCCATTATTTGTGGAGGACAAGTTTGTAGGGCTATGGGGAGAAGCTGGTGGGGGGGGGGGGGGGGGGGAGGGGGAGTGGGAGTTGATTTGGAAGCTCTTTGCAAAGAGAGGGCACAGACACCATGGGCCGAATGGCCTCTTTCTGTGCTGTATGATTCTCTGAATGCACATCCTGCGGGAGGTGTTTTGGGGGCTGGGGATTGATTTGGATCAGGACATGATCGACAAGACAGGATTACAGGGATATCATTCTATCTATAATTCATCTGAGAGAAGGGTCAGTCAGTCAGTCTGTCTGTCTGTCTGTCTGGTTTCCTGGCTGTTGTTTTGTGTTGAGCGCTGTGTGTGTGTGTGTGTGTGTGTGTGTGTGTCCCCCTCCCCTCCCCTCCCCGAGAGATCGCTTTACCTACCAGTGGGCGTCCCAGAAGCGGCCGCTGCCCCCACTCTCCTGACCCGGGACCCTGAGGAGTGACAGCGAACATCAGCAGCCTCTCGCCAGCCCGGGCTCCCGTCCCCGGCCACCCGGCCGCGTCCTCACCGTTTCCCGGGGAGGAGAATACCAGCGGCTCCTGCAGCTCCTCGGCCCCGCAGCAAGTCACAGCCGGCGGCGTCCCCTCGGCCACAGAGTACTCCGAGCAGAGCCCCGGCTCTAACGGAACCTGTAACGTGTCTTGGGACATTGTTTCTACGTGGATAGATAAGAGATCCAGCACAGGGAGGGGGGGGGGGGGGGAGACAGGGGGGGGGGATGGCTTTGTCTTTGGGTCACTGGTCTGACCTGAAAGTCTAAAAGAAATAATAATAATAATAATAATTAGACCAATTATAAAGAGGAGGCTGTCGGCGGAGGGAATCAACAGGAACACAATATAAATAAATATAGTATAGATTCGTTTTTAAAAAAAGTGTCCCAAACTGGTCCTTCTGTCCCCGGTGCTGGTGATGAGGAGAGGGGGTGGTGGGGGGGGGGGGGGAGGGCTAATGTTTACCCCTGGGGGGGGTGGGGGGAGAGAGGTGTCAGTGTCAGACGGGAGTCTCTCATCTCAGCCCATCCAGGAAGCGCTCTCTAAATGAAGACATGCATTTTACGCGCCAAATATTTGCCGCGAAACGTGACGTCGCGCCGTGTAGCGATTTCAGGCGCCGGCGCCCCCGCCCCCGGCGCGCGCTGATTGGTCGGCCGCCGCGCGGTCCCGCCCCGCCCTCCCTCTCATTGGCCGGCCGCCGCGCCCTCCCGCCTCCCCCGCGCGCTCATTGGCCGGCTCCGGAGGGGGGCGGGGCACGCTGTATCCGCTCGGGTGACTGGCAGACGCCGCTCGGCCAATAGGGTGACGGCACTCCCCGGCGGCGCCGACATTTCAATTCATAACCTTATCCCGAGCACAGCCCGAGCCAAGTCTGAGGGGAGTTTCACACACACCACACACACGGCTCTGGGTACGAGCAGTGAACAGGAATTCGGCTGTTAGTCAATTGGCGGATAATAATATAACAAACAATGATGATAATAATTTTTGCCTTTGACATATACAGAGGCGCCTCTCATCACGTCTTCCAGACGTCTCAAAGCGCTTCGCGGGATATACTGTCAAGTGGAGCGACTGTTGTGTTTTGTGGGCGAACCGTCATGGGCTGAGTGACCAATTTATTATTTTTTTTTAAGGATTATTATCCCCAGAAAAGCGATCCGCCAATCGACTTAACAACCGGGTCACTACTTACTGTCAGGTGAACAGAGACGTGCGGAGTAAGGGAACTTGCCCAACAGCCGGTCGGGAATCGAACTCAGGTCCTCTCACTTGCGAGGTGAGTGCTCTAACCACTGAGCTACAGGACTCAACATAATAATATTAAAATAATGATCCTTGCATTTGATATAGCGCTTTATCATGTCGTTCATACGTCGCAAAGCCCTTCACAAGATATACTGTCAAGTGGAGTGACTGTGTTTTGTGGGCAAAATGCAGCAACCAATTGTGCACAGCAGTGTCCCACAAATAGTCGTGGGTTGAGTGACCAAATTGTTGTTATAATTATCATTATTATTCTGGGGTGATAAACGCTTTTAAATAAATTTTAAATAAAAGTTTTGTCACTGCGCAATTGGCTGCCGTGTTTCACCCACAAAGCAGTCAATTCATTTTACAGTATATCACGTGAAGCGCTTTGAAACATCTCAAAGACATGATAAGGCGTTATATCAAATGCAAGAAATTATTATGCAGAGAACGATTCATTTTATAATTTATATGCATTACCTTATGTGCGTTTTATATATAGATTCTTAATTACATTATATATTAGATAATAATCCTTGCATTTGATATAGCGCCTTATTGCACAAAGGCATGGATTGAGTGAAAATTATTATTTTTAAGGGATTTATTACACCATATATTATTCATTCTATATCAGGATTTTATATAGGTTCTTTCTTTTATATTACTGTACATTTCTATATATATTCTTGGCTAGATTGATTTTATATTATACTTTTATATTTGACATCTCAACGATGTGATAAAGCATATCTGCATCCCACATTCCCTTTGCCTCGCTGCTTATCTCCTTCAGAGCACTCTCAAAACCCTCCTCTTTGACTTAGCATTCGGCCACCCGCCTACCCTCTATGCCCTCCCCGATCCTGACCCTCAGCTCGGGTCCAAACCCCCGATGGTCCAGCGCCTTGGGATGTCCTCCCGACGTGAAGGGCGCTATGGAAATGTAATTTTTATTGTATATGAAACGCAAGATTATTATCATTACATAAAGGTTCTCTATTAGATATACAGATTCTACAATCCAACCTTTATATATACAGTACTTCAAAGTGAGAAGAAACATCTTGTTTTTCTTTTCTTTATGGTTGGTTTACCGTTTTACAGGAGGGTCCTATAGCGAGGCATTGGCACAGCAGGATAGTTGGTAGAAATAATGGAAGCTCAAGGTTTGTTTTCTTTCCCCCCCACCCCCGAAACCTGCTAAAGTTACGGAAGCCTAGAACACAAGATGTGTACGTTTGAGTGGCGTCACCGATAAGCCACATTTACAGCTGATGGCAGTCAGCTGTTTTAAGATAAGGTAGAGAAAAAAATCCCTGAGTAGCTGTTGCTAGGTTGTGCCCAGAGTCATATATGGTGCAAAGTTCAACAACACTAGCTTTAATCTCCTTGTTTGCTTCAAGTAGAATGGCTCTGTGAGTTGATCGATGATCCAGAAAGAACTTGCATTTTTACAGTGTTTTAACAGGTCAGCACACTTCAAGGCCCTTTACAGGACTTGCCATCAAGTGTAGAGACTAATTTTGTAGGCAAATATGGCAGTTGTTTTACACATAGCAAGGTCCCACACACAACCACAAGATAGATGAATGACCAATTTTATCCTAATCCTTGCATTTGGGCTTCTGAACAGTGTAGTGACTGTCTATTTTGTAGCCAAACACAACCTGGGCAAAGCATCATTCCACAAACAGCCAAATAGTGAATGACCGATTTATCTGGAGGAATTTTAATAATAATCCTTGCATTTGATATAGCCTTATCACATCATTGAGACGTTTCAAAGCACTTCACAGAACATACTGTAAAGTGAATTGACTGTATATTTTGTGGGCAAAAACGCAGCAGCCAATTGCTTGCAGCAGTGTCCCACAAATAGTTGTGGATTAAGTGAACAATTTTTGTCCAGGACACCCGGAGAAAACCCCTTTCCTTATCAAATAGTTCCACGGGCCTTTAACATCCAACTGAACTGACAGCCGGGACCTCAGTTTAACGTATCATCCAGAAGAACATCACCTCATAATGCAGCGCTTTCCTTTACCTGTTGAATAAAAAGGGAATGTTGAGTTGGATGCTGTCCTGTAGTGCCTTGAGTTATCCAACAGCAGCTTCTGAATAGTTTTGTCACACAATTCAGACTTATCCATACCACCTTCCATCCAACACAAATCATCTCCGACACAAATTACCCCGCACAACACTCACACCCTGCCCAGGTTTTACAAACAGCCCCAAAAAGATATAACACAAGAAAAAATATTTAATCTCTCTCAATGGTTGTGTGGGACAAATAACACACCATGTACTGTACTCGTTTTAAAATTAATCGTGAAAGTTTATTTTTTTTCCCCGTAAAAAAAATTAAAATGACAGTAATTGATGAGCAAATGGAGATTGCAGGCGGTAAATATGGTGACTGCTGCTGGCAAGGGTGGTACAACCCAATTAAAAGGAAATCCAGCCGATTCTCCAATGTCCCAATCGTCAATCCTAGATCAATTCTTCAAGTTAATCCAGTTAGAAAATTCCTAGTTAATTCATTATGGCAAATACAGCAAATAATGCCCTAATAAACAATATACACTCGAGACAGCCATCAGATTGTTACAGTCAACAACAACTTGCACGTATATAGCACCCCTCACGCAGGGTACCGTTCCAGAACAAACCAGCCCTCGTAGTACTTGTGGTCATCTTCCCATTTAACACCACAACTTATTCTTCCTTTAACAAGAAGGCATTCCTTCACTCAGAACATTATGGTGTGAAATTCAATACCTCGAGTGGCTGTCGATGATGGATCAATGGAATCGTTCGGAAGGGAAGTTGACACAATACAAATTCACATTTATATACCGCCTTTCATGTCGGGAGGGTATCTCAAAGTGCCTGCATAAGTACAAAAACAACAACTTGCATTTATTTATCGCCCCTCACGCAGGGTAGCATCCCAGAGCGCTCGAGGCTGGATGAATGGAAACGTTCAGAAGACAACTGGATACAATAAAAATTTACATTTATAGAGCGCCTTTCACATCAGAAGGACGTCCAAAAGAAAGCTTCAGAGGGACACAGGAATAATCAAGGTCATGACCCTCCAAATGGTTTTATAGGGCAAGTACATGGGCATTAAAAACATTAAGGGATACTCCTTCCTATCTCTCTGACCTGCTAATGCCATATCAACCTGTCCGGTCCCTCTGCTCAGCAGGCTCCAGCCTGATCCACATCCCCGACCAGCCCGGACCACTCCATCACCAGCGGTCAAATCTTCATCCTCTTTGCCCCAAACTTTTGGAACTTTGTTTTGCTCTCTCCCTTGCCTCCTTCAAGGCCCGTCTTAAGATCCTCCTCTTCGACCGCGCCTTCGGCCACTCGTACCCCTTCCCTCCTTGCCCTCCGCCCCTCCTGATCCTAACCCCCTGCTCAGGTCCAAATCTCTGATGGTGCAGCGCCTTGGGATGTGAAAAGCGCTGTGCAAATGTCATTTGTTGTTGCTGTTGGGTACATATGGGGAGAGAGACAGAAAGTGGCAATCTTTTTTTGTAAAAAGGGGGCAGTTTAGAAAAACAGAATCACATACGCGATGGGCCGAATTTGCAAGTGAAAGAAAAAAGCATACACTCGTCACTTTTCCCCCACAAAATCTTCCGACACACCAAGTTGTCAATACCTCCCAGCTCACTGACGTTATGTTCCCGTCAGCTTTCTTTCTGTTTAGCTGCAGCTATGAATAAAGCAGTATCCACTGGTTGGTAACTCATCAACCAATATTACATCACGCACTATAGTGGTCGTCAAGTTCAAACACGGAGGGGTGGAAAGAAGATTGCTACAGGAGTAGGAATGCATCAGCAAGTTAACAGGAGGAGCTGCCCCTTCTAAGTTTATGGAGGCTCTGAATTTAATCCACCCTTTGACATCAGTCTAGGTGTAAGCTCTTTCCATCATTAAAGACATCCTGAAATAAAAATAGAAGTCGTCGGGAACACTCAGGAGGTCACGCAGCATCGATCGAGAGACAAATTTCCTCTCTCCATAGATGCTGCCTGACCTTCTGAGTGTTAAAGATATCCTGCTTTGTTTTGGGTCTATTTTTTGGGAGGGGGGGAAGAGGAGAACATAGAAGTATTTACACCAATGTAAAACTTACTTTATACACAGCGCAGCTGAGAGGTGTCAGTAGTTTTGAAGTCTGTGTCGGTGTTTATATTCCACACGCAAGCCCCCATCCCTCCTGTTCCCTACCCCCTTCCATGTAGGCATCAAGTTTTCTCCTTAAATACATCGATACTATTTGTTTCGACCACAGCTTTGTAACGCAGGTGTTCAGTGAATGACTATGTATATTTGAGTGTGTATTTAATAATAATAATCCTTGCACTTGATATAGCGCTTATCACGTCATTGAGACGTCTCAAAGGGCTTCACAGATACTGTAAAGTGAATTGACTGAATATTTGTGGGCAAAACACAGCAGCCAATTGGGCACAGCAGCGTCCCACAAACAGTCATGGATTGAGTGATCAAATTAATATTGTTTTTTTCTTGAGGAATTATTATCAGGCATGTGTGTGGCGTAAGGAAACTTGCCCAAGGTTTCGCCCTGACCTGCTAGGAATTGAACCCAGGTCTCTCACTTAGAGTGCTCTAACCATGGAGCTACAGGACTCCACCAAACAGGATTATTTCTGTTTGATCACCTATTTGGTAGCTTACCCCCTTCAACGACAATTACAGTAAAGAGGGGGTGGGAAACGGATGGACAAGACTCAGAGATCGCAAATTAAAAACAGCTTGAACCTAAAGAAGGTTACCATTAATTCCAGGCAGGGCGAAACCTTGGGCAAGTTTCGTTACTCCACACAGAGCCTAATAATATTCCCTCCAAAACCAAAAACAATAATAAATTGGTCATTTTCAATCTACGACTGTTTGTGGGACATTGCTGTGCGCAATTGGCTGCCGCGTTCGCCCACAAATATACAGTCAATTCACTTTACAGTGTGTTCTGTGAAGCGCTTTGGGACGTCCTCCCGACGTGAGAAGCGCTATATCAAAATGCAAGGATTATTATTATTATTATTATTTGTGCGTTTTTTTGAATGTTTCCTAAAAAAGGAAAAACATGGACTTATTGACTTAAACTTCTCTTGTTGTGGATCAGAAAGTCCGAGACGTCGTGCCACACGTCGCTGTCGTCGTAGAGGTAGGTCATGGAGGACTGTAGCGAGGGCTGCAGTGTGTGGGGGTGATACTCAAACAGCCACAGCACAGCTCCCCACACCAGCGCCGAGAACAAGGGGAAGGGGTCCCGCTTGGGCACGTTCACCACACCCTTCTCCACAGCCAGCCGCGACAGCCCGAACAGCACTCGGGACAACAGGTACATGTTTATCTGCCGAGAGGAGAGGAGAGGGGGTGAAGAGAAGACGTAAAAGGAGATGACCCCTCTACCCCCACCCCCAACACCATAGCAAATACCACCTCAACAAGAAGAGGCTCTGAATTTGGATGCAAACATAATAATAATAATCCTTGTATTTGATTTAGCGCCTTATCACGTCTCAAAGCACTTCACAGAACATGCAGTATTTTGTGGGCGAAACGCGGCAGCCAATTGCTCACAGCCGTGTCCCACAAACAGTCGTGGATTGAGTCCAAATTATTATTTTTTTTGGAGGGGTTATTTCCCCTTGAAAACAATGCTCCAAACAACTAACAACCAGGTTCCTACTTACTTCTGGGTAAACAGAGGCATGTGGAGTAATGAAATTGGCCTAAGGTTGCACCCCGCCTGAGAACATCCTCAGGGCAGGTCCTCACCTGTAGCCCAGCGACACAAGGGCTGACACAGTGCCAGACGGTCGGCGAACATACACCAGGCAGAGGACTTTGATTGCCCCATTACACCAAGAAGGGCGTGGCATGGCTGGCCCTGCTGTTTGAAGTTGGGATACCAGATTGGCCAGTCAACTCATTCTGGACAATCAGTGGCAGAATAAAAGAAGCTAAACCACATTCTCAGGCACATGATTCCTTCCCCTCATCCCCTCCCCCATCAATTGTGTTTCAATCTGGCCAGTAGACTTCAACCTCAACCAACCTTCAGGATCTCCCTCCAGCCTCCCCCAAACCACCCCTTTCCCACCGCTAGAGTTTTGACGGTCCCTCTCCCTGGTCGAACACCAGTGCTGAGAAGACTGAAGACCGAGGAACCTGCTCGCTGCTCTGTACCTGGCTGTTGATGTGATTGTTGTCTCCGAACACCAGCCAGCCACCCACGCAGGCCGCCAGGAAGGAGTGGAACTGAGCCCTGTCACCCCTTAGCCAGCGCTGTGCTGCCAGCAGCCCCTTGTAGGTGAAGACAAAGCAGGCCAGGTTCCGGGAATGGGTGTAGGTAGCCATGACGATGGCTTTCAGCTTATCTAACAGACTGGACACACAGGAGGACTAGCTTCAGGATTTAATATTAATCAGTGATGTAAGAATAAATTATTATTAATAACAAAACAACAATGACGATAATGACTAGTTTATCTGTAGGATCGTTGGCTGAGACACCAAGAGAAACTTCTCTTCTCTTCACCAACAGTCCACCTGAACAGGCACAGATGGGACCTGGGTTTATAGTCTCATCTGAAGGCCAGCATCTCTGAAGAAACAGCACTTGACAGGCGCGAGAGAGTCAGCCTAACATGGGGCGAGAGACCAGAGATGCTCACCTTCCACTTTTGAAGAGCAACGTCATCACCAGAGCGTGAGGGGCTCGAATTTTGGCTCCGTACCTGAAATGAGGAGAAACAAAGGCCTCCAATAATCTCGAGACGTGAATGCAATTGACTTCCGCGTTTCGCCCACAAATAAACAGTCACTACACCTTACAGTGTTATTCTGTGAAGCGCTTCTTTGAGACGTCTCAACAATGTGATAAGGCACTGCATCGAATGCAAGGATCGTTGTTAATTAATTAGAATAATATTATAAATACAACGTTGTTACTGTTGATGATGTGGGAGAGTGTGTGGGAGTGTGTGTGGGGATCTGTGTGTGTGTGTGTACTTGAGTGTGTGGTTGGGTGTGTGAGTGGCTGTGTGTGAGTGGGTGTGTGTGAGGATCTTTGTGTGAAGGTGTGTGAGGGTGTGTGGGAGTGTGTGTGGGTCTGTGTGTGAGTGTGTGATGGGGGGAGGGGTGTGTGTGTGAGGGTGTGTGCGAGGGTGTGTGGGTCTGTGTGTGTGTGTGATGGGGGGGGTGAGGGGTGTGTGTGTGAGGGTGTGTGGGTCTGTGTGTATGAGGGTGTGTGTGATGGGGAGCGGGGGTGAGGGGTGTGTGTGTGTGAGGGTGTGTGTGAGGGGGTGTGGGGGGGTGAGGGGTGTGTGTGTGTGAGGGGGTGTGGGGGGGTGAGGTGTGTGTGTTTGTGTGAGGGGGTGTGAGGGTGTGTGATGGGGTGTGTGGGGATGTGTGAGGGGTGTGTGCGTGTGAGGGGGTGTGGGGGTGTGTGTGAGGGTGTGTGTGAGGGTGTGTGTGTGAAGGTGTGTGTGTGAGGGTGGGTGTGAGGGGGTGTGTGAGGGGGTGTGGGGGTGTGTGTGAGGGGGTGTGGGGGGTGCGGGGTGTGTGTGTGAGGGTGTGGGGTGTGTGTGAGGGGGTGTGGGGGGGTGAGGGGTGTGTGTGTGTGAGGGTGTGTGGGGGTGTGTGTGAGGGGGTGTGGGGGTGTGTGTGAGGGTGTGTAGGGGTGTGTGTGAGGGGGTGAGGGGTGTGTGGGGGGGTGAGGGGTGTGTGTGTGAGGGTGTGTGTGGGGGTGAGGTGTGTGTGTGAGGGTGTGTGGGGGTGTGTGTGAGGGGGTGAGGGGTTTGTGTGTGTGAGGGGGTGTGAGGGGGTGTGGGGTGTGTGTGAGGGGGTGTGCGGGGGTGAGGGGTGTGTGTGTGGGGGTGTGTGTGAGGGGGTGTGGGGGTGTGAGTGAGGGTGTGTGAGGGGTGTGTGTGTGTGAGGGTGTGTAGGGTTGTGTGTGAGGGGGTGAGGAGTGTGTGAGGGGTTGTGGGGGGGTGTGTGAGGGTGTGTGTGAGTGTGTCTGTGTGACGGTGTTGGGGTGTGAGGGGTTTGTTTGTGAGGGTGTGTGTGAGGGGGTGTGTGAGGGTGTGTGGGGGTGTGTGTGAGGTTGTGTGTGTGAGGGTGTGGGTGAGGCTGTGTGAGGGGGTGTGTGAAGGGGTGTGTGAGGGGGTGAGGGGGTGTGTGAGGCTGTGTGTGAGGGTGTGGGGGGGTGAGGGGTGTGTGTGTGTAGGGGGTGTGGGGGGGTGAGGGTGTGAGGGGTGTGTGAGGGGGTGTGTGAGGGTGTGTGGGGGTGTGAGGGGGTGTGAAGGGGGGTGTGTGAGGGTGTGTGGGGTGAGGGGTGTGAGGGGGTGTGGGGGGGGTGTGAGGGTGTGTGAGGGGGTGTGTGGGGATGTGTGAGGGGTGTGTGTGTGTGAGGGGGTGTGGGTGTGTGTGTGTGAGGGGGGGTGTGAGGGGGTGTGTGTGAGGGTGTGTGTGAGGGGTGTGAGGGTGTGTGTGTGAGGGTGTATGGGGGGGGTGAGGAGTGTGTGAGGGTGTGTGTGAGGGGTGTGTGTGGGGGGGTGAGGAGTGTGTGAGGGTGTGTGTGAGGGTGTGTGGGGGGGTGTGAGGGTGTGTGTGTGTGGGTGTGTGTGAGGGGGTGTGTGAGGGTGTGTGAGGGTGTGTGTGTGGGTGTGTGTGAGGGGGTGTGTGTGGGTGTGTGAGGGTGTGTGTGTGGGTGTGTGTGAGGGGGTGTGTGTGTGTATGGGTGTGTGTGAGGGGGTGTGGGTGGGTGTGTGTGAGGGGGTGTGTGAGGGTGTGTGAGGGTGTGTGTGAGGGGGTGTGGGGGTGTGTGTGAGGGTGTATGAGGGTGTGTGTGAGGGTGTGTGTGAGGGTGTGTGTGTGGGTGTGTGTGTGGGTGTGTGTGGGTGTGTGAGGGTGTGTGTGTGTGTGTGTGTGAGGGGGTGTGTGTGGGTGTGAGGGGGTGTGTGTGGGTGTGTGTGTGGGGGGGTGTGTGAGGGGGTGTGTGAGGGGGTGTGTGAGGGGTGTGTGAGGGTGTGTGTGTGTGTGTGAGGGGGTGTGTGTGGGTGTGAGGGGGTGTGTGTGGGTGTGTGTGTGGGGGGGTGTGTGAGGGGTGTGTGTGTGGGGGTGTGTGTGAGGGTGTGTGTGTGGGTGTGTGTGAGGGGGTGTGTGAGGGTGTGTGTGAGGGTGTGTGAGGGTGTGTGTGTGAGGGTGTGTGTGGGTGTGTGTGAGGGGGTGTGTGAGGGTGTGTGTGTGGGTGTGTGTGAGGGGGTGTGTGTGAGGGGGGTGTGAGGGGGTGTGTGTGGGTGTGTGTGTGGGTGTGTGTGAGGGTGTGTGTGAGGGTGTGTGTGAGGGTGTGTGTGGGTGTGTGTGAGGGGGTGTGTGAGGGTGTGTGTGTGAGGGGGTGTGTGTGAGGGGTGTGTGTGGGTGTGTGTGAGGGTGTGTGTGTGGGGTGTGTGTGAGGGTGTGTGTGAGGGTGTGTGTGTGGGTGTGTGTGAGGGTGTGTGTGTGAGGGTGTGTGTGAGGGGGTGTGTGAGGGGGTGTGTGTGAGGGGGTGTGTGTGGGTGTGTGTGAGGGTGTGTGTGTGGGTGTGTGTGTGAGGGTGTGTGTGTGAGGGTGTGTGTGAGGGTGGGTGTGTGTGAGGGTGTGTGTGGGTGTGTGTGAGGGGGTGTGAGGGTGTGTGACGGTGTGAGGGTGTGTGTGAGGGTGTGTGTGCGGTGTGTGTGAGGGGTGTGTGTGGGTGTGTGTGTGAGGGTGTGTGTGAGGGTGTGTGTGTGAGGGTGTGTGTGTGTGTGAGGGTGTGTGTGGGTGTGTGTGAGGGTGTGTGTGGGTGTGTGTGTGAGGGTGTGTGTGAGGGGGTGTGTGGGTGTGTGTGTGTGGGTGTGAGGGTGTGTGTGTGGGTGTGTGTGTGGGGGTGTGTGTGGGTGTGTGGGTGTGGGTGTGAGGGTGTGTGTGTGAGGGGTGCTGAGGGTGTGTGTGTGTGTGTGAGGGGGTGTGTGAGGGGGTGTGTGTGAGGGTGTGTGTATGTGTGAGGGGGTGTGTGAGGGGGTGTGTGTGAGGGGGGTGTGAGGGGGTGTGTGTGGGTGTGTGTGAGGGGGTGTGTGTGGGTGTGTGTGTGAGGCTGTGTGTGAGGGTGTGTGTGGGTGTGTGTGTGGGTGTCTGTGAGCGTGTGTGTGAGGCTGTGTGTGTGGGTGTGTGTGTGGGTGTGTGTGAGGGTGTGTGGGGGTGTGTGTGTGGGTGTGTGTGTGTGTGGGGGGGTGTGTGAGGGTGTGTGTGTGGGGGTGTGTGAGGGGGTGTGTGTGAGGGTGTGTGAGGGGGTGTGTGGGGGTGTGTGAGGGGTGTGTGTGAGGGTGTGTGTGTGTGTGAGGGGGTGTGTGTGGGTGTGTGTGTGGGGGTCACGGTGTCACTCACACGGCTCCATTGCGGAATCCCTTCAGTACGGACAGGGCCTCCCGGTAGCGCCGCTCCTTCAGAAGTCGGTTGAGCGCCTGAAGCGCGGCCTCCGCGCGCATCGTCCCCTCAGCCCTCCGGAACAATAACATCGCCGAACCCAACACACTGCGGCTGCGCGGCCCCCAACCGATTCCGACTGGAACCGTCAGTCCCACAAACAAAGGTTCCGGAGAGAAGTCACACATCATCATATCAGACAACTGCTGCCACACACACATACATCATACATACACCACACACACACACATACATCATACATACATCATACATACACATACACCACACACACACATACATCATACATACATCATACATACACATACACCACACACACACATACATCATACATACATCATACATACACCACACACACACATACATCATACATACATCATACACACACATACATACACCACACACACATACATATACATACATCACACACACATATACATATATATATACATCACACACACATATACCTGTATATATACATACATCATACACACATATGCATGTATGTATACATACATCACACACATTATTTATACATCACACACACACATACATGTACATATACATACATCACACACATTATATATACATCACACACACGCATGTATGTATATGTATACATACAGCACACATACATACATACATACATACATACATACATACACACACATATGTATATACATCACACACAAATGTAAATACACAATACATATAGATACACATCACACACATATACATGTATATACACACATACATACACATCACACACATACATACACATCAGACACATATACATACACATCACACATATACATACATACACATCACACACACACACACACAGAGTAAAGAGGGTGTTTAAATTATATAGTTAAATATTGCAATAAAACATGTTTTAATTTTACGAGGTTAATGAAAATCATTCTTTTTCATTTTCCCTAACATCTAAAATTTGTTTATGTAATTTTTTTTTAATGAGATAAATTAATTAATGAGGGATTTCTCCCACAAATTGCAGAGTCACTACGCTTTACAGTATATACTGTGAAGCGCTTGGAGACACCTGCACAACGTGATAAGGCGCTATAACAAATGCAAGGATTATTATTATTTATGGTTGTCATGTCAGGCTCCAATGTGTGCTGTGTCTTAACCATGTGCAAACACACGTGTGCACAGGGAATTACAGGTTGCAATTAGCCAGCAGTGTAGTGATACTGTGAACCTTTTTTAATCAGTTGCTGGTTGTAATAATTAATAATAAAAATCCTCAGATTTGATACAGGGCCTCGTCACTTCAAGACGTCACTGAATTTTACTCAATAATAATAATAAATCTTGCATTTGTTATAGACGTTTTACACGTCGTCGAGACGTCTCAAAGCGTTTCACGGGATACACTGTATGGAGGATTGACTATATTGTGGACAAAACACGGCAGCCAATTGCACACAGCAGTGTCCCCCACAAAAGCCGCGGAGCGAGTGACCAATTTTATTTGGAAGATTGTTGGCCAGGGACACTGGGAGAGAGAAACTCCCTTCTTTTTTCTGAAGTGATGATGTCAATATGCACCAACCTTAGACTCTGAAAAACCAGGCTCCTGCATTATTTTATTTTCCCCTCCACACAAAACACAGGCTGGTGCTGCCACCCAGAGACGTCAAGAGAGCATGTTTTTATTATAATATACTGCTATCATTTAATTCCACTCTCTACAAGACCGCACGTAAGACAGGACATATACACACACGTACATACACATGTGTATGTGGAGGAGGAGGAAGAGGGGGAGGCAGGAAAGGCTTTAACAAACCTTTGTTACTGCTTCCACAGCCATATTGTATAACAATCCTCACCTTTGATACCGTCCGTGCCCATAACATCTCAAAGCGCTTCACAGGCAATTGGTGTCAAGGTGACGTGACTGTGTAATTTTACAGGCAAACCCTGCGCAGAGCAATATTTCCCCCAAACGGTCGTTAAGTGAACGTCCAATTTATTTGCCGAACCAAGACGGTGGGAGAAACCGAATTGAAGGATTCGTCACCACAGGATCGATCTCAAATCTTGTGAAACAAAATGGTCTCACAGGCTGAGACTCGCTGAAATTTCGGGGCCTCTGAGACCTATTTTTCTTTTGGCTTCTTTCTGGTGTTGTCCCGGCGCTCGGTGTAAAGGAGTTTTGGTGATTTTAGGTTTTGTGTAAAAGGGGCAACGTTAATTGACTGTAAAAATGGGAGATGCCACAAGCATCGTTTCTGCTGTATGTGAAGATACAGGGGAGTTGGTGAGTACGCCAATTGTGGAAATACTTGTCAGATTTATATGCAGTTGATCACTCGAGTGAATAAAGTGCTTTAATGGAATTAGCAGGGTCTGCTCTCAGCTCTCCCACCCAATCAATTTTGGTTGCAGTTGGTTTATGCAACCAGTTGCCCCCCGCCACACACACACATACAAACATAACCCCTCCACTGCCATAACCTCTTCAATAAACGTTCATTTACTAATCCTTGCATTTGATAAAACGCCTTATCATGTCGTTGAGGAGTCTCAAAGTGCTTCACAACACGTATTGTAAAATGGGGTGACTGTGTATTTTGTGGGCGAAATTGAGATACACATTCATTTGATCAGTGATCCAGGCATGTAAGCGTGGCCGATGCTTCATGGCACAGATCTTACAAGGGCTTAAATAAGGTTTACTGGTCCTTTATTCAGAGCGGAAAAATATATAGAATCAATGGTTAGTGTTATCAATGATAAGTACTAACCATTGTCAATGTCAAGTACGCTCAACAGTTGTTATTATCAATGGTTAGTATTGTTAATGGTACATACTGGTAATAACAGTGTTAGTACCAATTAATACCAACCCAACAGTGTAAGTATCAGCAAGAGTACTAACAACTGACAGTATTAACCATTTAACAGTTGAATACTGTCAATTGTTAGTGCTCTCACTGGCAGTGATTAATGTTGTCAGTGGGTTAGTATTGTTAGTATGATAGCTACTCTCATTGTTGTAGACTCCACTCACTCCAGGCGCCGTTATCAAATGCAAGGATTATTATTATTATTATTTAAATAGCAAATGATGGTCTTTCCCCTAACAACTGCAAGTCAGACGGAACTTAAAATGAATCACTTAATCAAGAAAAAGGAATGATGATCCAGAAATAACTAATAAATGTGTATTATTATTATTTTTATTGAATGTAAAGTTGTTACAGAGGCAAAGTCAATGGCCAATATGGCATCATCCAACAAACAGCAGAGGTGGAATGTTACCACAAGAGGCCGCTGTAGGTAAGTGAAAGTCTCAGTGTTCTTATACTAAATATTGACCCAAAAGGTCTCTGGTAAAATATTTAGTTACTTTAAATCGATACAGGTTTTATTTTGTCTTAAATCGTTCCCACTGCTTTACCCTGTGCGTTCTCAATCAGATGCTAATGGTTTGTGTGCAAACTCTCAAAGCTCTCCAATTGCGCACAACAGTGTCACACAAACAGTCGTGGATTGAGTGACCAAATTATTATTTTTTTATTTTTTTTGTCTTTTGAAGGGGTTATTACCCCCGGAAAAGCGATGCACCAATTGACTAACAAACAGGTTCCTACTCACTGCCAGGTAAACAGAAGCGTGTTGAGTAAAGAAATTTGCACAACGTTTTGTCCTGCCCGGGAATCGAACCCGGGTCCCCTCGCTTGCGAGGAGAATTCTCTAACCACTGAGCTACAGGACTCCACATGCATGTGTAGGCCGGAGCTTTACATCACCAGTCACATGGTGCCTATCCACCTCTTTCCAGGAAAACAACCGATCCCTTGTACAGTAATAGCATACGGACTTTCTCAGGGTGTGTTGTTCCGCAACTATGTCAAACTCTCCTGCGTCAACAACACAGCTCCCAGTAACAGCTTCACCACAGCCGTGCCTGCACCTGTCTTTGCGGCTGTAACCAACGGCAGTGTGTGCAGGTGAAGGCGCGATCGTCATCAGTTGACTTACTGAGTGATTCCATTTGACATTGCCAAGAGCTGAGTCCTTGCGTTTGATTTCGAGCCTTATCCCACTCAGCTTCTGTTAACCCTACAAGCCAAAGCCCTAATGGGTAGCGTGGTTCTAGCTGGACAAGCAGCGGGAAAGCTGGCCAGACAGCGATATCGATGGCCAGCCGTGTGTGGTTTTAGCTGGTTAGGCTCCAGCAGTTACCTCAATGCACACTCTGGGCTCCCCCAAACTTTGGCTCTTGCCAACCTGGGCCTAATCCTTTCTGGGATTAGGTAAACAGCATGTGTCTCTCCAGGGAGAGAGCGAGAGAGAGAGAGAGAGCGCATTCCATTCCAACAATCTGTCTCCGGGATTTCCATGTGTAGGTGGGAGGCCTGGAATTCTCAGCTTGGGTTGGATGCTCTTAAGCAACGGTGATGGGTTCCACAATTGTCAGACACTCGGCTGATCAAAAAAATCAACATCTCTCCGTTGTCACCTTCCCATGTCACCAGGTCAGCCAGCAGGGAACCTAACCAACTAAATACACCAGGTCGGTCTGGTGGTTGTGGGGTGGGTGGGTGGGTGGGGAGGAGGAATTGTTCCCCAATCCCAAAAGCTCCAGGGGAAGGACCAAGCCCCCACCAAGACAGCTCGTGGCTCCCCCCACCACACGCGTACACTACACACCCACCCACACACCACAAATTTGCTACATTATGTGTTTTAATAACCCTGCGTCTCATAACCTTATAAAGGGTTAAATCCTGCCCTAGCTAAACTAGTGATAAAGTAGCTACATGGGGTGGTGGTGGGGGGGGGGGGGGGGGGAGAAGAATTGAGGCATAGATGCATTTCCTACAAAAAATGTCATCTCAATTTTTTTTAAATCTCTTTGATTTATGGTTTCGCTTGTGCAATCCTGACAGAGAGAGAGAGAGAGAAAGGGGGGAGGGGGGAATTCTCTCCCCACTCCCTCTCCCTTATGATTTTTTTGTCATCTCAATTTTATTTTATAAATTACTGTTTTGCTTTTGCAATCCTGAGCAAGAGAGAGAGGTCCCTTCTCTTCCCTCTCTTGCACCCCCACCTCGCCCCCCCCCCGCCCCATCTCTCCCCTTCCCCAGCCCCATAACCCCTTTTTTTGTCATCTCAGTTTTTTTAAAAAAACTTTTATTGATGGCTTTGCTTTTGCAATCCTGAGAGAGAGAGATAGAGAGAGGTGGTGGGAGGGGGGGGGGGCATTTCATTTTTTTTCTCTCCCCTCCCATCCGCACTCTCAATAACCCCCTCCGTGATGTATTTTTTGCCAAGATGCACCAATTTTATTTTTATAAATCTCTTTTAACTTATGTTTTTGCAACCCAGGGAGAGAGAAAATGGGGGGAAGGGGGACATTTCTCTCCCTCTCCACCCCCCCATAAAAGCCCCCTCCCTTATGTTTTTTTTTCTTTTTATGCTTCAATTTTATGCTTCAATTTTACTCTTAACAAAACAATGTGTGTCTGAATTTTGCCCACAAAACACACAGTCACTCCGCTTTACAGTACGTGCCGTGAAGCACTTTGAGACGTGGTGAGAATTTTTATTATAAAATCTCTTTACTTATGGTTTTGCTTCTCCAATCCTAAGAGAGAGAGAAAAAGAGGGGGGAGTAGGGGGGGGGATCACTCCCCCCCCATCACCACATAACCCCCTCCCTTCATTTTTAAAAAAAAATCTCTTGCTTTTGCAATGCTGAGAGAGAGAGGAGGGAGTGGAGGGGATGGGGGGGGCACTTCTCCCCTCTCTCCCCCCCCCCACCCCATAACAGTCTCTTTATGAAATATGCTTCTGCAACCCTGAGAGAGAGAGAGAAAGGAGTGGAGTGGAGGGGATGGGGGGGGGCACTTCTCCCCTCTCTCCCCCCCCACCCCCCCCATCCTCTCCCCACCCCATAACAGTCTCTTTATGACATATGCTTCTGCAACCCTGAGAGAGAGAAAGGAGGGAGTGGAGGGGTGGGGGGGGGGCACTTCTCCCCTCTCTCCCCCCCAACCCCCCACCCTCTCCCCCCCATCCTCTCCCCCCCCCACCCCATAAGTCTCTTTATAACATATGCTTCTGCAACCCTGAGAGAGAGACACTTCCCCCCCACCCACCCCCCTTTTAAATCATACCCACCCAACCCGTCCTGCTCAGTCTCCCGGTTATCTCTCGGGGAGGGAGAGGGGGGGGGGGGGACAGACTCGCTTTAAGAGCTCCCGGAGCAGTGCAGCTGGTGACCAGTCAATGGTAAAATAAAGGCTCCGCTTGGCTCGGAGTCTGTGTCAAGGGCAGGGAAGGGCAGGCGAGGCCAGACTGGCTGGCGCCACCGAACACCTGGAGCAATTCAGGTTAACAGCATTCCTATACACACATCTGATTCACAGGATTAAACAGACTAATCCTTTTGTCAGCAGATGTGGCTGAGAGTGTGCCAGCAGCACACACAACACCCAGCGGCCACATGAAAGCTTTTATTTATTTTATTTTTTTTTGGGGGGGGCTGGGGGGGGTTTGAACCCCTCCCCCCCCCAAAAAAAAGCAAACTTTTGCACCAAAAAAAAAATCACGAAAAAGAAAACACACGCAGAAGGCAAAGCCAAACTTTTGCAGAATAAGCAGCAAAACAACCCCTCCCCACACACTTTGCCTCAAAGAGGGACAAACACTTTATTGCAAGTTCTTTGGGGGGGGGTTATAACTTTTTTTTTTGGGGGGGGGGTGGATTCTGAGATCATTTGCTGGTTAATTACTTCTTTTTCTTTCCCAAAACTAGTCAGATTCATTCATTTAAGGAGTTTTTTTTTATTGGAGATAATTATTTGATTGGTTTGGCACTGAATTAATGAATGAATGAGGGGGTGGTGGTGGGGGGAGGGGGGGTTGCATTTTTCAGCTTTGCTTTTGAAATAAGTTTGGGATTTATTTTAAAAGCCTGGGGAAAGCTAATCTATAATATTTTTATAAACCGTAGAGAGGTTTAATGTGTTTATTCAAAAATAATGAATAATTATAAGAGGAAAATCGCTTTATTGAAGATAGTGTTGATATATTATTTTAATATATATATGTTGGGGAAATCTAATCTATATTTTATATATATAGTGCTGGTTTAAATCCAAGATACTTGGAGTTTGACCTCTGACTTGCAGATTTCAAAGCGAATGAGAGATAAAAACGAAATCACTGCAGTTTGCAACGTTTTAAAATTAGGTTAACCTCAGAATAGTTGGCAAACAACCTAATAAACATGTCCCACCATAGGGTTTTAAAGGAAAATAGGATTCATATTTTTATACATAATAAAAAGTTTTAATACTTGAGAATGTGGGGGGCGGGGAGAGAACTAGGAAGCAGGAAATCTCCCAACACTAAACTATTGTTTTGCTCTCTTTCTGTCTGTCTCTCTCACAGTCAGATATAAAAGATCGGTTTTCCTTAAGAGTCCCTCTGGCGAGGACTAACTTGGTATTTTTTTTAACTTGCCGTATAGCTCCGAGAGACAATGTTTCAGTGAATGAATCGTGATCTCTGGTCCCATCAGCCATGGGAGCCAAATGGAATCACACTTTCTCCCCCACGAGTTTTTAAATCATATTTTTGGGTCCGGATCTTATTTCGCAAGTTTGATTCTCGTGTGGGAGGGGGGAGAGGTGGTGGGGAGGGAGTTGGTTTGGTAGATATTCAATTATTCAATTCATTGTAATCTACATTTTTAGTTAGAATCAACAATGTTTTTCAAAAAATGTTTTTGAACTTTCATCTTTGGCGAAAACAAAGTTGAAGTTTTTAAGTATGCACAATTCAAATCAATATTTGTTCATCTACTAAACAACAATGACTTGTACCTACCAACCCCTTCATGTGGGGTAGCTAACAGTGGCAGAGCCTGACGTCAAGCCGGGGGAATGCACAGTCACTACACATTACAATGTATTTTGCAAAGCACTTTATGAGATGTCTTCCCCAAAGTTAATCAACTGCTAGGATTATTGCAATAATTATTTTTTAAAGAAAAGATGTCAGGGGGTTTTGACCCGATTCATTTGGAATAACTAAAATCGGATCAACTTCTCTCAGTATATTAGGATTATAAATGTTTAAACAATTGGAAAAGTGATTTTTATATTTATTGATATATATTAAGTAATCTTCGCATTTGATATAGTGCCTTATCATGTCATCGAGACATCTCAAAGTGCTTCACAGGACACACTGTAAAGTGGATTGACTGTGTGTTTTGTATGTATGTGTACGAATATAATAATTCTTGCATTGATATAGCAACTTATCACATTGTCGAGACATCACAAAGTGCTTCCCAGGACAGGCTGTACAGTGCATTAACTGTGCATTTTGTGTGTGTATGTATTGTATAATATATACTGTATGTAAATATGTCCCAACCAATACAAACCGTTGCATGTAATGGATTTAAGTACATATTTGTTAAATTTAATAGTCTGCTTTTGATTTGTAAACTTCCAAGCTTTGATGCCAATTAAAAAGATTTCTGAAAACCTATTGCGGAGGGAGAGACAGACTAATATTATAAAAATGCGTAAGGGGGGAGGAGTAGTATTAAAAGAACTGGGTGGTAACTATTCCCAGAATTTCCTATTTTCAGCAGAATGTAAACAAAACCCACCTTTCTCTCCCTGCCTCAAAAAAAGTGTGTGTGTGTGTGGGGGGGGGGGTTGAATTTATAGCCATTAAAGTCAATTACATGGAGCATTAACCCCCAGCCCCTGGAGTAATCTGGTGAAAATGGTCCCCAATTATCCACAGCCCCTAGAGTCTGGATTGCCCGGATTTACCCCCTGGTAATAACCAGCGTTTAAAAGCAACTCTGATAACAGTCTCAAACCGTCGAGATAGTTATCCACTGCAGTGACACAACAAAACGTGATGTCAACATCCAAGAATTTTTTTATATAGGAATTCTGTCTGATCCTCTGCCGCCACCCCCACACACAGGGTTTTATAACCAAATGCATCCTGCCATAACACACATACATGGCCCCCACTTTCTGAAGAGGTACGTGTCATTGCACTTTTCCTGCATTCTTTTTGAACAAGAAAATGTAAATGGTTTGTAGCACTATCTGTGTGCAGTATTAAGTGCATTGTCTTTTAACGTTGGAATTCAGGTGCTTTAAAACCCTGCCATTGTTGGAGAGTGTCACTGCTCTATCTTCATTCCAATATATCGCCTTCGAACTATTTCCATAAATGCCACAGCTTTCTTCTGTTGTTGGCAGTGATCTGTTAAATATCTTGGGACACGAACCTACGATTACCGCGTTATAACGAGATCCATGCAGACTAGCTGGTTCGTTTCAAACAGGAAAAATCCCTGTAATACAATAATTCCCCATCGCATTCACACCAAGGCACGAATCTTCAGCGACAAAAGAAAATTCGAAATCTTTTTACCCAAAAATTTATTTTTTTTTAAAAAAAGTTTTCGTCATCTTGAAAAAAAAATTAAAAACATTTCTGTAGAAAATTACAACATCGTTGTAAACCATTGGATACACTTACAAAGTATATAAGAATTTACAAATCGAAACACCCCCCTCAAAGATCTCTCTTTTAAGGATGTCAAAAGTTTTTTTGAAAAAAAAACATTTACACTTATTACAAAACTCTTCAAAACCGAGATCTCTCTCCTTTCTGATCACAGCCCGACTTGTGTGGGGCTGATGTGTGAGTGAGTGAGTGAGTGAGTGAGTGAGGAGATCAGACAGATTCCTTCCTTGTCCCAACTCAACTCAACTCCAACTCACTCACTGGGCTTTGCATTAGAAGTTTTGCTGCTGTTGTTGTGGGTTGTCGGGTCTCTCTCTAAGGCACACGTTGCTTTTCTGCCTCTCTCTCTCTCTCTCTCCCCCCCCAGTTCCCTCGTCCACTTGGGGTAGAGAGGGATGGAGTAGTGATGGGCGCCTGTGGACACACTGAGCAGAGCGCATCTTCTCTCCTGTTTGCACCAGGGACCGACTGCGTGTGTTGTGTGTGTGTCAGCGCCCGGACCGGAGCGGACCGGACCTACTCCGTCGTGTCAGCAGTCAAATGTCTCAATGAAACACAAGAAATAAACCATTGAGCTTCGAGTGTCTTATGTGGGTTTTCTCCCGGAGGGGGTGGATGGGGAACTCCACACAGCGAACAAGTCCAGGAGCACTTGGGAACATCACTTGGCATTTGAAATACTGAAAAATATGAACAAAAATACCTATTAATTTTACATATTCAAACAAGAACCCCGAGAGAATGCGCTTAAAATAACTTAAAATAACAGAGGACTTCAGGTTTACTGTTTATACTGAGTTACACACCAGATGTGCTGAGAATTGGGAGGAAACGCGTTGTCCCATTCTTAAAAGTAAATTATTCTTTTAAAAAAACATACAAGAACCCCTTTCTTTCAAAAAATAAAATGCAAACGTAATGAGAGATCCGATTTAAAAATCACAGTGAGTCAGATGGAACTTATACACGGGGTGGGGGGGGGGGGGGGGGGTAACTGGATTAGGAGGGAGTTTAAGCTCCATACCTGGGGGTGCGTCCACTTCAGCGACACAGGATTCTGTCATCACTGCTCACACAGGGAGTCTGAGGGGAAGGAATGAGAGGATGAGAATGAGAAGTTCAAAAAACATTCGTGAAAGAGACTTTAAATTGATTTAAAAAAAGTCATTAAATTGATTTGAGGTACACACACACACACATATATACACACACACGCACTGTCCTGGTTAACTAAAACTGGCCAACTATTTAGGCGTATTATTTAACAGGACACAGACACTCTCACTCGACTCTCTCTGAATGGCAATTACCTCGGAGGCAATTGCAGCCACGTCGGTGGCCAGGCTGGCGAGCTGGGCGTGTGTCGGCTCCTGGGTGCCAGTCTGTGCCGCCTGCTGGCGCATCATGCCCGGGTGAGTGTCCAACTCCACCTGCAGGTCCCAGATGTAGTCGATGACATGCTGGAGGATCTCCACCTTGCTGACCTTCTTGTTCTGGGGCAAAGTGGGCACCAGCTCCTTTAGCTTACTGTAACAACTGTTCATGTCGTACAGGAACATGCTCATCTGCCCGTCCAGCAGGGGAGACATCTTACACTTGGCAATGGAGATGCTTTGCTCGGAGAGACATCTGACCATGTCCTCCCCACTGCATCCCTGGCGTTTCAAGGCGCAGGAGGCACTCACAACTTTCATTTTCAAGAGGCGGGTTTGCTTCGAGCTCGAGTTGGGAGAAACGGGGAGAGGGGCAAAAATAAAATAAAATAAAAGATGGAACCAAGTTGGTGACTGGTTGGGTGCAGCGTAACCAAATCACTCCTCTATAATCAGCTTCAACAGGCGCTGTGACAAGCGGTGAACAGAAGCTTTTATGGGCATCGGGTTCAGTGGTGGGAGTTTCCTAACGTGAGCAAAACAGTGTGTTCCCAACCAATGGGTTGTCCATCTGAGGAACACCCTGGGATGGGCTTCTCGGCTGTGAGAAGCCAATCAATGAGGAACCGGTATCAGGGCTTGGGATCTGAAAGGAAAGGAGAGAGAGAGAGAGAGAGAATAAGCTCACAAATGGAGACAAATGTACATTTTTTTCAGAGTAGTGTGTGAGGGGAGAGGGGGGGGGGGGAGGGGAGATGTGGGAATGCAGCTGCGGTGGGCTGGAAAGATGCAGGTGGGGGTCGCTCTGGGGCGTGGGTGGGGAATGGAACATGGGAATGAAAGCTAACGAGAGTCATCAGATGGGAAATGAGAGAGAGAGACAGACAGACACTCACACAGACAGACACACACACAGACGAGGGGGAAAAAAAAATCATTTCGAATTATTTTCTCTCGTCCCCATTTTTTTTGGCCCCAAAATACGACTCTCTAAACCCAAATCCCAGCTGGGATCACTTATTTTTTTCTGCTGCTGCTGTCTATGTCTCTTACGTCTTCTTGTCTTGTCTCTTTAAACCAAAAAAAACTTAAAACTTTTTTTTAAAAAAAAATAGTTACGCTCTTCTCGACTTGGAGAGATGTGTCTCCAGCTGTTGGTGTGATTTGAATTGCAAATTCGCTTTGGGGTTTATTTGCGGAATTTAAACGTTTTTTTTTGCAAATGTAACGGAATGTCAGGACACCCGAAATGCGACTCACATCGCCTCTGATATTCTCGATGATACACACTATGAAGAAGAATAAGTCTCAAGGAATTAATTGTAAGCAAACCCCACCCCCCCCCCCCCCACCCCCCCCACACACACTCATATATTATTTAAGATGTTTGAGATGGGGGGAAAGACTTTTAAAACTAAATAATAAGTGGATCCTAACCTGTTCAGCCCATATGTCGAGTCTATTTATTCCCTTCTGTATTTTTGACAAAACTTTTTTTTATATATATGTGTGTGGAAGACACTTTGTTCTCGTTCTGGTACAAAAGTTACCTTCATGTCAATAGTTGTCAGCGGGACATGAAGCAAATGGCATTGAAACCGCACACACAACACAACAATGTTGGGGTTTTTTTTTCAAAAAAAAATTAAAAAGTTTTAGGCAGATCGTTACAACTTTTTTTTAAAAAACCAAAAAAAAATAAGTCCCAGGAGACGGAGTTTATTCTCTATTAACAAAGGGCAATGGAGGGCTGAGTCTTCTGAGAAAAAAAAACAGCATTTTTGGGGGTTTTTTTTGGAAAACTTTTTATAGGTTTTTAAAATTCGTCTCAAAAAAAAATTCCTCATTGGTGGTTATAGAGGGGACGGGGGGGGGGTGAGGGGGAGAGAGGGGGGGGGGGGTGAGGGAGTGAGGGGGAGAGGGTGAGGGAGAGGGTACGAAGAGAGTGTGGGGGGGGGGGAGTGTGTGTGGGGGGGTAGTGAGTGTGTGTGGGGGGGTTCTGTGTGTGTGTGTGGGGGGGGGGGAGTGTGTGTGTGGGGGGTAGTGAGTGTGTGTGGGGGGGCAGTGTGTGTGTGAGTGAGTGTGGGGGGGGCAGTGTGTGTGTGAGTGAGTGTGGGGGGGGGCAGTGTGTGTGTGAGTGTGGGGGGGGGCAGTGTGTGTGTGAGTGAGTGTGGGGGGGGGCAGTGTGTGTGTGAGTGTGGTGGGGGCAGTGTGTGTGTGAGTGTGGGGGGGGACAGTGTGTGTGTGAGTGTGGGGGGGGCAGTGTGTGAGTGAGTGTGGGGGGGGGCAGTGTGTGTGTGAGTGTGGGGGGGGGCAGTGTGTGAGTGAGTGTGGGGGGGGGGCAGTGTGTGTGTCTGAGTGAGTGTGGGGGGGGGGGGCTGTGTGTGTGAGTGTGGGGGGGCAGTGTGTGGGGGGCAGTGTGTGAGTGAGTGTGGGGGGGGGCAGTGTGTGAGTGTGGGGGGGGGCAGTGTGTGTGTGTGTGGGGGGGGCAGTGTGTGTGAGTGTGTGTGGGGGGGGCAGTGTGTGTGAGTGTGTGTGGGGGGGGCAGTGTGTGTGTGTGTGGGGGGGGCAGTGTGTGTGAGTGAGTGAGTGTGGGGGGGCAGTGTGTGAGTGTGGGGGGGGGGCAGTGTGTGAGTGAGTGAGTGTGGGGGCAGTGTGTGAGTGTGTGTGGGGGGGGGTTAGTGTGTGTGAGTGTGGGGGGGCAGTGTGTGTGTGTGAGTGTGTGTGGGGGGGGCAGTGTGTGTGAGTGAGTGTGTGGGGGGGGCTGTGTGTGTGTGTGTGAGTGTGGGGGGGGGCTGTGTGTGTGTGTGAGTGTGTGTGGGGGGGCAGTGTGTGAGTGTGGGGGGGGCTGTGTGTGTGTGTGTGAGTGTGTGTGGGGGGCAGTGTGTGTGTGAGTGTGTGTGGGGGGGCAGTGTGTGTGAGTGAGTGTGTGGGGGGGGGCTGTGTGTGTGTGGGGGGGGCAGTGTGTGTGTGGGGGGGGGCAGTGTGTGTGTGAGTGTGAGGGGGGCTGTGTGTGTGTGTGTGAGTGAGTGTGGGGGGGGGGCAGTGTGAGTGTGTGGGGGGGGCTGTGTGTGTGTGTGAGTGAGTGTGGGGGGGCTGTGTGTGTGAGTGTGGGGGGGGCAGTGTGTGTGAGTGTGTGGGGGGGGGCAGTGTGTGAGTGTGTGGGGGGGGGGGCAGTGTGTGTGTGTGTGAGTGTGGGGGGGCAGTGTGTGTGTGTGTGAGTGTGGGGGGGGCAGTGTGTGAGTGAGTGTGTGTGAGTGTATGTGAGTGTGGGGGGGCAGTGTGTGTGAGTGTGGGGGGGGGGGCAGTGTGTGTGTGTGTGGGGGGGGCAGTGTGTGTGTGTGTGTGGGGGGGGGCAGTGTGTGTGTGTGTGGGGGGGGCAGTGTGTGTGTGTGTGGGGGGGGGCAGTGTGTGTGTGTGGGGGGGGGGCAGTGTGTGTGAGTGTGGGGGGGGGCAGTGTGTAAGTGTGGGGGGGCAGTGTGTGTGTGTGAGTGAGTGTGGGGGGGGGGGCAGTGTGTGTGTGTGGGGGGGGGGCAGTGTGTGTGTGTGTGTGGGGGGGGGGGGCAGTGTGTGTGAGTGAGTGTGGGGGGGGGCAGTGTGTGTGAGTGGGGGGGCAGTGTGTGTGAGTGGTGTGGGGGGGGTTAGTGTGTGTGTGTGGGGGGGGCAGTGTGTGTGTGAGTGTGTGTGTGTGGGGGGGGCTGTGTGTGTGTGGGGGGGGGCTGTGTGAGTGTGGGGGGGGGGCAGTGTGTGTGAGTGAGTGTGGGGGGGGGGCAGTGTGTGTGTGTGTGGGGGGGGCAGTGTGTGTGTGTGTGTGTGTGTGTGTGGGGGGGGGCAGTGTGTGTGTGTGAGTGTGTGAGGGGGGGCAGTGTGTGTGTGTGGGGGGGCAGTGTGAGTGTGTGTGAGTGTGTGGGGGGGGGCTGTGTGTGAGTGTGGGGGGGGGCAGTGTGTGTGTGAGTGAGTGTGTGAGGGGGGGCTGTGTGTGTGTGTGAGTGTGGGGGGGGCAGTGTGTGAGTGAGTGTGGGGGGGCCTCTCGGGGCAGCTCCGGGGTGACAGCGCCCCCCAGGTCCCCGCAGCCCTCAGACTGGCAGGCGCCAGGCCCGTGACGTCACCCATTCATGCGGCCTTGACGGCTGTCACGCTGGCGCCGGGCAGGCGGTCTCCATGGCGACGCTCCCGCCAATCAGCCGCACTACAAGGGCGCCGCGCGGGGCAGCAATTAACTGGCAATCATCTGCACCCTGATACCGCGCCCTTTAATTTGTCACCTTAACCCCGCGCCAGAACCTTACACCCGCACACCTGCACAGCCGCATTGTTGCTTGTGTTCCCGAGGCGCCCCCCCCCCCCCCTCACCCCCCCCCCTCACCCCCTCACCCGAGCTTCGCCGCGTTTGGGGTGTATTCCTCTCTCTCTCTCTCTGTGTGTGTATATATATATATATGTTTCGTTGCATTTCATTTAGAAATGTAATTGAGCGACGGCTTTAAATGGTGGTGATGGGGGAGAGGGACAGGGAGGTGGGGTGAGAGGGTGGGGGGGGGGGGGGAGAGATGGGGGGGAATGAGAGAGAAAAGGAGATGGGAATGAAAGAGATGGGGAGGAATGAGAGGGAGATTGGGGATGAGAGAGAGAGATGGAATGAGAGATGGGGCGAATGAGAGGGGGGGAGATGGGGAGGGAGAGAGATATAGAGAGCTGGGGGGGGACGAGGGAGATGGGGCGAGAGGGAGATGATGCGGGGAGATAGCGGGGTGAGAGGGAGATGATGGGAGAGAGGAAGATAGGGGGCGAGAGGGAGATGATGGGAGAGAGGAAGATAGGGGGGCGAGAGGGAGATGATGGGCGAGAGAGGGAGAGGGAGATGATGAGAGAGAGCGGGAGATAATGGGGGGAGATAGGGGGGGTGAGAGGAAGATGATGGGGGGAGAGAGGGCGGTGAGGGAGATGATGGGGGGAGAGGGGGCGGTGAGGGAGATGATGGGGGGAGAGAGGGCGGTGAGGGAGATGATGGGGGGAGATGGGGAGAGAGAGAGGGAGATGATGGGGGGAGATGGGGAAGAGAGAGAGGGAGATGATGGGGGGAGATGGGGAAGAGAGAGAGGGAGATGATGAGAGAGAGAGATGGGGGGAGGGGAGGGAGAGAGGAACAGTTCAATCTGCTCTGCATAGCAATGCATAAACCAGCTGCATCGCTTTGCACTGCAGGATAGCAGTTAACACATTATAAAGCGATTACCGTTCCACTTCTTTTACGGTCTTTATTATACATTTTTTAAACCTTTCCATATAAACTTTAAACTATTATAAAATATATTATACATACATATATGTGGGTGGGGGGATGTCTTATACTCTCGTCTGATAGCTGTCCCTTCACACAGAAAATAATCAATTGAAACTGTTTTTAAGTACATAACTTGCATAAACCCTGATAAACAGTACATTCAGTCAGTTCAGCGTCTGTTAAAAATCTGGATTGTCAATGTTAGAGTGCAATTTACAAAACCCCCTCGATTCTGTCACAATTTCTGCTTTCTTTTTTAAAAAATAACCGTTTTTAATTTTCAATATAACAAAAAAATGATTTTTAAACAAAAAAGTTAACATTTTATGTTTCAAAATAACATTTTTTGAAACAAAAGGTATTTCGACACTTATTCTTGTTGGCTTTGAAACAAAACTGATTGATTGAATGACTAATTGTCTTTATTTAATCCAGCGTTTGCAGTATTTTTTTTAACTAAACTGATTCATTTACAATCAAATGCTACTGTGTCCGAATAAGTCATGATTTTTATATCAGGGATAAAATAATTTGCATTTAAACGCACTGGTCCTCTTAAAGTTGATGTAAATATTGATTTAAAAAAAATGCATGTTCATTTGAAATGATACTGTCTTGTCTTTGTGGCTTCCAGGACTATAATCGTTGCAGACTGACCCCACTGTAACCCTCCTTTCTGAAAATAGCATAATTGCTTTATAATGATATTGCTTTGCATCTAATAATTGTTTTCGATTTAATCTCAATTTCTCTCCCCCCTCCTTATTTTTTTCCTACATCAAAGCTTGGCGTTGCCTGGTAATGTTAACTCCAACCACTGTAACTGTGGATTGTTATGTTATTGTGGGAAACAACGATGCTGAAAAGAGTAATAATGTCACAACTGGGGGGGGGGGGAGCGGGGAATTAATAATAATCCTTGCATTTGATATAGTGCCTTATCTGGTGTTCGAGACGTCTCAAAGCGCTTCACAGGATATACTGTGAAGTGAATTGACTGTATATCTTGTGGGTGAAACGCGGCAGCCAATTGCGCACAGCGGCGTCCCACAAACAGTCGTGGGTTGTGTGATCACATTATTATTTACAACAAGAAATTATAACAAACTTTGCATTTTGCTGTAAGAGATTGCTACAAACAGCAGAGAAACTAACAAGAAATTGTTACAAACTAACAAGAAATTACTATAAACTTACAAGAAATTGCTACAAACTAACAAGAAATTATTATAAACTAATAAGAAATTGCTACAAACTAACAAGGAATGGCTACAAATCGGGGGGGGGGGAGAAAAACAATCAACAATAATTTAAGATTAACTGAAGATATTTTTTATTGAGAGGGAAATCATTTCTAATAAATATTTATTAAATCGTAAACCGATAGGACAGATGGGGGCTGGAATTTCCTTGGAAGATTTTTTTCACCCCGTCTGGTTGATTAAAAAACTTTTTAAAACTCTCACGTCCAGTTGAGATGCCCAACTTCCCACCCCCTCTCAACCCCCTCTCTCTCCTCCCTCCCCCCGCAGCTTCACAGCCCTGTTTGAGGTCACGGCTCACAGACTCCAGACCAGGACTTGCAGGACACTTTACAACAATAGCGGATAAGGGAGGGAGGGTGGGAGAGATTCAATACTGGCGACATTCCGTCTGAACCATTTCTTTACTCTTTCCCCGTGTTCTTTGTTCAGCTGCGAAAACTATCAGTGCTTCCTACAGCCCTCAACAATGCCCAGACCAGATGGGACTCTCCTCCCCACCCCCCACCCACCCCAACCCCTCTCTCTCTCTCTCTCTCTCTCTCGCTCTCTCTCTTTCTCTCCCCCCCCCCCCCCCACCCCTCCCCTCTTTATAACTCATCTTGTGTTTACAGCACATCAGACAAAATAACACACATTCGAGCCTTTGGCGAGTAGAGAAGTTGCATTCCCGCACTTGTTCGATTGTTAAAGGTCTTTTGAGAAGTTCGAAAAACTTTCGAAAAGTTTCCCCGTTTCAATGCAAAGTTTTAATGATAAGCCCAATCCTTGAATTAGATCTGGCGCTTATTCACCCCCTAATTTAATAAATAATCATAATCCTCGCATTTGATACAGCGCCTTATCACATCGTTGAGATTTTTCAAAGCGCTTCACAGGATATACTGTAAAGTGAATTGACTGTATTTTGTGGGCGAAACGCGGCAGCCAATTGTGCAAAGCTCTCTGACAAAAATGCTACAGGACTCCCAACTTGTTCAAAGCTAAATAACAACAAGAAGTTACACCCTGTACAGCGCCATTCACATCAGAAAGAAGTCCCGGGGCGCAGGACAGTCAGGGATTTTGGACCCGAGCTGGGAGTTGTGCTAGGAGAAGGGGAAGAGGGCAGAGGTGGCTGGGGTTGGAGGGTGGCCGAAGGCACGGTCGAAGAGAAAGGCCTTCTGAAGTGTAGTGACTGGATTTTGTTGGGCAGATAGATGCACCCAGCTTGGGCACAGCTGGGTCCCCACAAACAGCCACAAAGTGAATAATAATAATCCTTGCATTTGATATAGCAACTTATCATGTCGTTGAGACGTCTCAAAGCGCTTCACATAAGGAACAAGTCTTAAAGTGCTTTGCAGGATTTTATGGTAAACGTGTAGTGACTGTGTGTTTTGTGAGTGAATGCTATCATGGAATGCTGTCCAGGTCAGAGATGTGAGTGTTGTTACAATATTAATAATAATCCTTGCATATGATATATGGCACCTTATCATGTCGTTGAGACATTTCAAAGCGCTTCACAGGATATACGGTAAAGTGGAGTGACTGGGTATTTTGTGGGGGAAACACGGCAGCCAATTGCACACTGCAGTGTCCCACAAGCAGTTGTGGATTGTGTGACCAAATTTTATTTGGTGGATTGTTGGCCAGAAGGGAGAAACTCCCTTCTCGTTTCGAATAGTGCCGCAGGATCTTTAATGTTCACCCTAACAGGCAGACGGGGAACTCGATTTAACATCTCATCCGAAGGATGGCAGTTCCGACAATGCAACAGCCCTCCCCGGCGCTGCATTGGAGCATCAGTTAAAACTGTGCGATTCCAAATCGTGATGTGGGGCTTGAACCCACAACCTTCTGGCTTAGAGGTGAGGGAGCTACCACTGCGCCAGGCTGACACACAACATGGTAAGTCTCTGACTAAACTTGAGTGAAGTCCCATTCGGTTCATGGAGGGTCCCCTGTAAATGACAGAAAATTATGACTGTTTATTCTGCGACGTACAATCAACCCTGTGACAAACGTTGAGATAAGAGCAAGGGCGGTGAGGGTGAGGGGGGGTAGCAGGAGGAACAGGGTCAGGTAGGTGCAGAGATCAGGGCCAGTAAAGCCTAACCACTGGTGACTCTGTTTCAGGAGATTTTGAAACATTTTGCTCTACACCAGTGTGTCAATTATTGACAGCGTCACCCATTAACAGAGGCAGAGAGAGAGAGTTTATCAGGGAGTATATTTGTGACTTACTTTATACCCAATTACAACTTGGAAAAAATATACTGTGTAGAGCGGGTCTGCCACAGGCAAAAATTCGCCATTCACATTGCACAGATATAATATAATAATAATACGTGCATATGGTATAGCACCTTAGCACGTCATTGAGATGTCCGAAAGCGCTTCACAGGATTCAGTGTAAAGTGGATTGACTGTATCTTGTGGGTGAAATGCAGCAGCCAACGGAGCACAGCAGTGTCCCGTAAACAGTCGTAGATTGAATGACAAAATCATTTATTTATTTGTTTATTGAAGGGGTTATTAATCCCAGAAAGCGATCCCCCAATCCTCCAGACCAATTGACCTGCCACCGCTCGGCTGTTTGCAGGACCTCGCTGTGTGCAAAAAATGGCAGCTGCGTGTGTTTCCTTCCAAAATAAACGTCACTAGACAACAATAATTAGTGTGGGTGCGGTGTTTTGACCTTACAGGTTTCTGCATCAGTGCAAGTGCTTTCTCTTTCTCTCTTTGCTGTAACATGTACACCTTGCGAATGTACAAGAGGAGGTTAACATTTTCTTCATAGGGTTAAGGATAAGTTTGCAGAAAGATGGTTTTATAATAATAATAAATCTTGCGTTTGATACAGCGCCTCATCACGTCTTTGAGATGTCTCGATGGGCTTCACAGAATACACTAAAGGGAATTGACCTGTATATTTTAAGTGAAATGCGCCAGTGAATTGCACACAGCAGAGTCACCAATTATTTTTTGTTAGGGATTATTATCTCCGGAAAGTGATCCGCAAATCGACTAACAACCGAGTTCCTACTTACTGTTGGGTAAACAGAGGCGTGTGTGTGGAATAAGGAAACTTGCCTAAGGTTTCGCCCTGACCTGTGGAATCAAACCCGGGTCCTCTCGCTTGCTGAAGGAGCGCGCTAACCACTACACTACGGGACTCTGGAATGGCGCTTCCTCATGCTGCATGGTTTGCCCTGAGCCGCAGTGGAGCCCGTCAGTCAGTCTGACCCTCACCCACACACACAAGAGTCCCAGCCTAGGGTGCTTGAACCGCCTGCCTTCTGATTCACAGCTCCTTCCCTGAGCCCAGTTCCCACACAAACTATCAAAGCACTTAATAGCTTATAATTAGCTCGCCATCTGGTAGCAGGACTCAGTAGCTGTGCACTGTTGGCATGCCCAGATCTATTGAGAGGAGAGATATTGTGCGATGGAATGCTTTCCACTCCAGTACCCATTGCCTGGTGAATTGGTGTTAGCACAATGTCAGCCGATGTGTGCACAATGAGACCCAGTGTCACTGCTTGTAGTCGGCCCAGTAACTGAACTCTTCAGTGCCATAAACAACACCGAATCTAGTTAATACCAGCTTAATGATTGAGTTAAATGTACTCATTACCACAGAGCCAGTGATCTCCGTACAATGACTGGTCAAAGCAATATGGAAACTTTTTTACATTCATGGCTTTTACATTCACGAAACCTCGCACCTGCTCGTGGGGGCACTTTAGTCTCAGTCTCGCAAAACGCTCTGGTGATTTTTATTGTAATGTAAAATTAATCTTTACACCCGGTGATTAAGGTATCACCCTGTGACTCAGGTGACTTCTGGCAAACACGTGCACATGTAACCTGGCCCTAGGTTTTATGTGAGCTCAGGCAGGTGATCGGAGGTGTGTTGTACAGACTAGCTGGGCTGCAACAATAACTTTGGTGGATATAACACCTTTTACGTACAGGGTGTTCACAAAATCCTGTTACCCACCACCCTCTTTATTTTCTTACAAAGAATTTTTATTTTCTGTTGCAGATGAGTCGAGTGTAACAATGTCTGATACAACAACAACTTGCATTTATACTGGAGTCCAGCAGCTCAGTGGTTAGAGCACTCGCTTTGCAAGCGAGAGACCTGAGTTCAATTCCAGGCAGAGGGTGAAACCTTGGGCAAGTTTCCTTACTCCACACAGAGCCTAATAATAATCCCTCCAAAAAAAAACAATAATAAATTAGTCATTTTCAATCTACGACTGTGTGTGGGACATTGCTGTGTGCAATTGGCTGCCACATTCGCCCACAAATATACAGTCAATTCACTTTACAGTGTGTTCTGTGAAGCGCTTTGGGACGTCTAGAAAACATGAAAAACGCTATATCAAATGCAAGGATTATTATTATTATTATTATTATTATTATACAGCGCCCTTCATGCGAGGTAGCGTCCAAGAAAGTTTGACAGTGGTGGCGTCTGACCCTGAGCTGGGGGAGAAGGAGAGGGGAGGTGAACCGTAAGCATGATCAAAAAGGAAAGTATTTAGGCGGGATTTGAATGTGGGGAAGGAGGGGGCAAGGCTGAGGGATTGAGGGAGAGAGCTCCAGAGTTTCACGGCGTAGTGGCTGAAGGCACGACCATCGATGGTGGAGCAGGAGGGGATGAGGGACGAACAGGAGGCTGAGCGGAGGCAGCAGGTAGGGGAGTGAGGTAAGGTGGGGAGGTGCGAGGGCAAGAAGGGATTTGAAAATGAGTGAGAGGATCTTGAAGTCGATCTGTTCAGTAATTGGGAGTAAGGCAAGGACTGGGGTGATGGGGATACAGAGTTTTGTGCAGGTTAGTATCTGCGCAAGGGAGGGAATTAATTGAATATTGTGTATGGTGAAACGGGGGGTACCAGCAAGGAGGGCAACTTATACCATTAACCTACAGGAACATAGAAACAGGAGGAGGCCATTCAGCCCCTCAAGCCTGTTCTGCCATTCTATTAGATCATGGCTGATCTGTACCTCAACTCCAATTACCCGCCTTTGCCCCATATCCCTTGAAACCCTGATCTAACAAAAATCTACCCACCTCTTGAAATTTTGAATGGATCCAGAATCCACAACCTTTTGGGGGAGAGAGTTCCAAATTTCCACGAGCCTTTGGGTGAAAATTTCCTCCTCATGTTACAGAAGATGTTACACTGAACATGGCAACGGATCATTATTGGTTAGGAAAGTGATGGTGCTCACAACACACACACACAAATTCTCAAAGACTGAGCCAGGAGAGAGGACGGTGCAGGTAGGGTAACAGAGCTGGAGGAGATTGCAGAGGTAGAGAGAGAGGCCAGATTGTGCAGGCCTGCAATTGGTGTTTGCAGGGGTGAATAAGCTAAAGCAGCTAAAACTGTACAGCTTGACATTGCTAGCACTGTTCTGGGAAGCTTTCTCGCTGCTTGTGCAGCTAGGATCACCCTACCCATTAGGGCTTTGGCTGCAGGGTTAACAGGAGCTGAGTGGGATGATTCCTTGTCCCCAGTGACTGGTTAGCCCTTCCAGGTCCTGCCGATGAACCAGGCTGGGCTGTGCTGTCATCAGCAGTGCCCTGGAGTATTGCAGACCCCCCCCTGGCTCAGGAACCAGACTATCGAGATTGCCGCAGAGGCCCGGCTCGATTCTAATATTCCATTGTCAAACATGTCATCTTGGGACCAGTTCAGCTCCAAGGAGACCCCACTTACTCTCCCACACCCCACCCCAGGAGGATAGTAGAGAGTGACATGAGTGAGTGAGTGAGTGAGAGTTAGTGAGTGAATGAGTGAGTGAGTGAGAGAGTGGGTGAGTGAGTGAGTGAGTGGGTTAGTGAGAGAGTGGGTGAGTGAGTGAGCAGGTGATTTGGTTGGTGTTTGGGGGTGAGGGTTAGTGAGATGAGGAGCAGAGGTTGCTGGAAGCATCGCCCCAGCCTCAGACTCCCTCAGCGCAGAGACTAATGACTTAATTACCATGTGAATTCTGGGAAAGGACTCCTGCTCTGAGCAGCGACAGACCCTCTACACACACGGCATTCACTCAGCTCCAAAGGAGGATCATAGTTTTTCCCAGTGGAAAGCCTGGTAGCCAGCTATTGATCTGAATGCTTTTCACCCCACCGCATCCAATGGAACCTACAGCTTAGTTACTGCATTCACTGCTCGACCAGACCACACAGAGCACTGCCTTTTGCTTCTCAGGCCCCGGGGCGGGGGGTTGGGAGGTGGGGATGTGAACTTGTGACAGGTTTAATTTTTTTATGTAAAAAAATAATAATCCTTGCTTTTGATATGGCGCCTCATCACTTCATTGAGACACCTCAAAGCGCTTCACAAAATATACTGTAAAGTGGAGTGACTTTGTACTTTGTGGGCAAAACCCAGCCAATTGTGCACAGCAGCGTCCGACAAACAGTGGTGGATTGAGCGACCAATATTCTTTGTTTTAATACAAGGATTTTTATCATTATTGTTAATCATTATACTGCATCAGAAATAGGAAAATGTTCTCGATACACAGGACAGCATCTGAAACAAGATTTGAATGAGAATATAAATAATAATTATAATCATTATTCTTATATTTGATCCTGCAACTACAACGTCAACCCTTTGCAGGTAATCATTGGCAAATGTTTATATGTCGGTAAAAACACTAGAACTATTTTGGGCACAGTGAGATGCTATAAACAGTTGTGAAATGAATGATTCATCTTATCTGGGGGATTTTCAGCCAGGACACCAGGAGAGAGAGAGAAAGAAATTCCTTTTTCCTTCCCAATAGCACCGTGGGATCTCGAATATCCACCATAAACTGGCAGACAGGACTTCGGTTAAACATCTCATCCGAATGACGGCACCTCTAACATTGCCGCGTCCCCCCAACACTGGGCTGGAGTGTCAGCCTGAACTGTGAGCTCAAGTCCCAACGCAAAGCCGAAACCCACAATCTTCTGACACAGAGGCGAGAGCACTATTGACTGAGCCAAGGCAGAGTAACAGCGGGAGTGAAATCGAACAGTTATCCCTTCGAGTAACCCTGACACTAAACACAATCAATCTTCAATAATAATAATAACAATTCTTGCATTTGATGCAGCGCCTCATCACGTCTTTGAGGCGTCTCAAAGCGCTTCACAGAATACATTGTAAAGTGAATTGACTGTATATTTTGTGGGTGACACCCGGCAGCCAATTGCGCACAGCAGCGTCCCCAGAATCAGCCGTGGAATTGAGTGAACAATGTTTTTTGAAATGAAACTTGCCCAAGGTTTCAACCCACCCGGTAATCGAACCCGGGTCCTCTCCATTGCGAGGCGAGCGTGCGAACCAATACTCTACAGGACTCCACTACAGGACTCGATTTGTAGCTACTACATTGGCCTAATTTTGAAACAATGGGTTGTGGGCAGAGGAGAGACGTTATAACTTGTCACTTGACTCCCCCTTTTCCTCCGCTCTTTATTATTAATAATAAAATAATAATGATCCTTGCGATTGATATATTGGATTATCAGGTCAATCACATTTTTTTAACTGAGGTGTGAGACTGCCATCCTTTTAACCTGACAGCTGTCAGTCTCCACACATGAAGCCCAAACCCCCACACTGTAATAAGTGACTGAACCCTGCCAGCCAGGCTGAACAAGGCCAATGTAATAAGGAACACAACAAAAATATAGCCACATTTACCAAGCAGCGCATTGTTAATCTTGTATTTTATATGAATTTATTTGCCTCCTCTTTCTTCTTCTTTATTGCGACGTCACCGCATCAAATGTAAGGATCAGGGTAATAATCCTCGCATTTGATATTGTAGTTTATCGTGTCGTCAAAATAGCTCAAATGTGCTTCACAGGAGTTTCATTGTATAGTGTAGTCACTGTGTATTTGTGGGCAAATTTCACAGCCAATTTGCACCCAGTGACATGCCACAAACCAGTCCTGAAATGGGATGAGCAATTTTTTTAATCTAAGGGATTTTTGGTCAGGATAATCTTTTTTGAATAAGGACTTGAGATCTTTAATGTCACCTGAACAGGGAGACGGGACCTCAGTTGAACGCCTTATCTGAAGAGTACAATCTGTCAATACAGTGTTTACCTTCTCCTCTCCCTCCCCCACCTGGTACTGATGTGTGCAATTCTCTGTCGCATATTACCCACAAAATACACAGTATATTTTCTCTGAAGCACTATATCAATTGCAAGGATTATTATTATAATTATTACTTTATAGTAATAAGTCCTGTAGCTCAGTGGTTAGAGCAGGGCAAAATGTTGGGCAAGTTTCCTTACTCCGCACACCTCTGTTTACCTAGCAGTAAGTAGGAACCCGGTTGTTAGTCAATTGGCGGATGGCTTTCCAGGGGTAATAATGCCTTCAAAATAAATAATAATAATTTGGTCATTTGATCCACGACTGTTTGTGGGACGCTGCTGTGAGCAATTGGCTGCCGTGTTTCGCCCACAAAATATACAGTCAATTCACTTTACAGTATATTCTTTATAGTATATTCTTTGAGATGTCCCATAGAGTGCCAAATCAAATGCAAGGATTATTATTATTATTACTTTAAAGGAGCATCAACCTCAACTCTGAGCTCAAACTCTCGACTTGGGGCTTGAACCCACAACTCTCTGGCTCAGAGAAGTACCGTCAGAGCCAGCCTGACGTCCTGCTCTTTTTCCAGCTCTCTGGCGACTGCGTTGTATTGGCTCGACTTCTTTTGGGCAGTGAATCATTTCACAGGCCCAAAGAACAACACACGGTTCGGAAGCACTTTACTGCTTTTCTAAAAAAAAATCCGTGTGTGGGGCTTTGCTGAGGGGATATTTCTTCCTCCTTTCTCTCCCTCTCACTCTTTCTTCCTTAACCTCAGAAGCACTTACTCACACTGAAATATCCCTTTTCTTTTCGCCCTCTCTCTCTCTCTCTTTCATTCCCCTTTGAACGCTGGGAACCTGACACTGCCGTTACCAGATGGTGAAGAACCAAAGGAGAGGACGATTTTCTCAGGCCTCCACCACAAGGAAGTTTTATTCTTCAGATGCTAAGCTCCTTCAAATGCAAATGGGGGAAGTTTTGCTCGAACCATTAGCATGACAATGATGGGAAAGCTGCAGACTCCAACTAGCCTCTATCACCCTAATGAAAGATTTCAAGGTTCACAGTACCAGCAAAACAGTAGTGACTCTCTCACTCTCTCGCTCTCGTTCTCTCTGCCTTTCCAGATTTAAACAGGACATTCTGAAAGCAGGCTATCAAAATACACAGTCAATTCATTTTGCAGGATAGCGCTTTGAAACGTCTCAGCGACGTGATGAGGCGCTATTATATCAAATGCAATGATTATTATTATTATGACTTCAAATTATGAGGTATGCACGGCAATGTAATGGGGAGGGAAGGAAGTGTGAGAGGTGGGGCTGTCAGGGGTTGGAGAGGTGGAGATAGCTACAATCTTTTCTTAATAATATATACTTTGAAACCTTGGGTAAATTTCCTTACACCGCCCGCCTCTGTTGAGCCTAGCAGTAACAACAACAACTTGTCTTTATACAGCACCCCTCACGTAGGGTAGCGTCCCAGAGCGCTTGACAGTGTTAAGTAAGTAAGCAAGTAAGTAAGTAGGAACCCAGTTGTTAGTCAATTGGTGAATCGCTTTCTGGGGGTAATAATCCCTTCCGAAAAAATAATAATTTGGTCACACAATCTACGACTGTTTATGGGACGCTGCTGTGTACGATTGGCTGCCATGTTTTTGCCCACAAAATATACAGTCAATTCACTTTACAGTGTATCTTGTGAAGCGCTTTGAGACGTCTCAAGGATGTGATAAGGCCCTAAATCAAATGTAAGGACTATTGCTATTGTGACTTCCAACCAGGCAAGGCTCCCCCACCCCCCCACCCCCAGTACTATACTGGGACACCAGGCTGCACTGGGATCTGGCTGATTTGAACTGTGTGAGCGCACGGGGTGAGAACCAGAGCAGGAAGCTATTTATAAGCAGACGGAAGATCAGATATGGCCGAAAAAAATAACTGATAATTTATCTGATTGGTATCGGAATGCACAAACACACACAGATAAGCTGTGAGCTCTCAAGGCCCATGCTCTGTTGACACTTCCTGTGGTTGTGATACCACCTTGCTAAACGCCCAGTAATTAGCAGCCAGTCTGCAATCAATGTTTGTCACACTTTGGACCCCGGGCGTTTATTTTTAAACAGCGAGTGAGTGAGTCAATGAGTGAGCGAGTGAGTGAGGAGAGATACACTTTTTTTTAGCCCGGCACAAAAGACCCTATTATGTGCATTGAGGATCTGCTGTGCGTCCGTCTGGGAAAGAGGTTTGACAGCGTTTGCCAATAGCACACACAGGCTGGGACGTCAGTTTGGGATAAACACCGAATCTCTGCGCCCACCTCGCCATTGTGTCAATCTGTGGGCTTATGTCACTCACGCCCTCTACCCATTGGTCTGATGGTGTTTGTGTGGTTAGACTCCAGCAGTTATCCCAACGCACATTCTGGGTTCCCCCCAAAGCCTTGGCTCTCGCCAACCTCCACCTAATACTTTCTTATAATTAGGTAAGTAGGATGTGTCCCTCCAGGGAGAGAGAGAGAGAGAGAGAGAGAGAGCGCATTCCATTCCAACAACCTATCTCGGGAATCTCCATGTGTAGATGGGAGGCATGGAATTCTCAGTTTGGCTTGGATCCTCTTAAGCACGGTGATGGGTTTCCGCTTGTGTCAAGACACCTGGCTGACCCCGAAAAAAAGGTGTCAGTGTGTATATTGGAGATGAATTGGATAAAGCTCCCTATTAGGAGCAAGACTAGACCAAATAAAATAAAAATAAGGTCCCAGGCTTCTCACCCGCCATCAGTTTACACCCGCCTTGAGACATTGCGTTATGCCTGGAGATGGTTAAGCAGGCATTGGGTACCCTTTGGTACCAATGAGTCTTGATTTCAACACAATAAGGACTTTCATGTAATAATTCCTTCAAAAAAAATGGTCACTCAATCCACGACTGTTTGTGGGACGCTGCTGTGCGCAATTGGCTGCTGCGTTTCAGCCACAAAGTATACAGTCAATTCAATTTACAGTATATTCTGTGAAGCGTCTCGAATACGTGATAAGGCACTGTATCAAATGCAAGGATTATTATTTATTTTTATTATTATTATAGCAATAATAATCCCGACATCTGATACTGATACAGAGCCTAAAACATCAAAACATCTCAAAGTGCTTCCTACACAGGAATTTTCTGTAAAGTGAAGTGACTTTGTATTTTGTGGGTGAAAACGGCAGCCAATTTGCACGCAGCTATCTCCCAACAATCAGCAATTGAATTTAATTTAATTTACCTAATGGGTAGGGTGGTCCTAGCTGAATAAGCAGCGGGAAAGTTTGCCAGACAGTGCTATCAATGGCAACCTATGATTTGGATACTCTACGCATGTGTCAGACACCCGGCTGACCAAAAAAAAATCAGCAATGATAATAAGAATAATCCTTGCATTTAACACAGCGCCTTATCACGTTGTCAAAATCCAGTCACTCCTCTTTACAGTATATTCTGTGAAGAACTTTTAAACGTCTCGAAGATGTGATAAGGCGCTGTATCAAATGCAAGGATTATTATTATTATTAAGGGCTTTGAGATGTATCGATGATGTGATAATCCACTGCATCATTTGCAAGGCTTATCGTTATTGTTTGGGTGGGTGGGTGTATGAAGCCTCGTGCACGGGACTGGGTGGGGGGGAGAGGGGGTCGAGAGAATGCAACAAAATTGTTGGCTTCATTTGGAAGTATTTTTAGCGGAGCAGGAAGGAGGGACAGAAGTCTCTGTTCCAGGATGTGTGGTGCCAGACCAGCAATGGCACTGCCCATGTTATTTCAGGTTACCCTGTGCCAGCTTCCTGATGGAAATTATATTTTTTTGATTTTTGTTAATTTGAATGTTGCTGAGTAGCTTTGGGTACCACAATCCCCTTTCCCCACTACCACCCCCATCACACCACGCCCTGGGCTATTTTACTTTTTCCCTTGGCCCCCACTTGCTGCCCCATTTATTATAATATTAATAATAAACCTTGCATTTCATATAGCACCATATCACGTTGTTGAGACCTATCAAAGCGCTTCACAGAATATACTGTACAGTGAATTGACAATGTGGACGAAATGCGGAGGTCAGTTTGTGCACAGCAGTGTCCCACAAACAGTTGTGGATTGAGTGACCAAATTATCAAAACATTTTTGGAGGGATTATTGCCCCCGGAAAAGCGATCCACCAAATCGACTAACAACCGGGTTCCTACTTACTGCTGGTTAAATAGAGGTGTGTGGTGTAAGGAAACTTGCGTAAGGTTTCGCCCTGCCTGGAAATCTAATTGCGAGGTGAGTGCGATAACTACTATCCTACTGCACTCCAACAACAATAACTTGCTTTTATTTATATAGCGCTCCTTACTCAGCATAGCATCCCAGAGCACTTAAGACTCCACACAGTCTTATCCAAAGAATTTTAGCTGTGGAGTCTGGACGAAAGCCATTGTGCGTTTACCCTGTGTGTGTGTATGTGGGGGGGGGCCGGGGTGGGGGTGGTGGGGGAGAGAGACACTGTCAGTCTCCACAGATGGTCTCGGAATCTCCCTGAGGCAGCTGCCCTCAGGAAACAGGCCTTGGGCTGCAGTCTCTAAACAACCCCCCAATCACCGAGGCGTGGCAGGATGCAGGAAAATCAAAGGAAGTTGGTGCTGGTTCCAACGGGTCTGATCCGAGAGAGGATGGAGCCAGCGGAGAGGAAGGAGTCCGCCAGGCTGGACTTTATCACGGAGTTCGGCTCGTTTTCCCAGGCTGAGAGATCTGACCCTCGGCAGCTGTGTCTGTGTGTGTATTTCTGTAACTTCTTATGAACAAACCCAATCCACAATCAACATCTGGCAGCACTGAGCTGAGTCCTGACACCACGAGCTTCCCCTTCACACTGTCGTCCCCACCGCACTGGCAATCGCGGGGCAGGGTCTCCAGCAGACTACCACCCTCACAGTGTCTGTGATCAGCGTCAATGGTCAGTGTCCGCTCTTATCCGAGGCCCGAGCTGTGTCAGTCTGGCTCAGTGGTAGCTCTCGCTCTCTCTCGCCTCGGAGTCAGAAGGTTGTGGGTTCAAGCCTCCAAATCAGAACTTGGAATCAATAGTCTAAGCTAATGCTCCAGTACAGCGTTGGTGGGTGGGGGGTGGGGTTGCATTCTCAGAGGTGCCGTCCTTCGGATGAAATATTAAAAAAAATCTTAAAGACGATAACTGGTTACGTTGCCCTGACCTGTTGGCTCAGTGTGCGTCAGGGAGAGTAGAGTGTGTGTGTGTGAGGGGAGGTGCGGGAGAGAGAGAGAGAAAAAGGGGTGGGGGTGGATATTAGTTTTTCTTTTGAACACTCACCTTATGGCTTATTTTTAAAAACAATCCTTTCTGAATCTCTGCGGGCTGGAGGAAGACTATATCAATGATAATAATCCTTGCATTTGATATAGCGCCCTATCATGTCATTGAGACGTCTCAAAGAGCTTCGCAGGATATGTTGTAAAGCGTGTAATTTGTGGACGAAATGCAGCAACCAATTGCGCACGGCAGTGACCCACAAACAGTCGTGGATTGAGTGAACCACGTTATTATTTTTTTATGATGAGGGAAGTGTGTGTGTATGGGGGGGGGTTAGCGTGTGTGCGCGCGGGGGGGGGGGGGGTTATGTGTGTCTGTGCGTGTGTGTGGGGGGTTAGCGTGTCTGTGCGTGGGGGGGGGAGTTAGTGTGTGTCTGTGCGTGTGTGTGTGGGGGGGTGTTAGTGTGTCTGTGCGTGGGGGGGGGGCGGGAGTTAGTGTGTGTCTGTGTGTGTGTGTGTTTAGGGGAATTGTGTGTGTGTGTGGAGGGGGAATAGTGTGTGCTTGGAGTGGGGGAGAGAGTGTGCGTGTGTGTGCGTCGGGGGAGAGTGGTGTGTGAGAGGAGCTGTGGGGGAGAGAGAGAGAGGGAGAGAGAGGAGAGGGGGAAGCGGTGCGGTGCGGTGCTGGAGGGGTTAAGGACCATATGACCGGAATGTGCAGGCAGCACATGGTGAGGTCTGCAAACACGGGCTGACATCCTGGCCAACAGCTGGCCAGACTGACTGGAGCCACTCATCAAGGCAAGAAATATGAAGCAGCCGATTTCCCTATTCAAATCTCTGCAGGTGTGAAGCTTCTCTGTGATCTCGGGCCATCCAGGGAGAAGCTGTATAAACACGGCTCACAGACACCCTGGAGAGACACACTGCAACAACAACAACTTGATTGAACTGTTTCAAGACCCACTTTTTTTTTAAACCCCCCCCCCCACCGCCACCGCGGGCTGCAAAGTTTCGCCCACAAAATACGTACGGGCGATCCACTTTACAGTATGTTCTATAATAATAATAATACTAATCCTCGCATTTGATATAGCGCTTTTCACGTCAGGAGGACGTCCCAAAGCGCTTCACAGAACACACTGTAAAGTGAATTGACTGTATATTTGTGGGCGAACGCGGCAGCCAATTGCGCACAGCAATGTCCCACAAACAGTCGTAGATTGAAAATGATCAATTTATTATTGTTTTGGAGGGATTATTATTAGGCTCTGTGTGGAGTAAGGAAACTTGCCCAAGGTTTCGCCCTCTGCCTGGAATTGAACTCAGGTCTCTCACTTGCAAAGCGAGTGCTCTAACCACTGAGCTACAGGACTCCACGTTCTGTGAGGCTCCATCAGACGCCTCCGCGGCGCGATAAGGTGAGCGCAAGGAGCCACGGAGAGTAATGGTTCGCGCTCTTGCCTCGCAAGCGAGTGGACCCCGGGTTCGATTCCCGGTCGGAGCGAGAGCTTAGGCGTAGTTTCCTTACCCAATTGGCGGATTGCTTTCCGGGGGTAATAATTACAACCACCCAAAAAATTGTAAGCTCAACTCACGATTGTTTGTGGGACACTACTGTGCACAATTGGCTGCTGTGTTGTACACAATCATTCCACTTCTGTGAAGAACTTTGATGCGTCTCAACGACGCAATAAAGCGTTACGTCAAATCCAAGCATAATTCGAAAGCCTCGATCGGTGAGATTGGCGCGACATTGACTGAAGTGCACACACGCACTGCTACTTAGGTAGACTTACTCCACACGGCTGTTTACCGAGCCGTAAGTAGGAACCTGGTTGTTGGTCGACTGGTGGATCACTTTTCCAGGGGGTAATAATTCCTTCCTCAAAACCTTAATAATAAGAATAATTTGGTCACTCAAACCATGACTGTTTGTGGGACGCTGCTGTGCACAATTGGCTGCCGCGCTTCATCTACAAAATACACAGTAAATTCACTTTACAGTGAAGCCTGTGAAGCGCTTTGAGATGTCTCGAAGACGTGATAAGGTGCCATATCAAATGCAAGAAATATTAATATCATTATAGCTGGCCTCACCTACCAGAGGTAGACGATCAGCTGGCTCAGGCACCAGAGCCGTCTTGTGATAAGGTTTCGTCCACAAAATACACCGTCAATTCACTTAACGTTATACTGTTTGAAGCGCTATATCGAATGCAAGGATTATTACTACTAGTACAACTTGCAACAATGCAGAGTGACCTGAGCAAGTCAGCCAGATGGAGCTGAGCTCCTAAACTGAGTTGAGTTCAATGGCTTCAAACCAAACCACAGTTTGAGTGGCTCAACGAGAGAACCCCTGTCCTCCTTTAATAAAACATTTTGTTTTTTAATAGTCCTAAATTCCTGGGAGTATTAATAATGCCAGCGTAGTGATTTATTAATAATAATATAAATCCTTGTATTCGATAAAGCACCTTTTCGTGTCGTTGAGACGTTTCAAAGCGCTTCACAGACTATATTGTAAAGTGGAGTGACTGTGTACTTTGTGAACGAAAAGTAAAGTCGAACACTGAGGACAAACACAAAAGTGCTGGCTCGCTGGGGAAACTTTTTTTTACATACAAAATATATATTTACTGGTCGATATATATTTACTGTTATCTCAGAAAGGATTAAAACCCGTCACAGAAAGAAGAGACGCTACTCGTTGTTTTGTTTTCCAGTTGCAGGACGCAACAGACTTGTGGCGGGGGTGGGCAGGTGGATGCTTCTGCCCACTCTACTTTGGTAACCCCCTGTATCCCCCACTCCCCCCCCGTCCCACCCTTTATGGGGAGTGTGGACAACTTAACAGCACACAGTGGGACACTCCCTTTAAGCAGTCGCTGACTCGCTGGGTAAACACAGGCAACGTTGTGGTACTGAGGACGGCCAGTGAGACAGATGCCAGCCTGGGTTCTGAGGGTGATGATCTCCTGGTTGCCGCTCACCCACCCATGAGCTGGTCATCGAGAGGCTGATCCGCTGTGGGGGGGGAGAGGGTGGCGGTCACCCTCTGCTGGTCAGCAACATCTGCAGTGAGACCAGAACCAGTCGCTCTGTTAACCAGCTGTGTGTGTGGGCGGCCAGTGAGCACCGCAGGACCAGCAGCGTCTCTCAGCATCAGGATATGTGTCCGTGAGTATTTGGGGAGGAGTGGGGGGAGGGGGCGGGTCTCAGTGTCGGGGGGGGGGTGAGTAAGGGGATGGTTAGTGTCGGGGGGGGGGGGGGTTCAGTGTTGGGATGGGGGGGTGTAGTGTCAGGATGCATCTCAGTATGGGGATGGATTGAGAGTGTGGAGGACATACCCAGTTGTGACCGAACAACTAATGTTAATAGTCTCGAACACACACATACACTCACACATGGTTCACACACACGCATAGGTCAACACACACACGCATGCATATGGGTCACACACACACACACACAGGACTCATACAAACAGACACTCACACACACAATAGGCGTTGTAAGCTCGATGATTTGTAAGCCTATATTTGACAGCTGACTCAGGGGTGGGGGGAGCTGTTATCAGGCGGACCCCGGCTTACTCCCCAACTCCTCGCCCTGTCCCGAGTGTGAGACTCTTACTCCGGGGCCAGTACCCACCGTGTGCTCGGAGCCTTTCCTCCTCTTTAATTTCATGCTGAATCCGTTACATCTGCTCGCGATATTTACTGAGCACCAGAGAGGCTACTAGTTCACATCTGGAGTCTAGACTTACTGACTCTGTTGGTAAGGCTCCTCCGTTATGCTGTATCCCTTTCCCAATTGGACACTATTTGCTTAGTTGGCCGTGTGTAATTGGTATTAAAGTGACTCGTTTTATAATGGAGCGTGCTTGTCAGGTGGGGGGGAGGGGGGGGGGAAGAGGGTAGGGGGGAGGGAGGCGAGGTTGGGGGGGAAGATGTCACCGCAGGGGCAGCTCGCGGTCACTTTGGTAGGAAGGCATTTAGCTTTTCGAGTCGTCATGGTTGTTGAAATTGCTTCCACAATTTGGCCCCAACTCACACACTCATCAACTCCGATACTCTGGAGAGAGTGACTGAGAGGTGAGTAAGCGAGTGAGCAAGAGAACAAGAGAGAGAGAGAGAGAGAAAAAGAGTGATGCTCATGTGTTTTAGTGGATGTCATTTAAAACACATTGTTTATACTGTAATAATATATTTTCACTCAGAAAATACACAGTCAATTCACTTTACAGTATACTCTGTGAAGTGCTTTGAGACATCTTGAAGACCTGATATTAATATTATTAATACTCAATCTGGTACAGCACGTATAATATAGGAACTTCTCAAAGCATTTCACAGGGAATTGCTGTCCCGTGTAGTGACTGTGTCATTGTAAGTGAACGCAACAGCTTGTTTGACACAACAACAACAAGATTACATTTGTATAGCGCCTTTCCGGTTTGGAGGACGTCCCAAGCCTGACCAATTTCCCAGGTCCTAATTCTTGGTCAGGACATAAATAATAATAATAATCCTTGCATTTGATATAGCGCTTTTCACGTCGGGAGGACGTCCCAAAGCACTTCACAGAACACACTGTAAAGTGAATTGACTGTATATTTGTGGGCGAACGCGGCAGCCAATTGCGCACAGCAATGTCCCACAAACAGTCGTAGATTGAAAATGACCAATTTATTATTGTTTTTTGTTTTGGAGGGATTATTATTAGGCTCTGTGTGGAGTAAGGAAACTTGCCCAAGGTTTCGTCCTCTGCCTGGAATTGAACTCAGGTCTCTCGCTTGCAAAGCGAGTGCTCTAACCACTGAGCTACAGGACTCCAAACCCTTCCTTTTTCCAGTAGGGACGCGCAAGAGATCTCTACAATGTCCACCTTAACAGGCACAGACCGGACAACAACAAATTACACTTAACAACAACAAATGTGTGTACAGCGCCCTTCACGTCGGAAGGATGTCCCAAGGCACTGGACAGTCAGTTTTTTTTTGGACCAGCGTTACGAGTTGGGGTCAAAAGGGGTGAAGGGCAGCGGTGGGGGACTGGTGGGTGAAGTGTAACCGAAGGTACATTCGAAGAGGAAGGTCTTTAGACTGGACTTGAAAGAGACAAGGGTGGGGTTGGAGGGATTTCAGGTTGACGTGTTTGGTGGGGGGGGGGATATGATACAGTGGGAGCTGTGCTGGAGTGTCAACCCAAATAATAACACTAATAATCCTTAACATTTGAAACAACGGCTTATCACGTGTTGAGACATCTCAAAGTGCTTCGTAGAATATACTGTAAAATGAATTGAGTGTGTATTTTGTGGGCCAAAATTGGCAAAAAAAAGCTCTCTTATTCCCCAAACCCTGCCTTTGGGCTTAAACCCACAAACTCCCACCCCCAGAGGCCGAGAGTGCTACCAACTGGGCAATGGGGAAGTATCTTAGCTTGTGACAAACCACCTACAGTTAAGCCTGAATTCCAGCACCCAACGTGAGCAGCCCTGCAGAGGAGGGTGTGTGTGTATCTGAAGTACATTCGCACAATTATTTATTTTGCTTTATTATTTTTCCTTCGCACACCTCGTTCGCTGTGTGTGTGTCTGTGTGTATGTGCACAGGCCACATTCCAGAGTGTATTAAATCCCAATTTATTAAAATGGGAGGCAGGCCTCGCCTACGGACAAGACTTTCTCACAGGCCCTGGGGGTCATGTTTGCCTCCGCGTAGCTGTCAAGTCGCTGCAAAGGCTCTTTATACCGGGGAGGGGGTGTGGGGGTGGGGGAAAAGAACCACTCGAATAATTCAGGGGGAATAAAAGATCACGGGCAACCAATGGGGCAATGGGGCAGCTGCTCCCGCTATAAAGCACCCAGGAATGAGGGAGAGAAGGGAGAAGGGGAAAAATTCAGTTATGATCTCAAGTCACCAACAAAGTGGGATGTGGTGGAGAGGGGAGAGGAGGGGGGAAGAATTTTTTTTTGTCTTTCCAGATGGTTTCTATGGCAACCCCTGCGCTAGGATGTTCAATGTGTGAGAAAAAGCCTCTGAAACGCACACCTGGCACTGTAAGTTTAGTGAGTTTTAAAATAAATGACTTAAGAGGATTTTTAAAAATAATAAAAATTCTGCCGATGAGAATCAATCCCCCCCCCCCACGACACTGAAGTATGGATGGGTGTCATTTTATGTAATAGTCCTTGCATTTGATATAGTGCCTGATCACATTATTGAGACACCTCAAAGCACTGCACAAAATACATGGTATCTCCCCTAATCTCACCAGATCCCGTAATAGTTTTATTCCCCAATTATCTCCCTCTCTCTCTTTAATCCCTCAACTGATTTGTTGACTATAGCTTTCTGGGGCCGTGCACTCCAGATTCTTATCATCGGATCTACTGAGCAATCCAGCATGATTTTATAACAATAATCCTCGCATTCGATATAGCGCCTTATCACATCGTGGAGATTTCTCAAAGCACTTCACACAGTATATTGTAAAGTGTATATTTTATGGGAAATAATAATCCACGCATTAGATACAGTGCCTTATCGCATCTGACAGCACTCCTCAAAGCGCTCCACCTATTTTTTTAAGAACAAAACTGCAAAGTGTAATGACTGTATTTGTATGCAAAATGTGACACAGCGGCTTCCCAGGTTTGCTGGGAGATAAAGTGCAGCACGAGATGTAGTACAGTCTGTACGTGAATTGAAGACACAGCGAAATGGGTTCTACCCTCAAGAGGCTGTACGATATAAGGTTTTATAGAGAGGAGAGGAGACACACACACATATCGTGGGAGTTTTCTTGGGTGTGTAAATGCAAGAGCGAAGAAAAGGAAAATGTTGCAACTTCCAACAAATTCCCACCAACCCCAACCCCCCACCCAATAAGTCACTGCGCTAAGTTGAACCAGCGGCTGAGCTGAATGGAGAGTCAATACAGCTGACAGCTCATCAACCATCAACAGCTGATTCCGATCCCTATGGTGAGAGATAGTCACCTAGCAACAGGCCGGGCATCAATCTTCCCAGCACTGCCTCTTGTCTGCAGCCGGGAAGCATTTCCTCCGAGCTGAAAGGAGCGCACCTGCACACAGAGAGGACAGTGTCGTGTCAGGAGAGGGCAGCCAACTTAGCACAAAGCTAGAAGGATGAAAGTGACGGGGCTGACAGATTGCAAAGCTGCTTAAATCGACCCTCCAGTTCTCTCTCTCCCCCCCCCCCCCCCCCACCCCCCAACCTCTTTTGTACCTACCTCTGACCACAGGAGAGGCAGACGAGTTGGCCGGAGTCTAAGCGGGTGCAGGATCAGCCTTGCGCGATAATAAGCCACCGCTTGCGTTGGTAAACCACACCTGACCCTGCATCTCAGAGGCTTGGGCTGAAACCTTTGAGATTGTAATAATTTTAATGATAATAATCCTGTCATTTAATATATAAGCTTATAAAAGCACTTCACAGGATAAAGTGAATTGGCTGTATATTTTGTGGGCAAAACGCAGCAGCCAATTGCGCACAGCAGCGTCCCACAAACATGGTAGATTGAGTCACCAATTTTAAAAATATATATATTTTTTAAACCGGGATTATTACCCCCAGAAAGCGATTCGTCAATCGACTAACAACCAGGTTCCTGCTTACTGCAAGTAAACAAGAGATGTGCTGAGTAAGGAAACTTGCCAAAAGTTTTACCCCGCCCGGGAATCCTCTCCCTTGCGAGGCGAGTGCTCCAACCACTACGCTCCGAGTCTCGCGGTTGTGAGTGATTCCACAGTTTCATTTCGAAGTCACTTTTCCCAAAGATCTTCCCAACTGAGGTTGGATTGAAGAACTTACCACAGTTCCACTCGATCTTAAATGTGAAGACAAGAATGGTCCCAGACTAAAGGCCAGGTGAGAGTTTGGGCCTCAGGGGAGGGAAGGTCAGATGATGCTCAGGAGCTGCTGACACTTGATCTGCAGACTCAGGGATGAAGAATGATTATTGAGGGAGGTGCTGCTGGAGGCACCTGGTTTGCACAATTGTATCTCAGCATCAATCACTGTCATTTTGTCTGATTGTCATTCGTGGGACATTACTATGCACAACTGTATTGGTAACAAATACACAGTCACTCCCATTTCACAATAATTCCTGTGAAGCGCTTTGAGACATCCTTCCGCCGTGATAAGGCGCGATAGCAAATATAAGGATTATTATTAGGAAGTGGGGGGGGGAAGGGAAGAGAGGAGGAGGGGATAACAGTAGGTAAAAAAAGGGAACAGATAATCTGTTGGGACTGATGTGAAAGCGTTGTGAGATGTTATATAAAAGCAAGTTGTTGTAGTTTGAAGTGATCACTGCTCTGTTGTTGAAAAAGTGAGCTTCACGTCTGATGAGTCCTGTAGCTCAGTGGTTAGAGCACTCGCTTTGCAAGCGAGAGACCCGAGTTCAATTCCAGGCAGAGGGCGAAACCTTGGGCAAGTTTCCTTACTCCAAATGCCTCATAATAATCCCTCCAAAACTCAAAACAATAATAAATTGGTCATTTTCAATCTACAACTGTTTGTGGGACATTGCTGTGCGCAATTGGCTGTCGCGTTCGCCCACAAATATACAGTCAATTCACTTTACAGTATATTCTGTGAAGAGCTTTGAGACGTCCTCCCGACGTGAAAAGCGCTATATCAAATGCAAGGATTATTATTATTATTATGATCCTGTCACACGAGTGCACAAAATCAGGACTTATTCTCCAACATTCCCAGCAAATAGGAAATGAAGTTAGTTTGGCCTAGAAATTGAATGTACGCACACACACCACACATGTCCATCAACACGTACACGAGCACACATATGATTAATAAAACCCTAAACTGCGTGGGCTCTCGAAATATTGGATTGATAAACTATAGCCAAAGGCTGGTGTGAGGCTGAGCCCAACAGACTGAGCTAATAACCAGCCTCACACCCATGTCGTTGAAATAACTGCACGGAATTTTGGAAAGAAGTCTTGATCTGGAAGTCTTAATCTTCTCTTTGAGTTTTCCCGAATTCAGAATGAATTTGGCGACCGGTTTTCCGGATGCTGCACAATTGTCAACTTTGACGGCGAGGACTGGACCCAGCAGTGAGCTTTTGGATACGTGGCTGATATCAATAGTCAAGGCTCCCGTTTGAAGAATAGTCATTTAGCATTGCATTAGATTGAGACACTTTATACAGAGTTCCCATCTACCTGCTGAAAGTGGACGTTAAAAGATCCTGTGGTGCTGTATCAAATGCAAGGATTATATGCCGGGTATTTCAATACATTCATAGTTCAGAGTAATACAAGTTTCCCTGCAACTGCAACACACACATATATATATATACACACACACACATAAAAATAAAAAGCTTAGCTCAGTAAAATAACTGCAGTGTTTACAAAGCTGAGATTTATGGTTTCTTTGACTCCCTGGCACTATACCCCACTCAATCCTTAACACCTAGCGGCTGAATGTTTGATGTACCTGTTATGTTTAACGAGTACACTGGCCGGACAGCCAGGCTGAACCTTAGCAACTGCTTGTCCAGCTGAAATTGGCGTCTCCACAGCACAATGGATTAACAGCTGGATCTCAGCGGGGCTCTGTCTTCAAACCCATTATTATTCAGATGCAGAGGATGTCATTCAGCACTTTATTAGCTTGAAGGGAAAAGAAAGTGGACAGAACAATAGCACAATATCTCCCAGGGCCAAAGCGACTTTTTTTTTGCACACTGCAGAAAAGCACAGGTTTGTGAAGTGGGCAGTTCCCGGTAAACGTAATCCCTTTTCCCCAGCTGGTCGGTGAGCACGGTTTCACCAAAGGCTCCTGGGCTGGATTCCAGAACTGGCTGACGAACCACTCAGCACGTCTCTCGTTCTCCTGTCTGGGCTTGGATGTTGCTGGGATCGGAGGGCAAAACTGTTCAAATTAAATCACTCCCAGGTCAGGGGTGGACAAGAGTTTTATAAATTTGATACTAGGGTCAAACTCGACCTTTAAACCCAATGTCAGAGAGAGGACGCAGTGACCTAGCAGGGCCTTGTGCTTCTGGCCCGTTTCCGGCACCGAATGTACTGAGCCAAAGAGGAACTTAAGTCCATGTGTTCTGTCACAAAGGAACAATCACTCACGACCCTCTTCCCAATCCTTCAAATTGATTTCATCCCCAAATCACTGTCGACTACCTTGTGAACTTTTATTTTACACTGTGGGCCAGAGTACACAAGGAACAACAGTATCAAACGACATTTACACAACGTGTTTCACGTCAGGAGGATGTCCTAAGGTGCTAGACAGTCAGGGATTTGGACCCGAGCTGGGGAATGGGATTGGGAGAGCCGGAGGGCAGGGGTGACCAAAGGTGCGGTTGAAGAGGAGGGTCTTAACACGGGCTTTGAAGGAGGCTGGGGACATGACTGGAGCCCATTGAGTTGAGGGAGCGGACAGGTCTTTATGGAGCTAGCAGGTCACAGGTAGGGAGAAGCAAGGTTGTGGGGGCCTTTGAAGGAAGAGACGGCATTGGACTCAAACCCAGTGATGAAAGGTGAATATGCTAACAGACCGCCAGTCAGTCCACAATGTACCTTGCTTAACTGGCTATTGTCTTCCAGTAAACAGAGGGATTGGCACCAACCCACATCACTGGTAGTGCCATTAATCACACTAACATGAAACTACGCACAAGGAGAACAGTCTTACACCACAGCACATATTGGATCTAGCACAGGACAAGTGCACCCCCCCAGTCAATGATTCAGAGCAGGTTGACCTGGGGCCTTCCCATGAAAACCATAAAGTACAAGCAACAATTATAATAATCCTTGTTTGATGTTAAGTGTCGCAAGGAATTGCTCTTAAGTGACTAGTGAACACAGCAGCAAATTTGAACAGGTTTTTTTTGTTTGGTGAGTGAGGTTAGACCCCACTCCCTTCCACTAAACCCAATCGTGCTCCTCAAATAGGGACAAGAGTTAACACCCAGACATTCCCCCCCCCACATTCTCTCACACGCATACAATCTCGGCCCCAAATTGTCAAAGAACGACACAGACCTGTCTCCTTTTCATGACCACCTGAGCAAATCAGGGGACTAGATTCCCGCAGTCCAACCCGAGCTGGGTGACCAAGTGCTGTGGTAAGCCTGTCTGTGACCCCCCCTCCCTCCCCCATAAAGGGGGGGTGGGGAGAAGAGGGGGGAGAAGGGGAGAGATCAAACGTAAGATCACTACACTTGACCTTAGCCAAAAGGCAGAGGTTCGCACAGTTAGATCCCAGAAATATCCATTAAAAGTGAATGTACAACTTATTTGGAGGATTGTTGCCTTCCCTTATTGAATAGTGTCACTCTTAACATCCCATAAACACGTAACTGACCAGTGTTAAGTGTCTCATGCGAAGGATGACCTCTTGTAAACACAGCGTTGCCTTCTCTATGCCCCCCACCCCACTCCAAACAAAAACTGAGTGTCAGCCTGGGCTGTGAGCTCAAGTTCTGATGTGGGTCTCAAACACATAAAACCTTCTGGCCCAGAGGAGAGCATGGGAGCGACTGAGTCAGTTAGGGCGGACACGGAACATGACATCTCTCGTACATTGGCTCCGAGGATGTCTGGAATCAAACTTTCATTTCCGTAAAATTCTTAGGGAACAATTCTAAGGTTTTCCCTTTTTAAAATATAGTTTAGACCATAACTGACATTTCATTTTAGTTTCGGTCTCAAGCTGGGAGTTCAGCAAAGTGGGGTGGAGTGAGAATCGCAGGCAAATGCTTGAGGTACCACTCACTGACTTTTGTAGCTCAACGGGTCCCTCTAGTGGATAAACACCACCACAAACAGGACAGGGTTTTAATAATAATAATCCTTGCATTTGATATAGCGCTTTTCACGTCGGGAGGACATCCCAAAGCGCTTCACAGAACACACTGTAAAGTGAATTGACTGTATATTTGTGGGCGAACGCGGCAGTCAATTGCGCACAGTAATGTCCCACAAACAGTCGTAGATTGAAAATGACCAATTTATTATTGTTTTTGGTTTTGGAGGTTTATTATTAGGCTCTGTGTGGAGTAAGGAAACTTGCCCAAGGTTTCACCCTCTGTCTGGAATTGAACTCAGGTCTCTCAATTGCAAAGCGAGTGCTCTAACCACTGAGCTACAGGACTTTTAAACACCTTTTCTCACCAGACAACCATCAGGAGAGCTTGTCTTACTGATCTCTTGAATGAGAAATGTCACAGGGTCTACGTGGACAAGTAAATAAGGGGAAAAAATTAATTTGCTACATGTTTTCTGCATACACAACTTGCATTCACCTAGCACCCTTCACGCTGGCTAGTGTGTGAGCTCTGTATGTATAGGTGGGTAGGGTGGGGCACTAGAGAAAGGGGAGGTGATTATATGTTGCGGTTAAAGAGTAGGATTTAAGGTTTAAAGCATGGGGGTGGGGGAGGCAAGGCAGAGTGATTGAGACAGGGAGGTCCAGAAGTTGGATGCTGTGAAGCACTTTGAGAAACCTCAACAACATGTTGATGCATGATATCAAATGCAAGGATAATTATTCTTATTATCAATAATATAGCACAGGATTCACATCCAATCGGAACTTGCACCTGAGAGAAATCATTGGGGTGCTACAATATTGAGGTGCTGCTTACACCCTTGATATCTAGAGAAAAAAATCCCTTTTGGAAAAAAAACATATGTGTGATTGTGGACAACACTCAATCTGATCCCTCTCTATCCCTTTCTGGTTGGTGCTGCCCACAATACGTCCTACCTGGAAGGCACTGTACATGCGCGAGCGAGGTGCTGTTGACCACTGAGCTGGGAATATCCAATTTGCCACCAGACATAATGTGTTCTTGTCACCGCGATCACAGGATATGATGTCCAGCTGGAATAATCAGAGACGGCAGCAGTGCTGATGCATATAGATAGTGGTGCACACCACAAGTTTATTGCAAAATGATCACAGCCCCTCACGGGAACCAGGTTGAGCAGCTTTGCTACAGTAATGGAAAAGCAGAAAAAGCAAGATTCTCAATAATCACAAAGAACTCTTTTTTAAAAAAAATCCACCCAATTACAATGACCCAGTGTTTAATTTAACCCCGCGTTGCGTTCCAATCCATGATCACACAATTAAATAACTTTCTTCCTCCTTCACTCGTCCCATGAAAACCGGATAGAGATACAAGTCTGAAGGATATGGAACTTCAGGAACGTGTGAACACTCAAGTCACGTGTACCATTTTAACATATACGCACATATCCATGATACATAAAAAGCCGAGCACACTGAACATGTACAATATGGACTGGCAGACTTGTGTACACTGGGCTATAAAATCTCCAAGACTGCTCCTCCCTCTCTCTGCCCCCGCCCCCCCCCCACCCCACATGCACTTACCCCACCCACTGAAAACGTTATTCGGACACTCGCTATAGATTTCTGGAATATTTTGGACTGACAAAAGTTTTAGCTTTTAATCGTCTTGTCGCCTGGGTCAACGAAAGAAAGCTATTGGAAATGGCTCAACTTTTTGGTTAGCGGGTACAAGTGTAAGAAGAAGTGAATGCACTTCTCTGGCATCGAGGACATGATGTACAGCAAAGACACCGCCTTGCTGGAGGCTCGCGCTGGCTACTGAACAGTCAAAAAAAATCAGTCGTCGCGGGATAACACCATTATAAAATAAACCAGTCACAGAGGCCACGTGTAAAGGGAAAGAATCTTGTTAGGGTTAGAAATGAGGTACCATTCTGGAATATTTCCTTTCATCATTTGGCAACGGGCATTGGAGGCCGACGTTTCCCTGAAGAGGGGAAAGTTAAGATACAAAAGGAAAAAGATGCCAAAAAAAATTGGGGGAAAAAAATTGACTGAAAATAGCGTCCTACGGAATCAGAATCACATCAGAGCATAGATCCTGAACCCATGCTCCACTGCCATCATTAAAGGTTCAGTACAAAGTGAAGTCAAATGGGTCGTGGGAATTTAGACTCTATGGTTACGGGAAGCTTGAACATTGTGCTTTTGACACAGAAATACTCCTCAAGATCTCGAACAATCGCAAACCACAGAATGAAGAGCGATAATTAATCGTTGCACGTAAAAGTGACTGAATGGGGGAAACAAAGGCCATAAAGAGATGGATGTCCGGGTTTGCAGGCAGTTTAGAAGAAACAAAAAGCTTAAGAAAGTTTTAAAAATTCACGAGTGGAGAATGAAGCCCAAGAGAGCGCATCGCGGCTCAACACTAAACTCAGGCTACTTCATCCACCCACCCACCCGTCCGTCCGTCCATCCATCCACCTTCTTCGTTATACAGCAAAGAGATTGGCTCATGACTGCAGGCCATTGTTAAAAATAAACCTACAGCTCAAGTGTCCTGGCTGGTGCAATCATTGTTAAGTGTCAAGTACAACGATAAACTTGTGTTGCTACCTGTGCTGGGAAAAGAGGAGAGACCTTTTGGAGGGAGCCTCCAATTCATCTGAAATGGAAAAGTGAAAAGGTGGCAAAGCTTCTGTTAAGAGTAAGATCCTGTAGAATTCATTCAGTTCAATGAGCATGATCCTGTCCTCAACAGTGGTATAAGTGTGGGGGAGAAACCGCGTAAATCACTGGTATTCGAGCGAGCTTCCCAAAACTTCCCCAACCTCAAAAGAAAATAATCGGACAAACAAAAACACAGCTTTTCCTGGCGTCCCACTGGTTAAATGCACTACCATGGTGAGGTAATGATCAACCTACACCAATCCAGGAGGTCCCAGGTTCAAAGCCTTGGTCTCAAGCTAAGCAACTTGACAGTTTGGAGGACACTACAATTTGGCTTGGCCTCTGGGAGATAGATCCTCGTTGGTGCTGTGTGCGGGTGGGTACAAAGCGGGGTCATTTATAATTTGCCCCCTCTCCCTCTGCCCCCCCACCCCCCCCTGCGCTTGCTTCCATTAGTGAATTCAGCATATTCAACAATGATTTCAGTGTGACCGGGGGAGGGAGGAAGGGAGGCGGCTGGGGTGCTGGTTGGTGTAAATTTTGCCCCGGATGGGGGGTGGGGAAGAGAAAGAAAGAGGGGAGAAAAGAGGGAAGTGGGGACTGACACATAAACTGCCACATGCACTGCAGACAGAGGAACACCTCACTAATAGAAACAACTGCAATCATGACAAGTCCCACATTCCAACCAGCTGAAACGAAAACTTCCACCTGAACAATGATGTCGACTGAATTCACTCGGGCAGTTTCAGGTTTACTGGCTGGTGCACTTACGTTCTGTTCAGGACTTTCCACAGGTGGACATAAATACAAGGTACAGTTTAGGGTAAACCTTCACCACCCCCTCCCCAACCTAACACCAAAATATAATCGATCAGTCAATCCTTGATTTCCAAACAAATGCAGCAGGAGGGCAGGGGGAGAGACACAAATGGCCCGTTAGACAAAAAAATAGTCCCAGCATTAAATTCAATACTTATAAATCTACAGTAAGTATTAGCAGCTGATTGAGTCATTTTCCAATAAAAACACTGCTGATTTAAACTCTAGAATTTCCCTTTTAAAAATGCATCCATGGGCTCCAACCAACATGTAAAAAAATAGTGACAGGTGAGATTATATATATATTTTTAAAAACAATTTTGTTTTTGGTAAAAGTGTGAATGACTGTTCCAGGGGAGAAGAATTTTTTTTCTCTCTGCATTTGTTTGTAAAGCAAAACTTAAAAAATACTGGCCTTTGAATTAAAAAGGGTCATTGAAATTTATGAATGACTTGGTAATAAATTAAAACTTTACAGGTAGGCACTGGTATAACCTCGCAGTTTTTTTTATATATACTGTATATAAAACACAGATAAAGAGTAGCACATACATAGAAAACATTTGAATGGAATTGGATAACTAGCATTGTAGCATGATGTGAAAATGAAATACTTTTGTCTTTCCCCTTAAAATTGCCACAAAATAACCCACACACAGGACGCACTTGGCTTGTTAGGGTCTTTGCGTGAAATGAATACAACAGGCAGAATAGGACCGAGGACTTGCTTCTCAATAGACTGCTCGCTGGCATTTTACTACTTCTCTTTCTTGTTTTCTGTCAAATCCTCTGTGGCTTCTTCCGAAGCATCCTTGTCAAGGCCAGTTTTCTCTTCATATCTGCATTTCAAGCGAGAATATACAAGTTATACGCTCTGGTGGGCTGTCACCTTCGATGAGTAAACCATCCACCCCCCGCCCCATCTCCTGTCCTTGTCCAGCGTTCAATCTCTGCAATGTTTTGGGGGAATGGGGTGGCGATGGTGGGAGAAGAGAAAGAAAGGAGTACAACTGGATAGCAATTAAGAGAAGGATTCCTATCTCCTTTTGCCCACCTCCTAGCTCTGATATAAAATTGTACACTCCACCAAGATCAGCAAAAAACACCCACAGACCAAACTTCTGGTCAGACATCACATGAAGCATTAACCAACCCAACCCAGCTTCTTTATTTAACAATTTCAAAGGTTAAATGTTTAGAAAATGTTAAGATGTAGCAATTTATTAAATCAAGCTTGTTAAATTAAGCTGCGTTGCTGGCATTAATGTTGGTTGCTGTGCTTCAAAGGAATAATAATAATCCTTGCATTTAGTGCTTTATCACGTCTTCTAGACGTCTCAAAGCGCTTCACAGAATACACTGTAAAGTGAATTGACTGAATATTTTATGGGCGAAATGCAGCAGCCAATTGCGCACAGTAGCGTCCCACAAACAGTTGTGGATTGAAGAAACTAATTTTTTCTTGATGGATTATTATTAGGTATAATAATAATAATCCTTGCATTTTGATATAGCGCTTTTCACGTCTTCTAGACGTCCCAAAGCGCTTCACAGAATATATTGTAAAGTGAATTGACTGTGTACTTGTAGGCGAACGCGGCAGCCAATTGCGCACAGCAATGTCCCACAAACAGTCGTAGATTGAAAATGACCAATTTTTATTATTGTTTTTTTTTTGGAGGGATTATTATTAAGCTCTTGCCCAAGGTTTCGCCCTGCCAGGAATCAAATTCAGATCTCGCTTGCAAAGCGAGTGCTCTAACCACTGAGTTACAGGAATGTCATCTCCCATAAATACTCTTTCCTACAGGAGTTACTTCCCCACAACGTTGAGCCATCCAAGTTTAGGCTGACAGTCCATCAAGCATGCAAAAAACATGCAAGGCCTTGTCCATCTAATTTGAACGTTACATTGTGATGACTAAGGACATAACTTCTCTCTTTCCAACAAGAGAAGCACTCAGAGACGCTACCTGCACAAAGGCGTTATGTAAATGCATGTCGTTATCAAGGCCTTAGCTTTTGATATCTCTCATCAGAGTTGGGAGTGAATCGACAGCAACAACTCGCATTTATATAGCACCTCTCACACAGGATAGTGTCTCAAGAGCGCCTGAATCAAATTGTGTGAGGAGCTAAAACAGCTTTAAAATTAGAAATATGCGCTTCAACCTGTAATATTTCAGCGTTCTCAAATGAGCTGGAGAGGAGTAGTCTCACTACTGGCCTGCCAATGCTTCACAAGTTTGCAATGCAAATAAGGACTGCATTTTTGTTCCAATGAACAAAAACAATCCAACATACAAAGTTGTAAATAAAGAAGACATATTCAAACCTCCCTGATAGAAAGGTGAAATAAACACATCACACAGACGATAAGACTCAGTCTGCTCATTCCCAAGCCTGCTGGAGAAGCCCAATTGTCGAGAGGCATGCAGAGCAGCTCAACGCATGCATTACAAGCCAATACTGATGCAACGTGTATGGCTTCACTGACACTATCCATAGAGTTCTCTACCGCCCTCGCTTCCCTCACACTCATTTCCCCCACACCTGAGTGCTGGCTGTCTGTCAGCTATAGACTTTGTAGTTACTGGTGGAATTCTACTTCAGTTTAGTTGGAAGAAACATCTTTGCATTCAGTTCTCTATCCCACCCCTACCCCCGCCTACTACTATGCGTAATTCACTGAGTTGTTAAGCTGAGAGCTGGGCAACTCAACAATCTGACTATATGCAATCGAAACAAAAACTTGTGCAATTTACAATGACTAGTGTGGCAGCTGAAAATGACATCAAATGGTATTTAGTTGGCCAATGAACCCAAACTATCAAGTTACAACATTTTTCTCCCTCTCACAGCTATGAGGTTGGCTTCCCAGTGTTACCATCGGTCAATTACTCACCACAGCCCTTCACACGCAGAGTCTATTGTCATGTTAATCAATGATTCAGCATGAGAAACAGTAACTTTATGATTGCTCATAACGGAAACCAAGGTGCAACCAGAATATTCACACTGAAGCATCCGCAGAAGCTGGAAGCTGGTTATAATATTGGTGAGGCTTCTAAATGAGGAAATGAAGTACTACGAGATGATGAGTGACTTAGTGAGGAGAGCTACACTTAAAAAGCACAGGACGCAAGAGTGACAGTCAAAAGGAAGCTTACGCTGGGAGCAGCAGCATGCTGAGCAATACAGAAGCAAAAGCACAGCAAGAAGTCTGGTGTATACCTGGCCAGTTTGCGGTTCCACAAGCCTCTCGTGACAGGACTACATGGGGCTAGGGTTGGTCCGCCTGCGGCGGGGGGAGTTAGGCTTTTGCTGCATAGAGTTGGCCAGGCTAGCTGGGGAGCCTGAGACAGTGGGGAAATGAGTAAGTCTTGGAGTGTGTGGCAAGACCTCAGCTGAAGACTCGTAGCTGATTTGAGTGAGGCAACATGAAGAGGAAGGGTGAGGGGTAAGAGGAGAAGAACAAAAGGAAAAGTTCAGTGTAGACAGCTTTAAAAGAACGGCAACCGTAAAATACAGAACAATCTCAGAAACTCCATTAACAGACGTTTGGTATCCCAAAATCCAAATTGAAACTTAATCTTGAACCATCTGCACTGTCAACTTTATTGTTGTTGTAAGTCAAGGCTCCTCCGCAGAATCAGTACTTAGCACTTGGGAGGAGATCGAGAGAAAGCCATGTTTAAGATGCGAGCCCATCAATGTGTACTCCAAGACGCTACCCCGCGTGAAAGGCGCTACATCATAGAATTAGAATCCTACAGCACAGAAGGAGGCCATTCGGCCCATTGTACCTATTCCGGCTCTTTGAAAGAGGTATTCAATTAGTCCCACTCCCCACACTTTCCCACAGACTAAGTGAATACCCAATCCACTTTTGAAAGTTATTTTTGAATCCTCTTCCACCACCCTTTCAGGTAGTGCATTCCAGAATAGTGTATACAGGTAAATGCAAGTTGTTCTACCGTTCACTTCTTCCAAACCTCAAAGTAGGAATGGCAAGTGCAGCTATAATAGACAATTAATATCAAACTCAGTAGTTCCAATTCAATTGGCCCAATGGACAAGGGTTTCCCTGAAACTAAAGAGGTCACTTTTGGAAAGAAGTAGGTATTCTAGGTCTGATATTCCGATCTATGCAGATTATTGGAGCTCACCGGATTGGCAATATATTTCAATGAATGCAAGTGAACTTATTTCAACTGCAAAAAAATTAATCTAGGGTAGCAGGAGAGACGTCCAAACAATGAACAAAACACGGTTTCACAAAGCAGTCAATCCAAGCTCCTTTTAGCCATGAATCAACATTACCCAAATTTGCAGTCCTTGGTTTCCATTTTAATGAGGAGTCTCTCCTCTGTAGAACTCTTATGTGCCTTTGCAAGCTTGTTTTTAATTGAGGTTCCTGCAACTCGGCTCCAAAGATAACCCGCCCAACCCCCTTCTTTGGTGGTCAGCTCCCGAGTTCTAGTTTGAGGAATCAAAACAAGACGATTCGACACCCACCCCCTCGTGTTTTTCCTCCGCACAGCAGCTGTATTTTGAATTTCAGGTGTTTGCGCTCGGGACCAGGACAAGGTCACCATCAGCCCGCGCCTGAGTCTCTGGATTAATTAAACATCAAAGGCTGAGAGCAGGTGCTTGCTTGGTCTAACGACTTGCCTCGTTTCCTGAGAATTCTCCGCAGTACAAGTCTCTCCCTGCAGCTGGCCCGGGCGAGTGCTAATGATCACCGTGCGGGGGATTCAGTTTGTTTTGTCGTTGTGCTTGGGTAGAGAGTGCCCAGTGCTATGAAGTCAGACCAGCTGTATTCAATGTTAACTGCAGGTCACCTACGACATGCTCGTGAGATACAGTCTGTACGGAGTAAACCCCCACCCATCACTTCTTCCAACTGCCAGGAACATTGCTGATTTGTCATAAATAAATTGTAAAACAAGCAAAAGAAAAATTGTCATATTGCTCATATAAACTCATCCAAGTTGTCCAATTGGTTTCCTCCTCTCCCCCAGCCGACTTCTACGAGGACCTCACCCCAGTGATCGTTCTTCTCATTCTGCGTGCGAGAGCCTGGATGAACAGTGCTTGTTGTCAGGACACTCAATGGGGAAGTGGGGGCAAAACTATCTCCAAGATCAATCCTGCTCGCAACTTTTGAGCCGGGGTCAATAGTTTGTGGTAACAGAGAATTCTGATTGATTTTTGATACAAAATACACAGGTCAATTCATTTTACGGTACATGCTGCCAAGCGTTTTGAGACAATGTGACGTGATCAAATTCAAGGATTATTATTATTCCCCCCCCAAGAAACAGGCCAAATTGCAGTCTCCTTTTCCCTTCCGCCTATCCCCATCCCTGGTGTCCCCGTGAATCAGCGAATTCTACACAGATCAGGATTGATAGCTGGGGTTCCCAGCACTGAACGGCAGCTGCATTCTATTGATGGTTGCTTTGACCGTGGTGTCGAGGAGCCTTGTAACACTTTTTACAAATAGCCGAGCCCTGAGTTTCAATAATAATAATTATCACGCTGTTGAGACGCCCCAAAGCACTTCACAGAATATCCTGTAAAGTGTATTGACTGTATATCTTATGGGCGAAATGCAGTAGCCATTGCTCACAGCAGTGTCCCACAAACAGTCATGGATTGAGTGATCAAATTATTATTATTTTTTTCAAGTGGCAGCTGTTCAAAAATAATTCCAGGGGAAATGGGCAAAGGTTCAGTCAGAACACTCGCTCCTGTCAGTTTAATTCCGTTTCTTTTAACAAGTCACTCTCAGCTGTGAAGGAAGCCCAGAGTGTATAGGTGCCAACTGGGTGGCATTCGGTACATTAATAGGGTGACGAGGTGCCACCTGTTCATAGCAAAGCCATATAATCAAAGCGGAGGTTTGAGAAACGTTGACGGACAGAGATTTTACCAAACAAGCGACCGCATTTCCCCCAGGGTGATTATCACGGCGTTTAATGTTTAGCAGAATTCTTTCCCACCACAAAATCCCAAGTATTTTATTAACGAAAGCACTCGTTGTCAACTGCTCTACAAAATGCCTCTAGTTAAACAAGCAAGAGAGACCATAGATTCCTCAGCTAATCACCTCCCTCACAAAGTGCTGGAAAAAGCTGAATGAAAACTCCCTTCTATCCCTGTGGTGGAGCAGATTATGACCGGTTATTTGAAGCCTCCAGCCTTGTGCCTGTTTTTTTTTAAAAAAAGTTTAAATCTGCTATTATAGTGGAAACTCATAGATCCTAGATTTACAGTATTTCTCAATCCCTTCCCCCCAAAAATAATTATGCTCCAAAACTCTGGAACACTTTCTCTATCCCCCGACTTGTTCTTTCCTTCACTATTTTCAGATTGCGCCCATAGACCTTCGTCTTCAACCACGCCTACAGTCACCTCCACGCTTCCTCTGGCTCAGCGTCGTGCTCTGCCATTGTCGAGCGCTCTGGAACACTACCCTGTGTGAGGGGCGTCGTGCAAATGTTGTTGTTCTCGTTCTCAAGAGGGCAGAGCTGCCTAGTAGGACACTTACCCACTAAGACACACAGAGAAGGAACATCCCGGGTTCAACTGCTGCTCTAAAGCCCATCGCAGCTACGATAACAAAAGGGGTGATGGATCACAAATCAGCCTCCATTCATGAACCCACCAGTGACAATGTCCAGACTCACATTCTGGACAAGTTTCCAAGAGTGCCACAGCCCACAGTTATCAGCAACTAGGGAACTGCACCAAGTACCAGTCATTGACAGGGAAAGAAAACAAGCTGACTCTCTGTCCTGATGTTCTTTATCTGTACACAAGGGGTGATTGATCAGCAATTAAGGCAAACCTTAGAACCTTCGCCCTGAAGTGGAATTTGAGGTCAGTGAGCAGTTTAGCACCTAAATTGTTGGGTTATTTAAGTAAAACACTCCACTCCTGCCACCAATAAGTGGAGTCAAATTTGCACACAAGACAATGAGTATTGCTCAGAGTGGTTCAGAAGCCAGTAAACAAGGATATTCAGAGCAAATTGAGCACTAAGTTTACATACACATCAGATGATCCCTGAAAGGAGTTATTGTTTAGAAACACTACTGGATGCAAAACACACACACTTGCCAGAAGGAAACCGACAACAGGCCTGATTGCATCTTAGATGTGATGACGCATGTTTTCAGGTAGGTCACTGACAAACTGAGTCGGTGTGAATATATGCAAGGTAAGTCCGTGCCAACGTGTACTGGGCACTTTGTATGATGTTTAATAAAGGCAAAAAGGAATTAAAACTGGAAGCTCTCCGAGTTGAACTAACATGGCAAACTTGGGTGAAAATCTGACTGAGCGTCATGTCAACAACAACAACAAGATTTCATTTATAGAGCACCTTTCATGTCAGGAGGATGTCCCAAGGCGCAGGACAGTTGAGTCGGGACCCGAGCAGGGGGGAAATGGTCAGGGTGAGGGGAGGGAGTAGAGAGTCGAGAGGGGAGCTGAAGGCACGGTCGAAGAGAAAGGTCCTGAGACCGGCCTTGAAGGAGGAAAGGGAGGAAGCAAGGCGAAGGCACTGGGGGATGGAGTTCCAGAGCCTAGGGGCTGAAGGCCCGGCCACCGATGGTAGGGCGGTTGGGGGGGGATGTGGAGCAGACAGGAGCCAGAGGAACGGAAGGTACGGCCAGGTAAGTAGGGGGATAGTAGGTCGGAGAGGTAGGAGGGAGAAAGGCCGTGAATGGCCTTGTAGGTGAGGATGGGAATCTTGAATTTGATGAGCGGTTACGAAGATGCCATTTGCATTCTTACCTGAACAGCTCAGTGAGTTCCCCTTTGATCACGGCCACGAGTACTGGGAAGCCAATGCAGGCAGGTACCAGGTACAGGAGAGCAGGCTGCGAATTGGACAAAGAATATCTTGATTAAACAAAAACCATCAACTTGACACAACTTCAACCATGGAACCAAGACAAAAGTAGCTTTCTTTAATAATATAACGATATATATATATAAAAATTGCTCTTGAAAGAGCCACAGAAATTCACGACACAGAAGGTGGCCATTGGGTCTATTGTGGGTCTGTGCTGGTTCTTTGAAGAGCAATCCTTGCGCACACACACAAACTACCTCCTGAGAGCAACCCATTCACTGGAGAGTTATAAACAAAAGATATTAAACCAGTCAGATTCAAGTTTATTGGCGAACTCACAATCAACACTAATAGAGGTTTTTAACAAGCAGCGACAGCCGACACACATTAAACTCAGGGTAACGCGTGCAACAATGTCAGTCGAGATTTAAATGCATTAGACATGGTTGCAGCACCCCCTAGTGGATTAAAAACTTTCCAATCACACAACCGAAGCAGAATTGATCAAATAAATACCTCGGCGCGGATTAGAAAAACAGAAAAATAACTAGAGGCACCTAGATCAAGTTAAGTCGTTAAAAAACAAAACATAAGATAAACATGAGTTGGGGAGAGGCAGGAAATCAGCGCTGCCATTCATGGATACCAGAAACACAGAAATTTACAGCTCAGAAAATGACCATTCGGCCCATCCCGTTGTCCGTGTTGGCTTACGCAGTCCTTGCATATAATGCCCCTTTCCCCACACCGCTGCAATTGACTTTTTTTAAAAAAAAGAACAATACTGTGTTTGTAGAGGAGGAAATATTTTTTAAAAATATAATTCTGGTCAGTGTGTGCAGACAGCAGAAGAGTAGGAACAAGCATTGATCATCTTTCCAGGTTTCATTTCAAAGCTTGACCATAAAGTGTGACGCACCTGAGCATGTTTGAACGTGTGCATTACAAAAATAGTCAGCCCAAGGCCAAAGATGTAAGCCAAGAAGCTGGTGTAGAAATACGTCCGGCTATTCTTCTTCAAACTAGGGGGAGAAAAGAGAGAAATGAAACAAAGCTGGTTGGCAATCACTGCTCACTCTGTGGTAGATCAGTTTTCAACACCAGGAATGAAGATTAGTGAAATTTACTGTAAATACACACCCAATTCCAGCACCGAACTCACAAACACTGAGTAAAGACGAGCATTGATTGTGAAAACAAAAATTTGTGTAATAAACACTGTCTCAACCATCAGAGCCCCCCGCGCCCCCACCCACTCATCTGTCTTTAAGTACAGCTTTAAAAACTACTCCTTGAAACACACCTGTAACGACCTCCTCTTTCTCTGCGCAAGACCCTGTCCTTGTAAAGACGTTACCGTGATGGGTGTTTAAATGCAAGTTGTTGTACTTGTTATTTTTGTGCACACAGACTTCTCAAGCTGTGAAGCGTATTTACTATGTTAAGAATCAATAGCAATCTCCTCAAGATACAATAACATTCTTAAACCCAAACTGACACTCCAGCCTCACTGCCTTATCAGTCTGCAGTATCTGATTGTCTTGTTATGGTTTGCCGACAGTCATCGCCCAGGTCTATTTCCCACCAAAACTCTGTTTGTCCTGTACAAGTGGAAGATTTCTGCTCCACACAGAGAGTTTCAGGTCATGCATTCGAGCCGCTTACCTGACATCGAAGCGCAGCAGAAGAGCAATGAAGATACCTAAAGTGTAAAAAAAAAGATTAATATTCCTCCCTTGCATCACAATGAAACATAGGAACAGGAGTAGGCCATTCAGCCCCTCATGGTTGATCTGTACCTCAACTCCATTTAACCGCCTTTGCTCCACATCCCTGGATACCCTTACCTAACAAAATCTATCGACCCCAGTCTTGAAAATTTGAATTGATCCTGCATCCACAGCCTTTGTGCCTTGTTGGAAGCTAATATCCAGCCTTGACCATATTTATATTGGTCATTAATAGACAACATGGCATTCAGACTATCCTGTAACATTTGGCTTTTAGTTGATTACAATTCTTGTGAAACTATGATGGTATATAATGCAGTGTTAGGGGTGCATTGTACTCCAAAGATATGAAAGTGTAGAAGCGTGTACTTTGCAGCTAACTCCACAGTTTAGCTCACTTAGTTGCACTCTAAGTTGGTACTAGATGCAAATGGGAAACATTCTCTAACGTATATTACCCCACCCCCACACACAGATTTCTCACTGCTTCTGCAATTTGACGTATGACTACACAATTCCCAGTCACTCTCTGGCACCACACCACATGCCCATGATTCACGTGTGAGTCGATAATTCAAAGTGATTGAGCCTCAACAGCAAACGTCATCAGGCTGGCACAGCTGAGACAGATGCTGTCCCCACCTGGTGCCCACACATGAACACCTCCCATGAAATTCCTCTTCCCTAGGCCAATCCTGGAGATCCCCCAAGGCTAAGATTACAACATTTTTTACTTAATGAGACCCCATTGAACTTGAATGACGAGCATTTAAAGCAAGTGTTAGCGCCATACACCTTTAATTTGTGAACTTCATTTGATTCATTCACACTCCAAGAACAAACTGGACAGGCACAATGGGCTGAAAAACTGGAATTCTACACAAGTCACAGAATGTTTCTCAACCGTACAAATCAAACTATTTTTGGCCAGTGAGCATTTTGTAATAAGTTTGAGGTTTGGCTTCATGGAGGGTTGGTGGTAGTGGGTGAGGTGAGGAAGCAAGCCCATTGGAAAATCCATGCATAACACAACGGAGGGGGGGTAATGTGACTTGTCAACCCATGACCCTTTGTCCTACCACTGCCACTCAAATCTCCCAGTGTCAGCCCCCAAGCCAAACCAGCGCTACCCAAGTGGATGTTCTTGGAACCTCCTTGTGGTTTTGATAATATAAAACATATTGTGTTATGAAATGCTACAAGCTTGGAGAGCCCATGTTAAGATATCAGTACCTGGAATAACAATATCGCCCAGACCAAGCATCGCAAAGTTACTGGCGGCAAGTCCTTTCTCCAGAAAATCTTGAGGGAAAACCACTAAGAAAAAAACAATTAAAATCATTTTACTGACAAGAGAATTAAAAACGGCATGATACAGTACATATTACTGTTTTTAATTACCTGTCAGTTGTGCTCACGCTCCATAAACGTACTTTAGTTACACCAGTAGATGTTTGTGGAGAAAGATGGAAAACAATAAGATAGTGAAAAATAATGAATTGGATAGGCACTTGAAAAGGAAAAATTTGCAGGAGTGTGGGGAATAGAACTGGGGAGTGGGATTGATTGGGTAGCTCTCCCAAAGAGACAGCACAGGCACATGGGCCAAATGGCCTCCGTCTGTGCTGTATTATTTCTATAATCCTTTTCTCCACAATCTGATGGTTTATTCCCATCGACAGTGTTAGTTAATGCATCGTTGAAGGTCTGGCTAGCAGATACCAACTTTCCTCGAGTTTTGTTTAGCTGAGGTGATATCCCACTTCTCCGTCGAATGCAACCTCCCTTCCCCTTAGCAGAATGACTATCCCTCCCGCAAGTTGCTGTTGAGTGCCCCCTTCCCAAAGTGGGTGAATTAAAGAACCCGGATTATGGTTTAAAGCCTTGTGTTCCATAGGAGGCTGGTGTTTGGGAAGAGGGGGCACTTCATGGCATGATACAATACAAATTACATTTGTATAGTGCCTTTCACGTTGGGAAGACGCCCCAAGTCGCTGGACAGTCAGGGATTTGGACTCAAACGGGGGTCTGTTGAAAAACAACAATTTGCGCTGTACATTCCAATGGCATATTGGATAAACATACAGCAGCTGGGGCAACCATCCTACAGCCCACAATCAGGAATGTCTGGTTGTGTAGCATCTCATTCCAAGCTGGATAGCGCACAGCGAGACTGGCCAACCAGCAGCCATCTGGTATCCACCCGCCAGCAGAACAACATGTATTTTGCTGACAATTTCCAATTCCATTCCAATGCAGCTGCAGGGATAATCAGCAGGCGAACAAAAAACAAGCTTAATAAACATGTCTCCTTTTTCTCTCTCTGCCCCCCACCCCCACCCCCAACGAAGGCAGGAGTTTCTAGAGGTCATTATGGGGTTTTAGCCTAAGTTTCTCAGTTTTGCAAATTTTAACCAGGTACAGGGAGAATACTGATCATGCAATAGTTGGGACTTTCATCCTCACTGAGAAACTGTGAGCAATTTCTTTTTAAAATAATCAGGAATTGCTCCTTCTTGTGGCTATTCATAGGAGATGCGGGGCTTTTACTGCACTGAATCTTAAGTTAAGTTGGGGCACATTAAAGTCTGAATACACTGAAAAAAATCACACTCAGCACTGACAAATAAATGTGAATCATGGACCATTACAACTGGAAGAATAGCCCTTTAAATAAATGTGAACATGATACAGCGCCCTCTAGGGCACACTTGGGGTAAAGCAGGACTCATTTTTCTCTTAAATTTGGATGAGTTCCTACACAAAGCCACGTGACAAAAATACAACTTGGAACATTGTGCTTTTATTGACCACATCAGCACAAAGAAAGTAGCCCTTTCGCATCAATTTAACATATGCTGAGTTTTGAAATAAGCCCAAATAAGATAACGATTCCTATTTTTTTTAAAGTAATCTATTTTCTTGTAAAACTAGATGAATGAATTAACTGTATAAGCCACTACAAAGGTAACTTCACGTAGAACCAACTGTCAAGTACGAGCACTCAGGAGCTGCGAGAATTGGAACAGGCAGAATCTGGAACCTTAAAAGTGGCTGAGATGGCAACAATAAAGCCTTCTGACTCAATGACAGTGCTGACTTGTCCTGGGAATGGATGCAAGGGCAAGGTCGAAGAGGTGGTATAATAGCCTAGATTTACAAGCTGGAAACTGATCAAGCCATCGCTCAGCTGCGTTCAGTTTTTATTAGGCTGTGGTAACACAGTCTGTGTCTAATCCAAACCGCCCGCCAGCCATCAACATTAATCAGTTCACCATCTTGATAACCAACGTTCCTTCCCCAACCCAATAGCTTGGGCCCTTTACCAAGCCCTCAGGCTACTGCACCTGGATTCCACCAAGCACCCACACAGGTGACCCATTGAGTCTTTGTGAGGAAGTGGTTAACAGACTCACCATTAAGCTACAGCAGCCAACGATGACTGGGAAATAAGGCTGTCAAAATTGGATTCCCACCTTAGCTTCAGTTAGTATCAATTTACAGTATCTGCTCTAGTCCTGAAGAGAGATGTTGACTCACAGTGGAGTGCGCTTTTACAGGCCCAGTGTGCTTCACCCACAAGCACTGCTCGTGCAAGTTAAGTAAGGGCAAAAAGGCATCACAAATGAGCCCAATGCTGGCCACAGGAGGGTGGGGAGTGGTGAGAGTAAGAGTTGGAGAGGAGGAGCGCAATCGGAATGCCTACTTGGTGAATATCCTGCTAAAACGCACTGGGCTCGAATGAAAATGGTGATTTGAACCAAGGTAAAGGCACCCAACATCTGCAGTGCAATATATCAGCGTCTACGAGAGTGTGTGAGCATGCTGTGTATTGTGTGTGCGCGCGCGCGCGAGTGTGTGTTGACAACGCACCAATCCATCACCATAGAATTAACCAAAATCCCAAATAATTGCACCAATTAAACTCACTGCAGGTCATTCTGTACATTAACGTGGTTTCTGAAAACACTTACGTTTAATGGGCGCTTCAAATGACCTGGCTACAGTCACCATGACATTTGTGCCAAACACCTGGAAAAAGAAGAATAAGTGAATGCTGTTTATCAGCACGACAATTGAGTGGGTAGATGGCAATAACTTGTAGCTAAATCCTTATCTGCCAACTCACTGCAGGGAGGCAAATATAATTGAGCACTTGAACATTGTGTGCTTTTTTTTTGCTGGAACAGTCAGTGTGTTAAAACACTTAAACTCAACATTCAGAGCATAAAGCAAATACATTGCAGTATAAATCCAACATGGCATGACTGGCACTGGTGTTGCATAAACTCCCGACTCCTGTTGACAGCTTATGTGAATAAAGATATCACTCGGTACAGTACTGAGCCATACAGACAGACAGTCAGTCGCTGGGTCAAATCTCTTTGCTGAATTAACTGACCTCACCTGGAGGCAGCAGTGGGAGAATGGATAAGACAACTGGTCTCAGAACCACCTCTTTTACTAACCATCACCCATCACCTCCTACTGGAAAGGTGCTCAGTTGCAATGTCCCCTACAACAACAACATGCACTTATATAGCACCCTCCATGCAGGATAGTGTCTCACAGCGCTTAACAGTGGTGAAACCGGACTCTGAGCCGGGGTGGGGGGAGGGAAGAGAAGGTGGCCGTAAGCACAGTCAAAGAGGTAGGTTTTCAGGCAGGACTTGAAACAGGGGAGAGGGGCAAGGCGGAGGGATTGAGGGAGAGTGTTCTAGAGTTTTGGGCCGTAGTGGCTGCAAAGGCGACCTCCCCTGGTAGAGCGGAGGGTACGAGGGAGGAGCAGGAGGCCGGTGCCAATCGAGCGGAGGCATCGGGTGGTGGATTGGGGATGGTGTGTTCTGAATGAGAAGGTTGGAGAGGTAGGGAGGTGCCAGGGAGTGAAGAGATTTGAATACAAGCGTGAGGATCTTGAAGTTGATCCGTCAGTGATGGGGAGCCATCACCTACAATCCAATAGGTAGCACAAGTGACAACCATGGTCAAGATTCACCCCTTTGGGGGAAGGAGAGGGAAAAGAGACTAAACTCAATGACAGATGTGCTTTAAGCTTAAAAACCGCACCCCATTCCCATCATAATGTTATAAAGGAAACTTAAAAAGGCAAATTATATTTTAAGGTCAACCACAACACTTCTCAAAGTGCACTTGACAAATTTAGTGGTAGCAATTGAGTGGGGAAATGAGACATTTAAAAAATGTTGACCAAAAGCATAACTGAAGGAAGAAACACTTACCCAGAACACATCGTAGATAAAAAGTCCACCCAGGAGAATGCAGCCTGTGCTGACGTTGTTCAGATGCAGTAGCTCAACACCGTTGAGAGAAAAGGCTAATCCAAACAGATTGTTGGCAATCCAATGCTGCAACAGAGAAGGATTACAGTTAAAACACACACACAGATAGTCAAGTTTAGCACATGTATAAAATCTTGTTACTCTATCCTGAGATTTGGAGTCCTGTAGCTCAGTGGTTAGAGCACTCGCTTTGCAAGCGAGAGACCTAGGTTTGATTCCCTGCAGGGTGAAACCTTGGACAAGTTTCCTTACTCCACACACCTGATAATAATCCCTCAAGAAAAAAAAACACAATAAATTAGTCATTTCAATCCACGAACGTTTGTGGGACACTGCTGTGCGCAATTGTCTGCCACATTTCACCCACAAATGTACAGTCAATTCACTTTACAGTTTATTTTGTGAAGGGCTTTGAAGACGTGAAAAGCGCTATATCAAATGTAAGGATTATTATTATATTATTATTTATCTAAAGCAGTTTTGCTGATGAACTGATGCATTGATGTTTTTTGCAGCTGGAAAATATCAGTAAAGACACACTAAGTGTCTTACCTGCTTGACTTAACTAGTACAGGTTATGCTCGTTTCTCAAAAGTTCCGATTTCCTCTAACCCCAGACCACCACAGAATTACTTTCACAGAATCTGCACCGAACCACAGAGGAAATCGGGCAGCTGACTATACAGTATTTGAAATGCTCAATGTTACACAAATTAACTATCCAAAGCGGTGGCAGAGAGCAGTCCTATCACAGCATCATGATGTCTGCTATAATGGTGATAGCAGGCATGGTGTAAACTCGGGTTTTGATCTGGTTTGCTCTGGTTTGCCACCACGGAGAGGAGAACAATTTGTATATCAAACCTAAAATTGGACTTGAAGTCCTAACAACTACAATAAGACAGTAATATTTGAGCCTTTAGTCAGGAGCTGGTGTGATGTTTTTTAATTAACAGTAATTGCTGCTTTGCTACCAAGTTACTGTATGGCAGATGGGCCTTTAGAGAGATGAGACATTCTCTATGGAAAAAGGAAACACGTTCTCCTTCCGCCCCAATTTCCTCCGCTTCTACCAATTCTCTCTCCTGAAGGCACTTAGTTTTTTGCTTCTATTGGGAGTATGGTTTCAATCACTGAACCCATAGGACAATACTGTGCAAGTTTTGAAGACAATTTGGCTGGAATACCAAAGGAGGTTTGGGTGAAGAAGGCTTTTTCAGTCCACGTGATCTCATCAGGAGGGATCCCCAGTTAAGCAGTAAACCAAAGAAAAAAAAAGTTCATATCCTAGATGCAATCTTTTTATTTGATTTAGCATCAATTTCTGCATGCATGCAATTCCCCCTGGATGTTACACTAATAGACCAATTAGTAATAGTTTGGAGACGCATTAAATGGTGGTTGACCCAAAAGCCCAAGAAGTCTTTATTGCCAGCCTGCCCTGTCCCATCGTTCATCCCTTATACGGGAAATGCTAAACAATACCACAATCTGTGTCTACATGCCACCTACTTTGACTGAAATTTTGTCAGGGTCAATACATTTATATTCAGTCCTTCATTTTTACCAGGATGGTACCAGGAATGAGGGACTTCAGTTATAAACCTAGCTTCTCTAGCCTCTAGAGAAGTAAGGATTATTCTCCTTAGAGCAGAGAAGGTTTCGCCCACAAATATATGGTCAATTCACTTTACAGCATATTCTGTGAAGCGCTTTGAGACGTCGAGAAGACGTGAAAAGCGCTATATCAAATGCAAGGATTATTATTATATTATTAAGAGGAGACTCAGTAGAAGTTTTCAAAATGATGAGGGGATTCGATAGGGTGAACAAGGAGAAAATTTCCACTGGCAGGTGGGTCGGTAACCCGAGGACACCAATTTAAAATAGTTGTTAAAAGAAATAAAGGGGAGGTGAGGAGACATTTTTTCACACAGTGAGTTGTTGGAATCTGGAATGCATTGCCTGAAAGGCTGGTGGAAGCCGATTCAATGACAACTTCTAAGAGAGAATTAAATAATTATTTGGGGAGGACAAGTTTGCAGGGCTATGGGGAGAGAGCTGGGGACTGGGATTGAGTTGGATAGCTCTTTTCAAAGACATAATGGGTCGAATGGCCTCCTTCTGTGCTGCATAATTCTACGATTCTATGATCAATAGATTAGTATTGATTTAAAGTTCTAGAAGACCATATCACATATAGATTTCTAGGCTTGCCAGCAGAACAATATCTAAATTATTAAAATATAATAATAAAAAAACTATTGCTGGACGCGGGAAGAATACTGTAGTGGTTTTGAAACCTTCATCCAGCACATTTGCAGTTGATCTGTACTTCTCTTTGCCATTCACAATTTTGATACGCGAGTTCAATAGAAGTCAACCCAAGATACAAAACAATGTTGCGTACCTACAGCATTCACAGAACTAGTTTTCAACCTTTCTTTTAATACAATCGCTTCATCTCCACAAAACCTCAAAGTTTCCAAGGGACCATTTTTCATTCACTGAGAATAGCTATTAATAGCTCCGGAGACATTGAAAATAATCATGTCACCAGATGATCACACTGGTTGAAATCATATTGGAAATTTACGAGTTCTTTGTATAGAGTATTTTGTGTTCCTATTTTGAGCACAAGATATCCATTAAGGAGCAGCTGAAAACCAGCTGTGAAATCAGAAGCCTAGTTTTATATTGGCTTTATGTTGTTTAGGATCTGCACAGAGTGAAATGAACTTCACGGGACACAGTTACTGTACTGGACTGGAGTGAACAGTCCAAGGGCAGGTCAGCTTTGAACACTGGAGATGAATGAACGTCATCTTTCTTCATTCTTTGAGCATTGTGGAGTCCTGTAGCTCAGTGGTTATAGAGTACTCACCTCGCAAGCGAGAGACCTGGGTTCGGTTCCCGGCAGGGAGAAATGTTGGGTAAGTTTCCTTACGCCACATGACTCTCAAGTTTATCTAGCAGTAAGTAGGAACCTGGATGTTAGTCGATCGGCAGAATCCTTTTCAAGGGTAATAATGCCTTAGAGAAAATTGGTCACTCAATCCATGAGTGGGACACTGCTGTGTGCAATTGGCTATCACGTTTTTCCCACAAAATATAGTCAATTCATTTTACAGTAGATTCTGTGAAGCATTTTTAGATGTCCATGAAATCCACCACGTGCTCCCTCGACCCCATCCCTACCCCTCTCCTTAAATCCCAGCTCCACCTCCTTCCCCCACTACTCGCCGACATCATTAACCTCTCCCTGTCATCTGGCACTGTTCCTTCCCCGCTCAAAACAGCCACTATCACCCCAACCTAGAAAAAACCTTCCCTCGACCCATCACAGCTATCTAGCTACCGGCCCATCTCAAATCTCCGTTTCCTATACAAGGTCCTTGAGAGAGCCGTTGCCTCCCAGCTTCGCTCTTTCCTCTCCTCTCACTCCCTCCATGAATCCCTACAATCGGGTTTCCGTGCTGCCCAGAGGAGAAGTCTGAGGAGATGGAGCAGGAGGAGGTGAAGTGGAGACTGAAGTTGCCTGGGATGATGAGGCAGTCGGAGCAGAGGCAGAGAGAAGCAAAGAGAATGGAGATGTCAGAGATGAAGGTGGGAGAGAATTTTAGGGGGCGGTAGAGTAAGAGAATTTTCATAGAGAGGTGGGAGGGATGGTAGAGGGTAAGGTGTTCGAAGGAGGGGATAAAGCCGGTGGAGTAGGAGGACAGGACAAGTGACGCGCTGGAGATGAGGGCCACACCACCGCCACGACGGTTAGGACGTGGGGTATGGTGGTAGATGTAGCCGGGTGATGTGGCCTCAGTGAGGGGGAAGGTATCACCTGGGGTGATCCAGTTTCTGTTAGTGCCATGATGTCAATGTTCTCATCGAGGATGAGTTCATTGATGGCCAGGGTCTTGTGAAGATGGAGCAGACATTTTGAAGTCCAATGCGGAGTTGGCAGAGAGTTGCGTGGGATGGGAGAGGGTAGTGGAATGGTTGGGAGGGTGGGTGGGGATGCAGATGAGGGAGGAGAGGTTAGTCCCCAGGGTCAGGGGTGGCTTGCGGCGGAAGTGGGAATGGGACAGTCGGTGTGGTCGCTGCTGGACACCTCAAGGCTTGATTACGAGAACTCCCTCCTCACCAGACTTCCCAACTCTTCCCTTCACAAGCTGCAGATCATCCAAAACTCTGCATCTCGTGTACTCTCACGCACCAGGCTCCGCGACCCATCACTCCCACCCTCACCCGCCTCCACTGGCTCCCATCCCTCAGAGGATCGAGTGCAAGATCCTCATCCTCAGCTTTAAAGCCATCCATGGCATCACCCCCTCCTACCTCTCTGACCTGCTGATTCCCTACCAACCTGCCCGCTCTCTCCGTTTATCAGGCTCCGGCCTGCTCCATGTCTCCCGTCCGACCGTCCTACCATCGATGGCCGGGCTTTCAGCCTCTCTGCCCCCACACTCTGGAACTCCATCCCACGGTCCCTTCGCCTCGCTTCCTCCTTCGCCTCCTTCAAGGCCGGTCTCAAGACCCTTCCCCTCAACCGTGCCTTTGGTCACCCTCCCACCCCTCTGCCTTCCCTCACTTCTACACCACCCCTCCTCCATGCTCAGGCCCCAACACATGACTGTTCAGCGTTTTGGGACGTCCTCCCGACGTGAAAGGCGCTCTATAAATGTCACTTTGTTGTTGTTGTCTCAAAGATGTGATAAGGTGCTATATCAAATGCAATGATTATTATCTTCCTCGGTTACCCCCAGCTTGGGTGCAAATCCATGACTATCCAGCGTCTTGGAATGTACTCCCGACCGATAGGCACTACCCAAATGTATTTTGTTGTTGTTAATTATGAGGTCTGGAACTAACAAGGATTTATGCATATGATCTAGCAAGTGAAGGGAGTAGTGACTGGACAGCAAACAGGAGCAAAAATCATACCCCCCACTCACCCCGAGTTTATTCAGTAGAGACTGGGAGTCAATACCGAGGCTCTCTTTATAGTTGAGTACATGAACATACAGAGCCATTTGATGAGACCCAGACAGCAATGGGTTAACCAGAACACCAATTTACCAAAATTTGATTATTGAAGCCCATTTGATCGATGAGTTGTTCTTACCTTTTTCAGCAAATACCAGACTCCAACTACACTGCTGAACGCAAGGCAGACCAGATCTTTTGTGTCAAACTCATAATTGATGATTTCTAGGAAAACAAAATATAATAGCTATATATATACATACACAGTATATTAAAAAANTATTTTCTTCTACACCGTTTCTTGAAACTCCACAGGCTCAAGGTCCCTCCCAGTAGCTTTGTCCAATGGGCATTACGTTTAAGGCTGCATAGCAACCCTTGACAGCATTGAAGGAGAGAAAGAAGATACTATTCTTATCATTAGTTACTGCCAACAGATAATGCAACTTGCTCTAAGTGGACAAAATAAAATGATTATCTCGGCATCCAGCATATTTGATTGGAAGGACAGTAATAGCTTGTTCTACAGGAGATGTGGACATTAATTCAGCAAAAAACATCCCTCAAATTGAATCTAAACTTTGCACCAGCAGTCAGGCGACTGGTATGCATCAACTTAGTCACATCAGAATCACCCGTTAAAAAGCATGATAAGCAAGGACTGATCACAGCACTTCGTTTGTTTGCTTATATCACTGCTGGGTGGTTTAATACTTAAATATTTTAGTTCTAAACAACTCCCCACATTCAACATTCAATAATTTAACCATCTAACGAAAGCCCTACAACTAAATGGACAATTTCAAGCAATAAAGTGGCTTCCCTCCAGGTCTGCTCTATTGACAGCTGGAGGACAACAACAACAACTGGGATTTATACAGTGCCCTCCATGCCAGACGGCGTCTCAAGAGCGCTTCACAGTAACGGATCCCAGGACCCAGCCAGGTGGAGGGGGAGCCAGGTGGAGGGGGAGAAAGGTGACCAAAGGCGCGGTTGAAAAGAAAGGTCTTCAGCAGAGACCTGAAAATAGGGAGGGAGCGAGGCGAAGGGAGTGAGGAAGGCAGTTCCAGAGCCTCGGGGCATAGTGGCTGAAGGCATGGCCGCCGAGGGTGGAGCGGAGGACTCGGGGGACGAGGAGGAGGCCAGACCCAGAGGAACAAAGGCAACGGGTACTGTTTTGAGGAGTGGAGGTCAGAGAGGTCGGGGAGTGCAGGGACTTGAATACGAGGGTGAGGATCTTGAAATCGATCCTCTCTGGAACAGGCAGCCAGTGCAGTCTGGCAAGGACTGGGGTAATCGGGGAGCAGAGTTTTGTGCGGCTGAGAATGTAGGTGGCAGAGTTTTGAATGATTTGGATTTTATGGATGGTAGTGGATGGGAGACTGGTGAGGAGGGCTTTAGACAAGAAACTCCAAGTCTCTAGCAATGTTATTCTTAAACAGCCATCAAGGAAATATATAAGTTGCTAAATTCAGTTTAGCAATACTCATTGCTGCCAATTGGATGAAATGTTAAAACTGAGGTCTTGTCTGCCTCTTTGCTCTTTGAAATACAGACAAGCGATCTTTTAGATTGACCTTTACAGGCAGACAGAACCTCAGCTTGCGTCAGCCTTGATTGAGAGCTCATGATCTGGAATGGGGTTGAATCAACAGGGTTCAAACCTTCACCCAGCAGTAAGAGATGATAGGCAGAGCAAACAATCTGGTCAATTTTCACTTTGTTCCAATACCGTACTTAGTGCAGTTCAAAAGGAAAAAGTTGCATAGTACATACCCTCCTTCGTTTCCCCGGTTCCCTGAGTAAAGAGCAGTTGGTACTGCTTGTTGGGGAGATTAGTGGGATACACTCGATTCATTGCTGGACTGAAACAGAAACAGAAACTCTAATTATTCCAGTTATTACTTTTCACTGAAACAACCCACTTTTATGCTCTTCTAATAGTGAACTAATCAATAGCACTGAATCTTTACCCTCTATCTCTTATGTGGGCTACAATAGTATTGCAAGAGTCAGATTTATATTACAAACTGATTTTTATATTAAAATGCCTTGTCTTTCTTGACTGCTGCCGACCAACACCTAGGTCTGAGCCAGACACTGGCAGATGCACCATCTTCCATTTTCCCCGATGCGGAAACACATACCCTCCACCCAGAACCCTGACAGGCAAGTGGCAGTAGGTTGTGAACTAATACACAGTGCCTGCATTGAATGCCACCAAAACATTTATTTTTCTCACAAAGGTTTATATACAAGCAGCTTTTGAACACTACCCTCCGTGAGGGGCGCTTTACAAATGCAAGTTGTTGTTGTAGCATCAGACAAGAGTGCCTGCTCTTGACCAGTGACCCTGTTAGACAATGCAAAACCAGGCTTGTGATGAGTAAAGGTATATTAAGATTTACAAGCACCCATAGAATGTTACCCAGCAAGTGTCAGTGCTTTCAGGGTGGAAGGAGAGGAAAGTGGAGAAGGGGGAAAAGTGTACAGTGATTAACTGATATGGCTTATGGGACTTTTCTTTTCCTTCACCCTTACCAGCCTTCACCTCTACTTTTTCTTTTAAAATGCAAGCCACGGAGGCTGACTTAATTTTACAGAGCTAAATCATTGTCAAAGAAAAAGAACCAAATTGTACTGTGAGACACACAAGGCAGCCCTTCACATTTCTAACAGTCTCCATCAAAAACCCTTTCCCATTAATAAGAATGATAACAATAATCCTTGCATTTGATATAGCACGTTATCACGTCATCAAGACATCTCAAAGCACTTCACAGGATAATAATAATTGTTGTATTTGATATAGCACCTTATCACGTTGTTGAGACGGCTCAAAGTGCTTCACAGAATATATTGTAAAGTGAATTGATTGTATATTTTGTGGACGAAACGCAGCAGCCAATTGCGCACAGCAGCATTCCACAAACAGTGGTGGATTGAGTGACCAATTTTTAAAAAAATGTTTTTTTTTAAATTGAAGGGATTACTACCCCTAGAAAGGATATACTGCAAAGTGGATTTTAAGCGCTTCGAAACACTGTCCGACATGGAGGGTACTATATAAATGCAAGTTATTGTTGTTGATTGACTGTTAAAAGGTCATTGTTATCAACAGTAAAAAGGAGCATTTTACCTGAGTGTGTGCGACAGAGCCAGGATACCCAGTATAAAAAAGTAAATAGATAAGAGCAGGTTAATGTACTCTTGGGAAAATATCTAAAAACAGGGAGAGAAAAAATGCAGGAATTAGGAAAATCAAGTAATGCGACTACAAAAACAGGAGAGAGGGCCACTTAAAACTAAAAGTTCATTGTTCTTGGTGTGGAACCAAGGCTATTAAATTGAAGAAAAATTTCCATAGAATTTCAATACATATTCTGCAGGTGCACATTTAAAAGATGATGATGTGCCTTCACAAGACAAATCACTGCACTACCACATACATCTCTTTCAGACAAAGTGTTGTCAAATTCAAAGGCACATCATCAAAGTCGCATAAGGGCACGTATGCTTTGAGTGAAGAGGCACTTCACTGAATCCATTTTATGTCACAGGGCAATAAATGCAACTGAATAATTTTTTTCAACCAAGATTGTTTTCTGAATTCACACAGCTACTCAAGATATCACTGAGATACCGTCATTCACATCACCTGAATGATCACATAAGATACTACATTCAAAAATAATTTAAAACTAAAAATTAAAACTCATTTGGGGGAAACTGGGACATATTCCACCATGTACTTTAATAATAATAATCCTTGCATTTGATATAGCACCTTATCACGTCATTGAGACGTCTCAAAGTCCTTCACAGAATATACCGTAAAATGGATTGAGTGTGTATTTTTTGGGAGAAAAACTTTGTATATTACCTGAAGCATTCACAAAAGATCTTAGAAAGAATCTCATTTTCATGAAGGCTAAGAGAGCACTAACCATTTTAAAGCAGTCACAATTTCAATTATTTGTCAAAAGCTATAGACGTACAGCAGGTTTCTCTGGACACTCTTCCATAGTTTTCAGAATGATTACAACAAACCTTAAAAGAATGCATGATACCTTTGTAACAAAGCTCTCTCTATCGCCCTGTATTCAGCATCTATCCGAGCTTCCACCCCAGTGAAAAGGATACAATTAAGGTTTGCGAAAGATACAGAATCATTGCTTAGATTAACTGTCACAGTTATCAAACCTCCCTTCCCAGAAAGAAAACCCGTGGTATTCCTGTGCTCAAATATAGGGCACTTAAACCCTACCTACATTCATCCTAATCAACTCAACCTGTCTCATTAACCTATTTTCATTTTCACTCTGAAGGACTGGTTTCCCAGTCAGTGCAGAGGCATTAAGAGAACATAATTAATACATTTGCAAATCATCTTTGAAAACAAAGCTAAAATCGGCAATTTCACAGTGGTATTTAAACCTTGAAAAAAAGGGAAAATATTCACTACAAAGTCAAAAGAAAAACTTAACAGTTAGAGATACACTGATGTCGATCCTCTTCTCAATCTTACTGAACGACACTCAAGGGCCTCATATCTTTATTCCATCATTCCACCCTGGTTTTACAGCCACTCACTATACTGATGCACAATTAGCTTCGGGAATTAGGTGCATTTATAGATGCAGTCTGCTACACCTGGGAAGATGCTTTATTCAAATAATACATAATGCTTTTTTCCCCGTAACTACCTTTACACATTGTCTTTGAGATTGAAACTTAGCATTTTCAAACAAGTTTGACTTTAAAAACAAACAACTTACTTTGAAAAACAGGTAAAGACCAAACAACGTGCAGCTGGCTATAATGGGGAATCTGGCTGCATCTCGACTTGTAATAGTCTCTGGCATATCTGAGGAATTCTGTAACACAAAATCAAAGCAATTCATAATCACGGTGCATTGAAATGGAAATCGTAAAATTATAGTATCAAAAGTATCTTGTGAGGCCGTTCAGAGGCAAAACATTCATGCTGGTACAGTGCGTCAGATGGGATAAGATTTCACACATAGTATCTTAAAGAGTAAAGCCCTGAACATCAGGAAAATGCTTCATTTTACTACTTAAATATCAGAAGTAACTCAAAAATATGCATCACAATCCTAAGAGTCTCTAAAAGCTCACAATGGAATTCTTTTATATAATGTAAACACTCACTCATTCATTGGCCCACACAGCACTCAGCTCCCTACCTGACACACGACTAGTGGGAGCAAAATGTCACAAAGACTAAATACGTTCCCAGTTCAATTCCTAGTGTGTCACGTATTAATTTCGTCAGGAGCAAACAGTTAATGTGTTTCAATTGGACCTCAATAACAATGCGCTGGCTGTGTGTTGGGGGAGAGGAGTGGGCAGAGGAGGGGAATGAAGAAGAAGAAAATCAGCCATGGTTCCTACTAGCTATCAAGCAACTCCTTACCAGAATTTGTATTTGCACGGATATAAAGCAAGAATAAGATAGGGATCAACCACGATAATCATTCCCAGGGTCAAATAAACCCCAGACGTTCACTGGTACACAGCAAGAGTCCGCCTGGACATGATACTGACAGATGTTAACATCAACAGAACCACACTCCAGCAAAAGTCAACACCTTTGGGATGAAAAATGACTGTATAACATTTTGTTTTAAATTTATGACCAAATTACACATACCTTGATAATGCAAGATGCACTGACTCACTCAACACTGAATGAAATGGGAATTTGTAAACAATACAATAGAAATTCCTCTCTGCAATCAGTCCTTTAATAACAACAATAATAATCATGCTTGCATTCGAGATAACAACTAAATAACGTCTCAAAGTTAAAAATATCAGCTCAACTGTGAGATTTGGTTTATTAAGCTGCCAAGTGCTTACCATTATATTTCGTATATACATACTACTACTGCTCAGAGCCAAATTTACACAAGCCTCAACTTTATCAACCCTTATGTTTGCCTTAAATGACAGAATGTTTTCTTTAACATAAAACATCTGCGTGCACACACGCAATTTTAAAAATCAGAAGGGCAACCACTCTTAAATGCAACAATTACAATCCACAGAACTGCCTTACAATTAAAACAATGTTTTTTTTTAAATATTTTTTTTAAAAAAAGACCACACTTTAAATGGGGGGGCGGGGGGGGCACCTGCTGCTGGAGTTCATTTGCCAAAGGAGGAGCAAAAGCAAAAAGAAAAAACACGCCATCGCCAATACATTTTAATTACAAAGGGGGAGAATTAAATTAATTTATTTATATTGTCTTGGGTCCATCCCATCTCATCGCCCTCCCATTGCCCCAAACCCTCGCTCTCTCTTCCTTCCCTCATCCCATCTTCTTCCCGTTTCCCCCTCTTTCTTCCCCCCACTCTTCCCCCCTTGCCCTCGCTCTCTGTTGCCCCCTTCCCCTCATTCTTCCCCCTTTCCCCTCGCTCTGTTGCCCCCTTCCCCTCGCTCTCTGTTGCCCCCTTCCCCCCACTCTTCCTCCCTTCCCCTCGCTCTGTTGCCCCCTTTCCCCTCGTTCTGTTGCCCCCTTCCCCTCGCTCTCTGTTGCCCCCTTCCCCTCACTCTTCCCCCCTTCCCCTCGCTCTGACCCGAGGGCCGGCCTTTACCTTGCTCTTGGCGCAGTTGACAGAGCGCAGGGCCCCGAAGAAGATGGGCAGCAGCGCCATGAGAACCAGACTCCCGTAGGCCACGGCTGCGCCCTCCAGGGTGGCCACGAACTTGACGGTGCCATTGACGCTGGCAGCGCCGGGCTCGGTGTCGTTCAGGGCGGCCTCGGCCTGGAGTGAGCTCGGCACGTCCGCCATGTCTCTCTCTACCTCTCACTGCAACTGCGCGCCGAAGGCCACGTTTCCCTAAGACCTGGCGGCGGAAGTGACGTCAGGCGGCGGAAGCGACGTCACGGCCGGCGGTCTCCCCTAGCAACCAGACCCTCGCCATCCAGATGTGCCTTAGCAACCAGATCACCCAGATGTGCCTTAGCAACCAGACTGCCCAGATGTGCCTAGCAACCTGGCCACCCAGATGTGCCGTAGCAACCCGAGCACCCAGATGTGCCTTAGCAACCAGACCCCCAGATGTGCCTTAGCAACCAGACCCCCAGATGTGCCTAGCAACCCGACCGCCACGTGTCTTAGCAACCCGGCCACCCAGATGTGCCTTAGCAACCAGACCCCCAGATGTGGCTTAGCAACCAGACGCCCAGATGTGCTTAGCAACCTGACCACCATGTGTCTTAGCAACCCGACCACCCAGATGTGCCTTAGCAACCAGACTGCCCAGATGTGCCTAGCAATCAGACCACCTAGATGTGCCTAGCCACCAGACCCCCAATGTAGCTTAGCAACCAGATCACCCAGATGTGCCTTATCAACCAGACCATTCAGATGTGCCTTAGCAACCAGACCACCCAGATATACCTAGCAACCAGACCCCCAGATGTGCCTAGCAACGAGACCTCCAGATAGACCTAGCGACCAGACCACGCAGATGTACCTAGCAACAGGACCACCCAGATGTGCCTAGCAATCAGACCCCAAGATGTGCCTCAGCAACCAGACCCCTAGATGTGCCTTAGCAACCCGACTACACTGATGTGCCTAGAAACCCGGCCCCCAGATGTGCCTTAGCAACCAGACCCTCAGATGTGGCTTGGCAACTGCCCAGATGTGCCTTAGCAACCAGGCCACCCAGATGTGCCTTAACAACCAGACCACCTAGATGTGCCTGGCAACCAGACCCCCAGATGTGCCTAGCAACCAGATCCCGAGATGTGCCTAGCAATCAGACCTCCATATGTTCCTAGCCACCAAACCCCCAGATGTGTCTAGCAACCAGACTGCCCGTAGAACCATAGAAATTGTGTCTGTGCTCACTCTTTTAAGAGCAATCCTTCAAATTCCAAATCCCTGGCCTTCCCTCCCATAGCCCCAGGGTTTACTCCTTTAAAAATATTTATCTGGTTCCCTTTTGAAAGCTAATCTGGATTAACCACCTCTCCCGGCATGGCATTCTGTATCCTAACCACTCACTCTGCGAGAAAAAAATTCTCCTATCAACAACAATAACTTACAATATAGCGCCCTTCAAGCGGAGTAGCGTCCTGGAGTGCTTAGCAGTGGTGGAGTCTGACCCCAGTCAGGGCTTAGACTCCACCATTCCCTCCCCATTTGCTCGTTTGCACAACTGTCTTAAATTGAAGAAAAGGAGAAACTCTCTCCTATTTTCAAGCAGTGTCATGGGATCTTTAACGTTCCCCCTGTACAGGCAGTTGGAAACTCGGTGGAACATCTCATTTTGAAGGACGGCACATCTGACAATAAAGGACCCCCCCGTCCCCCCCACCCCCAGCACTGTATTGGAGTGTCATCTTAGACTACGAGTTCAAAGTCCCCGATGGGAGCTTGAACTCACAACCTGACTCGGAAGCGAGATTTCTACCAATTGAGGTAGGATAACCAAGAACAAAATACTTAAGCGTTTTAAATACAATTTCTCTTTTCTCTTGCCCAATTCCTTTGTAATATAAAAACTTGCACGATTGAAATGTTTTTCCTAAAAATGCTGTCGTTTTATGTCTTGCCCTGAGGAGGCCGCTCTTGTTCTAATATCTTTTTGAGGTCTGGCGTGCCTGAGTTTCTGCTGCCAGTATCCTTGAGTCGTTTCTGCCGCACCTCTCCCCAATCTGGTCTGTCTGATCTTGGTGCTGCTAGTTTATGGAGTTTGTATATTTTTAATTTCCCGCTCCTCATTTCTAGTTCTGGTTGGTTGATCACCCCCCCCCACCCAATAATAATGATCCTTGCATTTGATATAGCGCCTTATCACATCATTGAGACGTCTCAAAGTGCTTCACGGAATATACTGCAAAGTGAATTGAAATTCCCTTGAAATCATTCTTATGGACCTGTTTTGGAATAATTATCCTCTGCAGAGTTTCTGGAAGGTGCAGTACGTTTGCCTGTTTTGTTTGGTAATGTTTTTGTGTCAGTGGATCTATTGGCAGATATTGCACATTGATCCCTGTGCCCAGACTGAACGATTGAAATCACATTTGCAAACTCTACAACTTTATTACCTGGTCATTTACAACTGACTGCCTGAAACACTGAAGGTCTGTATTGAAATATGATGCATTGAGAGCTCATTTGCTCGTTAGTTAACCATCTTAGATTGAGGAAAAGTAAAAACGTATCATAAAATGCAAGAGCAACATTTGAACAGTTCATATTACAGTATAAGAGAAGAGGAACAAACAAGGCCATTCAGTTCACCTTACTGTTTTGTCTTTTAGGGCCATATTCAAGACTTCTATGGATTCCCCAGGCTGCCTTTGGCATCACACACCTAATTCTTCCTGGCACCAGGCCTGTATTCCCCCTTAATTCTGGAATCGCTCCCATTTCCTTTTGAAATGGTTCATCCAAGTCCATGTCATCCAACCTATCCCTTAAGTAAGTTAACAGCTCTAAGAATGAAATACAGCAGCTCATCTTTTCGTTTGGCTCATGGTTTTTCTAATTTATATCCATGTCCTTCGTTCTCTTCTCCAGTTTCAGCAGAGAGCATTGTGTTAATCTCCCCCCTCCCCCCACCCAACCAATAGAAAGGATTTATCTTCCTTTAGCCTCTCTTTGTAACTCATTCTCAGAACTATTCTCATTTTCCGTCTTCAATTTTCCCCCCGGTTTCTCTGTTTATTCACAGGGTTAAAACACAGTCTCACAAATTCTACTTTATAGAGCATCCAGGCTTGGAGACTATATTTGCCTTGGAAGCTCACAACATGTCTAAGTTCAGGAGTTGCATTCCACAATATTACTGACACAGCAATGATCTATGTCCAATAACACTGTTTACATTATTAAAGGACGAGATCTGGAACTCGCTGCGTTGGAAATTGTATTCCTTAGGGCACTGAGTTCGTTTTTTTTAGAAACATATAAAAATGAATTGAAAAGAAAACTAATAGACGTCTCCAAACAATTTATTCCCACCTTTTCTATAATGGAGCTTTCACTGGTTGGCTCAGTGGGTGAGTTTTCCATGTGGAATACTATTGAGCTATGCCAGCCAAAGAAGGTCCTAAGAATATAAGAATATAAGAAATGCTAGATGAAAAAAAGACCAAAGTCAATCTAGTTCGCCTTCCACTTTCCTGATGGTCATATACACATATGTTCTGAACTATCTATTCTCTATTTCCCATGTTATTTCCTAAAAGAAAATGATCTAATCTGTGTTTGAAGAAATCAACACTTCCTGCTTTAACCGTATCCTTCAGGAGTCTGTTCCACTGGTTTACTTACCCCACTTTAATCGCAGGCTGTGTCCCCTGGTTTTACTTTTCTGGATTAATTGAAACAGCCGGTCCTGTTCTGATTTCTGGTCTGTGTTAAGTCAGTCAGTCTCAGTCAGAATAATGGCACTGATGTAATTGGCCTCAGCATTGCTAGGCTTCAGAGAGAAACAAATCTTGCTAGGGTTCCTGCAGGCTAATTTCTTTCCAATGGCTATAAGAAGAGTATGTGTGGCAGAGAGTAGTGTCAAGCTTGACTGAGATGGCAACAAAAGTTGAATAGCCTGCCAATGCTTGCTGAGTTGGCTCACACATGAAGAATGGACATTTGTTTCAGGTGCTCTCTGTGAAGCTATACCCTCAGCATGAGTCACCAGCTTCAGGGAAACCGGCAGAGGAGGAGAGGAGGAATTGAAATGAAAAACAAAGACAATTGGTCTTGAGGTTACGTTTCTCGGTGAGGCACCAGACAGTGAGAAGTACCCAGAGTAGGGTACCCAAATAGAAAGAAAAAGGAGTCAGGAGAAGAGGAAATAATTATAATGTAATAATGATAATTAATAATACTGTAATAATAATAATTCTTGTATTTGATACTGTGCCTTTCAAGTCAGGAGGACGTCTTCAAGAACTTCGCAGGATTTACTGTAAAGTGTAGGAACTATGTATTTTGCAGGTGAACATGGCAGCCAATTTGAACACAGCAATGTCCCACAAACAAAATAAAAATTAAATATACATTTGTATAGCACCTTTCTCGTCGGGAGGACGTCCCACAACTGTATGAGGTGAATGACCAATTTTATTTGGGGGGGCGGTTTGTTGATCGGGAGGAACTCCCTTCTATTTACAAATGGTGCCATGGGATATTTAATATTCTAAACAGGCAGACTGGATTTCGGTTGAACGTCTGTTCTGAAAGATGGGAAACTAAATTGGGAAGAAAAATAAATCTTTTTGCTGAGTTGACTCTTGGGATGGAGTTCATTGCTGATTTATTGCTCATTTATTGCTGATCTTTCGGATTCTAATACTGAGCTTCTTGTTCTAAGTGTATAAGTGATTTTCCACACATTTTGTACACAGATCAGTCTCAATGTGAATGAATGTCAACTAGGCTGTACAATCCATTTTGTTCAGGGTACAGAACTGATTTTGTACACATTCTTATATACTTATGAAGACTGTATCCTTATAATGCGAATATAAGCCATAGAGTACGCAGTATAAAAAAACACTTTCAATTCACAGCAGTAATATAGTGTAAGCCTGCTGAAATAATTTGGGGTATGATGATAATAACAATAGTCATGGAGTGAGTGGCCTCTTTTATATGTGGGATGATATTGAGTGTCTTAGATGTGAATGTAGAGCTGAATAACCACAGGAGCATTTACAATGAGGCTTTACGCCCGAACTAAACTATGTACACAATATACAATAGGCTTTCAATATTTATGCCCCCATCCAGCATGCAAATTAAACAGATTAGACCAGGGCCTCTTCTCCCGCTTGCCTGACTTCAAATAGCAATTTTTGAAAGTTTGCAATTTTTGTTCGTGTGCGTCATTTGGCAGGATCGATTGGCCAACAATTTTTTTTGAAAAAGTATGAAAAAAAGGATCTCTGCCAGCTGGTGGGCAGCCAGACACTTAACAGGAGAAGCAAGGCTTTGCTCAGTGGGTCAGACACATGCTTTTTAAAGAGGCAGTGTTCTGTGTGTAACAGGAATGTGGGGCTAGAATGTGGGGTGGGGGTATGTCCTTGCATTTGATATAGTGTTTTTCATGTCTTCTAGACGTCTCAAAGCACTTCCCTGAATATGCTGTAAAGTGAATTGACTGTATATTTGTGGGCGAGACGCAGAAGCCAATTGCGCACAGCACAATTTATTATTGTTTTGTTTGGGAGAGATTATTATTATGCGTATGGAGTAAGGAAACTTGCCCAAGGTTTCACCCTGCCTAGAATTGAACCCAGGTGTCTCACTTGCAAGGCGAGTGCTCTAACCACTGAGCTACAGGATTCCAAATTTTTTAAAAAGAGGAAGTGGTTGGTATGGCGGTTGTTTTGAAATGCTATTTAAAGTGTCAGTGCATAATTCAGTAGATGTAAAAATCAATAATAATTTGGTCACTCTGTTTGAGGAGACTGTTCTGCACGATTAGCTGCTGCATTTTGCCCACAAAATGTAGAGTCAATTCAATTTACAGTATATTCTGTGAAGCGCTTTGAGCCGTCTCAACGACGTGATAAGGAGTTATATCAAATGTAAGAATTATTATAATCCTTGCATTTGATACAGCGCCTTTCACTTCAGGAAGACGTCTCAAAGTACTTGCACAGGATTCAATGTATAGTGTAATAATAATAATAATCCTTGCATTTGATGTAGCACTTTATCACGCCTTCGGGACGTCTCAAAGTGCTTCGCAGAATATACTGTAAAGTGAATTGATCCTACATTTTGTGGGCAAAACGTGGCAGCTAATTGTGCACAGTAGTCTCCCAAAATTTGGATTGAGTGACCAAATTTTTTTAAAATATATACTTTTTGAAAGGAATATTATCCCGCCAATCGACTAACAACCGAGTTCCTACTTACTGCTAGGTAAACAGAGGCTATAGTGACTGTGTGCACTTACTGTCAAATGGGCATAACAAGATATTAAATCACAGTCACCAGATGCGCTAGGGGAATGGGTTTACTGGACACTGTGAGGTTCAGTGCTCCCTTGCAGAGCAGTCACTACTCAACTTAATTTGAGGGTTGGGTGTGACAGCCAGAACTCAGCAGCAAAATCTCAAATGGTGAATTAAGAATGTAATCCAGCACAGTACCTGCAAGTTTGTTCATGCAGTTTTTTTTTTAAATTGCTGTTCCTAGTTTCTGGTTCATGAAATGATTCAGATTCCACAGCACTAGGACCCTCTGGCTATATCAAAGAAACTATCTCCCAAACCGTGTTGTGTAAAGAAAATAACTCCTCTTTTTCATTTCACCAGATCTGCAGAAACCCCCATTTGTAAAAGGAAAACCAAATAAAAGGGGAACCATTTACATCAAATTAAAAATCAGTGTTAAAAAACTCGGTAGGAGACTGGACAAGGGGAGTGGACAAGGAGAAAAGTGGGGAGGGTCACGAGGGAGAGCGCCACGTGGAGTCCCATAGCGTGGTTAGCACTCTCGCCTCGCAAGTGAGGGTCCGGTTTTGTTTCCTGGGCAGGCGAAACCTTAAGACAAGTTTCCTTACTCCACACACCTGTTTACCTAGCAGTAAGCAGGAACCTGGTTGTTAGTCGATTGGCAGATCGCTTTCTGGGGATAATATTCCTCCCCCCAAAAAATATTGGTCACTCAATCCACTTGGCTGTTGTGTATTACCCACAAAGTACACAGTCAATCCACTTTACAGTCCTGCATATCCCGCGAAGAAAAGCGCTTTGGGACGTCTTGACAACGTGACAAGGCGCTGTATATCAAACGCACTGATTATTATTATTATTATCATATTCTTCTGCTGGTTGATATGAATTACAAAAGATTTCTCTTGAGAACTCTTTATTCCACTGAGCGGCAGTGGTTTCGAAAAAACAAAACAACGTGTGGGGAGGTTTGCAAACCAGCAGAGGGGAGCAGTGACTGGGATGGAGACGTGTGGAGGGAGTTGGCAGTGAAGTGTTTGTCCTCTGTGTTCCTCTTGTGCTTTCCCCTCACTCACTCACTCACCCCCTCCCTCCCTCCCTCCCCATTGCCTCCCCCTCCTGCAGTCTGAGTGAGAGCTGAGCACTGGATCAAATTACACACATCCGTGACATGATGGAGCAGTTTGGGGGTGGGTTGGTTTAGCTCCTGCCAACGCCGCACATCTCTCCCAGGCTTCAGCTCCTTCCTGATGTGTAACAAAAATGGCTGAGAGGTAAGAAAAGCTGCTACTATTATACAAACTTTTGAATTACCTCCTAACACACACACAGAGAGAGACAGAGACACACAGAGAGAGAGAGAGAGAGAGAGAAAACGTTTGTAATCAAGTCTGAAAAGTTTGGCTGGAGTGTGATCACGAGCAACAACTTTTAACTTGTGTTCAACAATAAAGGAGATTGTGTGTGTTTTTTTTCTCTCTGTGAGTAAAAAGAATCGAAGAGAGAGTTTCCTCGCGTGGAAACTTGGGGAGAAAACTCGTGCTTTTCACATTAATGTAACCCTTTGGTCCTTACAACCGACCGATGTGTGTACTATTGCCAACGAAACGTGTTGATAAACACTGTATGTCCTGAACGTTTTATTTTTTTTTGTGCAAAAGCAACTTTTTTTTCCTTCCTTCCTCCGTTACTTTTTTGTTGTTAAAACAACAACAAAAAAGTTAACATTGTTTCTCCGATCGACTCTCCAAAGAGGAATTAAAGTTAGGATTTCTATCGCACGATTTTTGTTCTGTTTTTTTCCTTTTTTCTTTTATGAACCGAAAAAAAAATTGAAACGTAAATAACGTGTGTGGGTTTATCGCTTCGATGGTCCATAGATCGATATGTCCAATTCCATTGTGTTTTTCCATGTGTTTTAGTGGAATGTAGAGTTTTTTTTTCATTCTCTCTATTTTTTGGGGGGATGGGGTGGGGGAGAAGTTAAGGCTATCAATCTTAATAGTTAATGAGTTAATCAATTAATCAAATCCCTTTCCATGTGAGATTCAGTGAATGTTTCATTCGGGAAAAAAAACAGATGTTTATCTTTTATCATGAGGCCACTTTCTAATTAAGATTCAAATGACCTTTATTGATTTTTCTCTCCTTTTTCTTTTTCTCTCTCTCTCCCCCCACACACACACACCGCGATAAAATGCGAGTGGATCTTATGAAGAGTTTTGTTTTGTCGGTGGTCAAGTTCTTTTGTTGTTGCTGTTTCCAAAACCTGTTCCAATTGTTTAATAATAATAATAATTATTATTATTATTCCAATTGTTTCCGAACCCGAAGCGGATTATTCTGTACCCAGTGAATTCTGCTGATCGTTTTGGTAACGATAGTTGTTGAAATGTTGTTGTTGAAACGATTGATTGATTGATTGATCAGTTCAGGTCTTCTGCAATGAGCAAGAGAATGCATACGACTGTATATATATATACAACCACACACACACATATGTACATCTATATATATCAATAAAATAAAATGAGAAGGAATTCAATCTTGCTATTAAGAAGTGTTGAAAGAAGCAGAGACTGGTTTGGAGTGAGTAATCCTTTGCTGATTCATGTAATACCTGGTGATCACTTTCAGAATGTTTGTACTTGTCATATCATGTCATTATTTCTTTTGGCTAAAAGTCAGTCGATCCACTTGGCAGCAAAACCATTGGTGTGGCGGTGGTGTGGGTGGGTTTGGGGGGGTGTTATTACACTGTTCAGTGTAAATAAGGGTGGTGTGGTGCCTGCAGACCAGGCAATCAAAGCTCGGTTTGAGTTCAGTACTGTACCTCCTCTCAGCTGGGGAATGGTGATCCAGGGTAGAGAAGGATTGTGAAATCTGGAGGTCTGACTTTTCTCTGAACTTCTAGGTTTCTTTGGCAATGCCTCTGATCTGGTTATTCTTTTAGGAAATTAAACACGAACACAATTTCATTTATGGGGTCAGTGTGGAAAGAAAGATCAGAGGACATCTCAAAGCTCGCGGGACATTGTTGTACGAAATTGGCTGCTGCGCTCTCCTACAGAACACCCTGTTGCTACACTTTACAGTAAATCCTGTGAAGCACTTTAGGGTGTTCCGCCCCCCCCTCCCATCCCCAGCGTGAGAGGAGCTGGATCAAATAAATGCAAAAGTTTTTTTATTATTATTAAAGCTGCATCTGAAATTGAGCCGAATGTGACTGGGATAGGGAGGGGAAATGTTGGCCGAGACGTTTTTTCTCGTGATGTTAGCCCAGCTGGAAAGCTGTGTGTGTGTGTGAGAAAAATTAGAACTGTTGGACCATTTGGCTGTGACTTCACAGTCACTTTGCCTGCCATTACTCACCATCAAAGCTTCCACATGGAGAGTGACCATTCATGTCATGTTGGGAGGTGTTCACAGCTGTGTATGATAGGCTGCACTCAGGAGAGGGAGCCGATGTGAGATGGGAAGCTGATCTGATTTTGAGCTCGCTTCATGGTACAGAAAATATCCTATTTTAACATTAAAGCATTCACATGCAGTGTTGTTGTGCACCATACTTCAGGGGAGAGAACCTTTCCTCCATTGATTCAAGTTAGTTTTCTTGTGCACACAGGCCTTATTGTGTGGATGTGGCAAAAAGGTGTCAACTTACTGACTGTCTCCACAAACAGGCAGTTTTCCATGAAATGACGTAACTTTTTTTGTGTTGGTTAAGATTACGCATCAGAGATAAAATGAAACACTGTACAAGCAAGGAGATGTGGTAGACAGATTGGTTTTGTTCTGTGTGTTGGTGAAGAAAGGTTCACATAGTTCAGAGATCAGAGTGCGCAAACCTCTTTCACAATCATTCCAGAAAGGTGGAGTCTTTTTCTTTGTGAAGATTTCAGTTACAGTGGGAAAGAATTTAAACTTTCTCCTCTTGTTGGAATAAGATTGGTAGACCCGGCTGATTGCGGGACATTGCTGTGCGCAAATCGACTGGCACATTCATCTACAAAATATGCAGTCACTCACCTTTACAGTAAAAACTGTGAAGCATTTTGAGACATCCTTCTGCTGGGATTGAGTAGCATAACTCTTGGTACTTCCAGAATTGGCCACATCTCTCTCTTTCATTCCCCCCCCCCATACACACATGCACACATACACTGTTACTGTTGATAGAGCAGTTTTCAGTTTGTGTGAGAAATGCCTAACATTTGAGTGTCCGTGTTCACATAAGGTCCAATTTTTTAAGAAATCCAATGTTTTGCAGTGAATATAGCAGCGACCTATTTGTCCAGGATGCTGAAGCACTCTGGTTCTCTCGCTGTCTGTCTCTCTCTGTCTCTCTCTCTCTGCGTGTGCGTTTTTCTTTTCTCTTTTTTTCCTCTCCGTGAAGTTGCGTTCCATTCCCTAATGCGGACAAGCCTCATCTTGACTCTGGTATTTGGAGTTGCTGCCCTCCTTTATGTTTCTTGTTCGTGGTTCGGAATACTAAGGCTGAATCAGCACTTGTTATGACATTGTCACTAGCCCTTTGTGGCTCACTTCTTCCTCCTCTTTCTTTACCCGCCCCACCCCAAACAATCAATGCCTCATCACCCGATTAATACTATGTCTAGTGCTAAGTTGAGACTGATATTCTGCAATCTGAGGATTGCTCAGAAGGCCACTTTCTCACCTCTGTTCAGTAGGTTTGACTGTTGGAGGACTAGAATGATGTCCACAACAACAACAAATTACATTTATATAGTCTTTCATTTTGTCAGGATGTCCTAAGCTGCGGGGCAGTTAAGGGTTTTACACCCGAGCTGTGGGTAGGAATCAAGAGGGGGTGGGTGGGAGAGTGAGAATTGAATTTGAACTTTAGATTGTTCTGATTTTTACCATTGATAACCTTCAAACATTTTGCCAATTGTATTTCCAAATACATTTTCATTTTTCTCTTAAAAGTAAAATCAATTATTTAATATATTTTACAAGGGGGAGGGGGGAAGGGAGAAGAAAAAAGAAAAAACTTGGAAGAACAACAACTTACAATTATATAGTGCCCTTAAGGCGGGGTAGCATTTCGGAGTGCTTAACAATGACTGAATGACTTCAGTGAACTAAATTGATGGATAAGGAGTTACCGAGCAGCTTTATACAATTTATTCTCTTATTACAATCGAATCCTAGAGTGACTTCACCATGCAGTACATTGCTTCGATCCACTGAATGTGCGTGTACAGTGGGAATTATGTTTGTCAGTGACATTTCCAGCGGGGAGCAATAAGCTAAATATGGATACCTGGGAGTGTAACCAAATGGAGGGTTTCAGGTGACATCTATAAAGGGAGAGAAGGGAGAGTAGCTGAAACAGATCACAAAGGTTATCTGAACTCTGAGATACAATTACAGCATAAAACACTTATCTACTGTCTGTGCTCTGTATGGAAAAATGTATGTAATGTGTGTGAAAATTTGCAGTTCAATGTAAAGTTGGTGTCTTTGCAAGGGTTTTAGATTTTCATTTCAATACTTATCCAATGGCACAAAATGTACTCTCAACTCATTTTACAGTATATTCTGTGAAGCGCTTTGAGACATCTCGAAGATGTGATAAGGCACTGTATCAAATGCAAGGATTATTTTATTTATTATTAAGGGAGCTCCATTTGTGTGATATCTTCTCGTCTGGCTTGCCAGAACTTAGTTGCAACAGATTCCATAGAATGTGCAGAAGGATTGTCTTCTCGTGCTGACAAACTGGAAAGTGTTTTGTGCAGTAGAATGAGCTACGTGCTGTACATCGCCCAATTGAATTGGCCATTCACTTCCTGGCGGTTTGTGTGCAAGTTGAACAATTAGCCACATCGGTGCATGAACATGCAACAGCTAACCACAGGTCTGGCGTGTTTAGAAGACGTGAAAAGTGCTATATCAAATGCAAGGATTATTATTATTTCTAAACTCTTTCTGTAAAGTTTTCAGGAAGAACTGCTGTACACATACCTCTTTAGAAGTTTTTTTTAACCTGATAGAATATTGCCAGTAAACATATCAACAAACTTTCAAGTTGTAACAATAATAATAATAATCCTTGCATTGTAGAAGGGAGTTCCTCCTGGTCAACAATTCCCTTTGGTAAAATTGTTCGTTCATTTTAATGGTTGTTTGTGTGATGTCCCTGTGTGCAAATTTGTTGTGTGTTCACCTACAAAATGCACAGTCACTACACTTTACAGTGAAATCCAATGAAGTGCTCTGAGATGTTTTCACAATCTGATAAGGCGCTGTATCAAATGCAAGGAATATAATTTGTTGTCTAGTGTGTGGTTTTCTGGGGATGTTTGATCATGCACTCTTTCATTGCGTTATGAGTAATGGGAAAACCAATGTCTTTAGTCATTGTCTTTAGCTTGTATCTGATGTGTATACAATAATGTCCAAATGGAAGTGAAAGTTTTACTTGGGCATTGACTGCACAATGACAATTGTGCCCTGGAGGACTATTATGAATCAGTGACTGTCTATTTCAATGGCATTCAAATTTAGCAGCGATGGATTTTGCAACCAAAATATTATAATCTTTCTGTTTGATATTATAGCGCCAACAATATCAAATTATTAGAGCTTCCACATGTTTCTATCCCCACCTGCCCGCCATTGTAATCACACATGCCCTACACACCATTCCTTGTTTTGTCTCCTTGAACTCTGTGTTGGGATTCTTTTATTCCCTCCACCCATTGAATTTTTAAAATAATAAATTATAATGCGGTCCACCACTGTTAAGCACTCCGAGATGCTACCCGGCAAGAAAGTTGCTATATAAATGCAAGTTCTTGTTACTCTAGTAATTGCATGATGGTTTGATGGGCAAAAACATTGTCTAGGTTCGCACATCTCAGCTTGGCAACTTAAGAGGGTGTGCAGCGCCTGTGCAAATTGGACCTTTGCACAAGTCATTGCCTTCAGAGGAGAAAGGAGAAAAATTGGAAGCTTAACATGCATACACAGAAACCCCAGTAATTCCTGCCTTTTGCTTCTGTCGATAAAACGGCCTACTTAATGGGAATCAGCCTGATTTACTTTGCCCTGTTAGGGAAGGGCGACCACTGAAACAAATTGGCTTTTCTTTCTTCTCTCTCCTTCCTTTCACAAACTAAACCGACTTTCCTAAAAAAAAAGCCTTTGCAGTACTGTACTGTACTTGCCTCCTGTTTGGGAGTTTTAAGGATGGAATGTCTTTACATGTCAGATTGATGCATGGTTTAGTTACAGTAGCTCTTGTCAAAGTGAAATTCAAGGCCAGCTGTAGCACGGATCCAAAATAATCTTTGTTCCTGGCTCGAGAACAGTCTGCACGAAGGACCCATCGTGGTTTCCAGCACTTTGGTACAGATACTTTTCCCAAGAAAAATATGTTTACCTTGCACCTCTCCAGATTACTTACTCTTATTGAAGTGCTATTCCATGCCCCTGTTCCTCTGTTTTTACTATTTAACTTGGAGGTGAGAGAGAGGAGCGAATAGCCTTTTTTGCTAATCCCACGATCGTTTGAACGTTAACATTCCGAGTGGTCCCATCAGATTCTCTGTGTCCATCGGATTCTTGGAACAGTTAAAGAAAACACAATATTTGGCTGAATCTGACTTAAACACAGCTTGTGAGATTGAATTGCGCCCCCCCCTCTCTCTCTGTGTGCCTCTCTCTTTCTCTCTCCCACAACCCCTCCCATCAAGCTTCATGCATTCTGCAAGCCATCACTTCTAAAAAGATGGACCTAAATGGGGATATAATTAATTCTTTTAAAATAATCTTTTATTTCAAGTATATTAAGATTTGAATCCTGTCTGGCTCTTCCTGTTTAACTGTGGGTTAGGTTGAATCAGTCTGTTTTTACTCAATCATCAGAAATCTGAGATCAGCGGATGACTGGATTTGAATTTCAAGCACTGACCTGGAACTAACAAATCAGGTAATTGGAAAGGAAATACCCATTTTAAGATGGAAAGGATGTGGTGTGATATTGAGCAAACCCATCTTTATTAGGATGGTGTGGTTTAATCCTTTGCATATCCAACTGCGTTCAAAGTGTCAGGATTGTTATGTTTTCAGAGATATAATGGGGGCTGGGGGGCTGCATTAAAAGATTGGGAGCCATGGACCTTATAATAGGAGATATCCCAATGAAGAGCCTTCTGTTTAGGATGGGTTAGGTGCAGGTCTGCTACCTTTTCAATAGGATTCCTTCTATTTTCTCTCTCCTCCTCCATCTCTCTTTGAGAGGGTGCTCGGGGCATGTGCTCCCGGGGCACTGTCAGGAATGGTCTTGAGTTACATCACCTAACTTTCCTGGTTGCGGAACCATTTAACAGCGCGGCTGAGATTATACTTCACCAATACCTCTCACACCCAGAGGAGCCATTGTAATGTGTTTTAACTAGCTGCTTAATAAAGATGGTCAGCCTTTCTTTACAAAAGACACATACGTACTCCTGATCAGTGGGGTGAGTGGAAGAGAGATAAGCAGCGTCTCTTTGGAGTTGAGCTGGGTTCCAGCTGATGTGCTTAGCAACCGAATGGTGGAGTGAAATTAGTTCTCTGGCGGTATTGGAAGTCCGGTTCATGAGCCAGGCAAGTCTGCATTACAGGCACAGCTGATGACACACCAGCCAGCCCAGCTCACTGGCAGGCCTTGAAGGAGCAGACCAGTCACTGGGAGGAGGGATTCTTCCCACTCAGCTCCTGTGAACCTAACAGGTAAGGTGGTCCTAACTTGAGCAGGAAGGTTGAGAGCCAGCACTCGGAATGGCAAGCTAAGCTTTTTAATTGGTTTCAATACTCTAAGCAGAGTCATGGGGTTCAGACACCCGGCTGGCCAAACATAAAACATTCTTACGTTTGGCAGCAGAATTGTAGTCTGAAAGCTTGTTAACATTGAATTCCCTTTCCCTCTGTTATACTTCCTGAGGACAGGCCTAAGCTGAGGCTGGTGGAAGAGAGGGATAAGTAACCTTACTGATGGAAAATTCTACTTTAGCTATCATATGTCTCGCACCTTTCTCTGATGATGTGTACAGTGACTAACCCCTGTTTGGATGTTTAATAACCTTGGATTTAAACAGGAAATAAGCTAGGTTAGTATCTATATTGTGTGTCTTTCTGACCTTCCTAGTATGCTGATCTCATCAGATCCGATGAATGTAAGAGATTAATGGTAATTGCTTCCATTTAACGTGGAAGGGCTCCGATAAGGAAAATTAACCAGAGCCGTAGTGTCAATTTCTATCATTCTGCTGGATTTTCCGAAGGACAAGCAGCAAGCTGAATGAAAACATCTGTAAGCTTAGTTATTTACAGGTGACATTTTGTGTACGTCTCTCCTGCCCTCTCAGCTTCTCTCTCTCTCTCTCTCTCGCTCATATTAGTGCTGTGCAAAGCTGGAACCATTGACAGCTCGGTTCTTGGGGTCTGTTGTTAATTCCTGCTGTAGCATGATCTCATTGACTGGTGTATCCGATGTGTGGCAGCAAAAAATGTAAAAGGATTACATTTTGCGTGTTAATTTAGGGGCGCAGGGAAGGGGTTAGAAATAGACACTTTTTTTACTGAGCTAGAGAGAGAAAAATTTGATGTGCATTTTGCTTCCTGTGCTGCATTAGTGGGGTAGGAGTGGGGGTGTGTGGAGAAATTATTAGATGCTGATAATATAAATAATCCCTGGGAAGGAGCCCCCACCCCAAGGGCCGAGTGTATGCAGTTGAAATTACTTTCTTCCCTCCTGTCATTTGCAAACTGTGAGTGGGATGGGGAGGGGGGTGGGGGAGAGAAACGGTCTGATGCCCTGGAGAAGAAATATCATTGACTTAATGTTCTAAGGACAAAGAAGCAAACTGTTATTTGACCATATGTGTAAAGTTTCTCATTTAAATATTGCTGTTTTTTCGTCCCCAAAATTCCAGAAATCAGCCATGGGAACCTGATGCAAATTGGGATTTTGCTGCGTTACTGCGCACAATTGGACTCTCGTGTTGAGGTCGGATTTTATAACGATGAGAAGTTTCTTGGTCAAAGTATTTAAGACCGACTATTAAAAAATGCCAGTCATGAAGTGTAAGTGAGCAAAATATCTCCACATTAGCACCAGCCTTTTGGGATTCTGGATAATCTATATATAAATATATAAAAAGCTATATCAAATGCAAGGATGATTATTATTATTATTAATAGTCCCTCTTTCGGGAGGTAGGAAGGGCTCGATCACTGCTCGGGTCGACTTGTCTCCGGGGATGGCGAGAATGGGGACCCAGACCAGTGACCAGAGTGTTATAAGGTGAAATGGAGAGGGCATTGGGAAACGGGGTTTACTGTGAGGACGTGGTGAGGTGGGGTTGGGGGGGGATGGGGTGATGCATAAGAACACATTGTAGTCAGGATTGATTGTTGAAATGGCCTCACAGGTACTCCTGAAGATTTTGAGTGTTGGTTCTTGGGTTCCGACCACTTTCTGTTTCAATCAAGTTATCATTACTCTTCCCCCGTTATTTGTTTATCAGGAGCATTCACTAGAATAGCACAAATGTTTCTCTTTCCCCTCCCCCCACCTTTTGTTCTGCAAACTTAACTTGTCTGAAGTCAGCTAATATAATAGATTGGGTGAAGCATCTTTCCACTGGGTTTTTGTGGAAAGCTCTACCTAAATGTCTGAACTCTTATCTTTGTTGGGAAGATTCCCATTTAGATTCACCTTATGAGGATCACTGTATCCAAGAGGTTTTTAAATTTGGAAGACATAAGTAGGATATGTGTCTTGTTGTTGAAAAATCACGGTTTCATTGCCCCAGGATAGATGTGATTCAAGCTTTATCAAGCCCTGCCTCTCTCGACTTGTTGAGAGAATGTAATTGACTATTCAGTCAAGCCAAATCCCTTTTTTTAATGATTGCCAGTAATTTGAAGTGGAGTAATTGCAGTGTTTAACATAAATACTCCTCAAACCTGGCCCAACTAGCGCCAACAATAATTAAGTGACTCCAGACGATGGTGGGGTGGGGGATTTGGGGGGGTGGGTGAGAGGCTTGTTTTAAATAAAAAGCAATTATACTTCTGGGAACCAATTGGAGTATAATGGCTGTTTGTGAAAAACATTTTCTCATCTGATCCCTTTATTGATGCAATGTATGTTGACAAATACAGACAAGTTAATTATTGGCCGTGGAGGCAAAACTTTTATTTGGGCCCATGACTTCCCTGCCCTAAATTACAATGATACCAACCAGTCATTGCTTTTTAAACAAGGCAGTACTGTAAGTGCTTGCCCCCCCCCCCCCCCCCATGCAGTTAATGTGATTACATGACCTGGGAACAGGTCGTCTCAATTCCCCACTTGAGAAACTGAATCATACATTTTTTTAAATTCGGCATGAATTGGCAGGGGCTCCTTCTTCTACGTACCTTGGGTTTGAGCCATTACCAACTTGGAGCATCCAAAGTTCACTGTGTAGCCCGGGCTGAGTTTAATTAATGTCGCCAGTCAGGTGCTGCGTGTCTCATCTCCACATCTCCCAGCGAGGGAGAGAGGAATGGGTCCATAGTTTGTGACCTCCCTTGCCCCCCCCCCCACCATTTGGAATATTCATTTTCCAATCTCAACAGCGGTGGCCTTCGAGCTCAATCACCCACCATGAGAGCTTGCCATGCAAGCAGTTTTCAGAAGAGTGTTCATTTGATTATGATAACAAGGAGGTAGTTAGTGTCTGCAAACTGTATCCCTGTATGAATTACTGTCTTCAAGGGAATGGGTGGGGAAGGAGGGGAAAGTAGCATTGATACCATATTCAGTAAACACAGTACACAGTAAAACTCACATAAATTTTATAAAAATAAATAAATAATAATTGTTGTATTTGATATAGAGCTTTTCACGTCTTCTGGATGTCTCAAAGCGCATCACAGAATATACTGTAAAGTGAATTGACCGTATATTTGTGGGTGAAACACGGCAGCCAATTGCGCACAGCAGGGTCCCACCAACAGTCGTGGATTGAAGTGACCAATTTATTATTATTTTTTTCTTGAGGGATTATTATCAGGCGTGTGGAGCAAGGAAACTTGCCCAAGGTTTTGCCCTGCTGGAAATCAAATCCAGGTCTCTTGCTTGGGAGGCGAGTGCTCTAACCACTGAGCTACAGGACTCCACTTATCTTTATGAATTGTATAATTGCCTAAATTGTATATACACCGCAGTCCCATTCAGTTTCCCATCAAAACCACTTAGATTTCTTTGCACAAGTCATTCTAATCACCTCCTAACTCATAATGCCGTTCCCCTACCCTCCATTACTCTTGCACGTAACGTTTGCCTTGAATCGCGGGAAATAGCGTCTTGACCTGTCGACGAACGCGCATCTTAATGCGATGGCTGGATTGTGGGAAATGTAGATTTCATCCGTCAGCGCATGCCAACTTAGCAGTTGCAGTGAATTACACACGTACAGTGTAGATTGTTGATTAAATCGGATTTTATACGACTTGTGCAGATTGCCAGCAACTCAGACTTCGTGAAAGTCACATTAAATGTTATGTTCTTGACTGATACAACTTATGTGACTTTATTGTATGCCTACTATAAAATAAATTGCGCCCCCTCCCCCAAGATCTGTACAGTTCTAACTGCTTTGTCTGCAGTTCTTGAGGCTTTAAGCAGTACTTTCTCACTGACAGCTGTACGTGGAACGGTTGCAGGCCTGTCTGTTGTAACTGGAGACTCTGGACAGCTGTACTACAACATGGAAGCGAGGAGTATCTATCTCCAGTAACCAGGGATAATCTGCAATGTACATCGTGTTTAGGAAATCTCTTCTGTCAGACATCGGACTTAAAACTCCTCTTTACCCGAACAGATCAAACTCAATATTGTCTGGAAGTGTTCCATTTGGAGGCTTTTCATATCAATTTTGAAAAAAATTCATGGCGCCTATTTATTAGCGAAAAAGAATAGATAGGTTTGGCTTTAGTCCTGTTAGTTTTACTCCATGCTACTAGGTTAAGGTGTTTTGGTACCTCCTCAGAAAACCGTCCATGTTTTACTAAGGCTTTTGTCAAACATTTCCCCTCACCCAGTACAGATTCTTCCTGGGATCTGTTCCACAGCTGTCTCGGACTTTACACAAGCTATTTGACCTTGGAAGGCATTACAGCAGAAGAAAGCCCAATCCTTTTCTTGCCTGACATCCACAATTTGTAGATCAGGTTCGAAAACCCTTCCATGTTTTCTGTCTCCCTTTCTTGGGACCCTTAGGATTCTCGGACTGATTGCAGCACCGTGGCTGAGATCAGCTAAGGAAACACGGGCCTGGGATATTAATAATCCTTGCATTTAGCAAACATGTAAGCTGATGGTCTGCAGAGTATGGTGTGCGTTTGCCTATAGGTTATGTGGGGAAACCTCTCATACTAATTCTGAGTGCACTGCTTGACTCGATGCTGTTGTATAGTAGGTTGCTTGAGTTCCAATACCTCATTGATACATCAGCAAATGGCCAAAGTGCATTTATGAGACTGGGCTATGTTGCCTTTTATATCACTGGCAGTATTATAGCAAGTCGTGGTCTCACTTACCTGATATCTTGCACTTTCCAGCAGAGATGCCTTGTTTGTAATTAACAGTAGAATTCTCTCCCAAGCTGATTATTCTCTCCCTTCCTCTTCAAGCCCCCTCCCCCAACCCCTCAAAATTACTGTCTTAATCGCTCTACGGTATTCATTGAAGCAACCAAATGGTAATTTTTGACGGTAGCAAAACAAAACAAAAAATCTGTTTCTTGTGCAGCTGTCTGTCTTTCTGACAGCAGTGAGTTCCAGCCCCTCATTCATGTGCAGATTGTACAGAGAATCGGTTTTAAATGTATTTTTTTTAGACAAAAAAAATGGGGGCCAATTGATTATTCATCCCAAGCACTCGTCACTTTCAGGACTCAGTTTCTTTACGCTGTAAATTTTCCTTTGAACAGACAGAATGTAGAGCAGCAGGTGGAATGCTCTAATTAGCGCCAAGACTCCGCAGAGGGAAAAAAAAGGCCCTGCTTCAAAGTGTAGAATTCATTCCTAATTTAAGTATGTATTTTAAAATATATATATATATATAAAATAATTAAATGCAGCAGATGAGGGAGGGGAATGGTGGTAACATTGACAACTGGAACAATTTAAATGTTCATATATATATTATATATAAAGTGTGAGATTTGGTCAAGGTTTTGCCCCCTGTTCTCTCCAGGGAAGCCGGGAACCGTTAAAACATTTGGGAGGCTTGTGGTAAATTAACCAGCAGCTTCTGTCCTCCGTGGGAGGGCCAAGGGTCAATGTTGATTTCATTTCATTTGAGTTCCTTTCGCTAACGCTCGGCTCAAGTGCTGTTAGGGTTGAGTCAAGATGAAACGCGTGATTATTCACCACTGCGATGCGGTCTCGGAACAGTCATTGACCTTTGTAACTCCATGGTTGTGTCTGCAGTTTAAAAGCAGGCCTGACGTCCTGGGAAGATGAGAGATTATTGCGATGATAGACATGCAAGCTGGTAACATTGCACAGGGCCTGCGCTGGGTTTAATGTGTCTGAGAAAAAGCCATTTTGCTTGAAATAAAAGGAGTTTCCTTTCACTCCCCAGTGACTTTTTGCTACAAGAATGCATGTGTGTAGACATCTAATGACGCTGGGTTCAGCATCATTTGTGATAACAGTAATAATCCTTGTATTTGACATAGCGCCTTACCACATCAAAACGTCCCGAAGTGCTTCACAGAGCTTTTTGGGGGGTAAAGTGTAGTGACTGTATATTTGGAGCTGAATGCAGGAGCCAATTTGACACTGCTGTGTGCAATTGGCCACTGCATTTCGCCCACAAAAGCAGTTAATTCACTTTGAGATGTCTCAACAACATGATATGGCGCTATATCAAAAGCAAGGATTATTATTAATTGCGGTGGAACGGGCTGTCATGTTGCACAACATTCCCTGAGCTCAAAACTGCCCTCACAAAGTGCAAGAAATAATGGATTTGGACCCATTCAAGTTGCCATTCCCTTTGATGTGATCTTGGGAGGTGACCCTTTCCCTATTCATTTCTGCAGCACTCAGTTCTTTTTTCTGTGGATTATTTTTTCCACCAAGGAGCTAGTTGAGGGTTTGTCTATTCCATTGATACCCTTGGTCAGGCCCAGGGTAAATGCACACAGCTGCCCTCCCCCTTGCTTCAACCCGGATTAAGTTATGATTCCAATTGAAGGAAGGAAATAAAAGATTGATTGAAATGTTGGTTAGGAATGAAGGGGCCAGACATTAAAGAGAGAATGATTAACTTGATAGGTGAGCCAGCCTGAAAATTCTTGAATTGTGAGATTTAAGGCAGCCGATATTTTTGGAAGCGATTCCCTTCCTGTCCATTTGGGGTCGGGGAGGGGGTGGGGACAGGAAAAGTCCCTATTATTCACATAACATTGCGAGTTGAAAGTTCCTCACTCGGAGTCACTGTTACCTACTTTCAAATGGTTTCTAGCACACGTTTAACAGTACACAGCAACCCTCTATAACTCTAGCCTTTGTGTGACAACATGGGTCTATCAAAGCACTGTGATTCCAACAATGAAGACTTTATATGTCCTACAGTAGTTTGACAGCTGCCCCCATCACATTTGAAAACAAACCTGTTCTCAGTGAAAATTTTGGAGCTGGTTTGGCTCCCGTACAAACTACTGTCTTTGTTCTGTTTATTTTTCTTATGCAAGTACAGTATAAAATCCGTCCTGGTTGATGTGGGCTGCGGTAATGCCGTTATCACACTGTTCATCTTTTTAGTTTCTGCTCTTCCACTGTTTATCTTTGCCTCGCAATCCACACTGGAGATGCTTCACCCTCAGCTCTCTCACCTACTCGCAACACCCATTGAAGTCGTCAAATGTTTGTTTTCAAGGCGGTGCTTTCAAGTTCCAGTGCTGTTAATGATGATATAATGCATGTTTGGTGTTTGCTGAAAAATCCCGAATGGAATACTCTCTCCTCTTTCCCCACCCCCCCAACCTCTTACAATTTTGGTCAGTGAAAGCACCAAAACATAGGAGCAGCCACCATGGATCCTTGGAGACACAGCGCTCAGCTTAAAATCTGACGTGGATGTGATGGATGGTTTTATGGCTTAGAGACCTGAGGCTTTGTAATGAGGGCCCATAAGAAGGGGATAAAGGAGTGAATGAGTGTGTGTGTGTGTGAGGAGTAATGTATATGTGTGTGTCTAGAGGGATGGGTGGACAGAGAAGAAAAACTCCCTGGGAATCCATGACTTTGCTGTTGCCAATTCCATCCCCTGAAGTCCTTGCACAGTAACACAGTGTGTGCGTAACATGTGATTTTCTTTGTACCTGTTTCAGAACACACTTGGAACTTGGTGTCAGCGTAGATGACATTCATTAATCCTGATTGACATTTCCCTCCTCTCCTCCCTGCTTCTCACTTGCGACTTTGAAGTCTTTGCCTGATGAAGTACCTCGCGGAGACAGGAAATTCCTTCATGTTTGAAAATATTTTGTTTCTGAGGAACAAATGATATAATTCCTTCCCCCCTTTGTTGTGTGACAAACTTCTTCCCTTCAACTAAAAAATGACATCTGCAATTATATTTTTTTCCTCTAATTAGAAGTTCTGTAAATTTGAGAGTGTAGCCTGAAAATAAATGTGATCACTCAATCCACAACTGTTTGTGGGACACTGCTGTGTGCTACGTTTCGCCCACAAAATATACAGTCAATTCACTTTACAATCACATACATCTTGGAAAATAAAAACCTAAATGGGGTAGAGGAGCAAAGGGATCTAGGGGTACACATACACAATTCACTAAAAGTAGCAACGCAGGTTAATAAGGTCATAAAAAAAGCAAACCAAGCATTGGGGTTTATTTCTAGAGGGATAGAAATGAAAGGCAGGGAAGTTATGGTAAACTATTATAGAACCTTGGTTAGACCACACTTAAATACTGTGTGCAGTTCTGGTCCCCACGTTATAGAAGGGAGAAGCCCTGGAGAGGGTGCAAAGGAGATTCACAAGGATAATCCCAGAACTGAGTGGTTATGCCTATCAGGAAAGGCTGAACATAGTTGGACTCTTTTCTCTTGAAAAGAGGAAGGTAAGGGGTGACCTGATAGAGGTCTTTAAAATGATGAAAGGTTTTGATAGGGTAGACATAGGGAAGATGTTTCCACTTATGTGGGAGACCAAAATAGTCACAAATAGATCAAATAGGGAAGTTAGAAGAAATTTGTGCCAACTCTGTGACTAGAAATTTCTTCTAACTAGTGGGAATGTGGAACATGCTACCACAAGGAGTTGTTGAGGCAAATAACATAGAAATATTTAAGGGGAAGTTAGATAGGTCCATGAGGAGAAAGGAATAGAAGGTTATGCTGATAGGCTTAGTGAGGAAGGGCAGGAGGAGGCTCATGTGGAGCATAAACACTGGCGAAGACCAGTTGGGCCGAATGGCCTGTTTCTGTGCTGTATATTCTAATGTATTCTAATCAGAATATTCTGTGAAGCTCTTTGAGACATCTTGAAGATGTGATAAGGCGCTATATCAAATAAAAGTATTATTATTAATAATCTTTACATTTTGGTATCTCGCCTTTCACTTCAGGAAGACGGCCCAAAGTGCTTCACAGGATATACTGTAAAGTGGAGTGAGTGTGGGTTTTATATGGACTGGAGGAGTCGTTTTTTCTTTTCTATATTCCTAGGAGCCTTTGCAAGTTCTTTGCTGCCTTTCCCACTGTGTGAAGATGCCTGTTGTGCGAGAGGCAACTGACTAATCCACAGGGTTTATATTTACACTAGTTACGACATGGTTTGTAAGTGGTGCATCCTGCGATAACCATGAGTCTGGCGGAGTGGACTCTTGCTTAAATTCTCTGGATATTCTTGAGGATGATAAAAGATTGGGAGCTAGTGTGTGATTTCAGGGAATGCAATGTGGGGCATCCCTACAGAACTAGACTCAAAAGAAGCAGGCGCAGGACAGGAAGGAATGGACAGATAATTCGATCTTATTCCTATTTCTACACGTTGGTCTATATCTGCAGTGTGATGTCAGATATTCCCCTGGTGTGTGCAATCTGAATCCATATGTTGTGCCAGATGGCCTAGCCAGAGAGGATTATGTTGTCTCTTCAGATGGACCATGGTATCTTGATGGATATTTGGAGCGTGGCCAGAGAATTTGCTCTGCAGTGGATCCTGTACCTGGTCAATAACTGTGTAGGACAATCGGAAAATGTGCTCTCTCCTCTTGTCTTTGAGATAATAATACAAATAATAATCCTTGCATTTGATGTTGCATCTTATCACGTCTTTGAGACGTCTCAAAGTGCTACACAGAATATACTTTAAAGTGAATTGACTGTATATTTTGTGGGCAAAACGCAGAAGCCAATTGCGCACAACAGTGTCCCACAAACAGTCATGCATTGAGTGGCCATATTTAGTTTATTTTTATATTTTTTCTGAAGGTTGTGTAGTTTGCTTTAGGAATTATGTGAATGAAAGGGAGGTGGGGAGGGGGAGAGGAATTCAATTACACTGGGAAGAAATGAAGAATCAAAACTTCAGAACTGTTTGACCTTCCATCATATCCTCATGGTTCTATTTCCAATTTTTCTGTTCAGCATTAGTTTCATAGAGCACTTTCCCATTCCCTCTAAGTGCTGAGCTCTTGATATCTCACTTTTGCGGCTGTGATAAGACCTTACTAGTGTTAAAGAGCATCAGTCTCCCCGTTGTAAGCCTGTATACGTTATTATTACCTTTTTAATCTTTCCCCAATGGGTGAATTGGAGCTGGCCTGGCTAGCTAAAGAAAGCTTAATTAATGCTGTTTGAAATAAAGAGAAAGCAAAAATATGATTCTTAGGTGCAAAATTTGGGGGAATAAAATCTCGGGACAAGTTACCCAGTTTTTGCTACCATCAAATGTTTGGGGTGGGAAGGAAGGTGTGGAAGAAGAATGAAAATTAACAATTAAACCCCCCCCTCACCCAAATAAGTACACAGAGGGTCCGGTGTGATGATCCCAGTCCCCTGCTGTTGGTTCTGTAGAGACAGCTGCCAGGAGGTGACTGACCTTTTCACGTCTAATGCACGGGGAGGCCATGAGGAAATGGTGTCAATGGTTGGAATGGTTCTTGTAACTGCATGACACAACAAGTTACATTCTTAGCACCCTTCATGGGGCTAAATGCAAGTTGCTGTTCTATCCTGCAGTAAAATAACTTGATAGAAGTGGAGAAAACGTAAGAATTCTGGTGGTTTTGTCAACCACGGATCACAATTAAACTCCCTGCAATGGGTGGTGGGGTGGGGGGGAGGGAGAGAGGGGGAGTTATGAGAAACATTTCACATATGGTGGGAGGAGAGATAATAATACTCCAGACGATTAGCCTAACCATGGGGGTGGATGGGGTCTTGGAGGGAATCCAATGGGGTCGCAAAGGCTCTCCAACTGTGGTTTCTTGCCCCACCCCCGTTTTGTTTATGGACAGGAAGGGTGCCATATAGAAGCAACAGCAAACACTTCAAGACACTACCCCATGTGAAGGGCCTATATAAATACAAATTCTAGTCATTGTAATACAACGGCCCGTCTCAAAAGGGATGTCCCGAGTGCAAGCGCCCGTCAAGCCGGCCAGCTTCGTCTGCTCTTGGCAAGGAAGCAGAAGTCCTGAACTTAGTCATCCAAAATAGAACTGGAATGGTTGCTGTTGGGGATTTCAGGGAGGTTACAGCAAAGCTTGAACAAAGGAGAGCAGTGAAACGCCTCCGCCATCAGCTGACCCCTCACTGCTTTCTCCTCCACCTTTGTGTGCCCGCCGGGGTCTATTGAATTGGAATTTTCATTTTTTTTCAAAAAAAATAAATTTGGCTGCGTTTTCACTTGTCACAGTGCCACAGAATCATACTGGCTCCCTAGTGTGTTGTCTGTTCAAACACAATAGCTTCTACTCTTGGAACTCGAGACTGCACATGTATTATTGTTTCTTGGGATTCCTATTTAGTTTCTAGTTTCGAGCTCTGTTTTAAAACTACTTCAACACCAATGCATTTTCAATGGCTTTCATAATTATTTTTTTTGGGGGTGGGGTTTGGAGGAGGAAGTTTACAGAGAAAAAAAACACTTTTTTAAAAAAAAAATTGACTTCCAACAAACCTTCTGACTTCCTCCTAGATCCACCCAGTCCCAGGCGTCCCCCTGAATGCACAGAAGGGAATCAGGAGCACTTTCGTACTATCAGCCTAAGCTAGTTAGGAATTTGATTGAGATCTGTTAAGCTCCTGTCACATAGGACTAATGAGAGAGGAGACTTATACACTTACAGGATCTGATTCAGACTCGCGTCTAGGGGTGAAAAGCCCATTGTTTAAGTTGTGCCACCTAACCCTCATCCTTCACCTAGGCTCAGGAGCTGAAAAAAGCCTTATGTATCCACTGACGCCAAATTTTCTGAGCTTTTAGAGCCTTTTGTGACGTTGACTAAAGACTGTCGTTGCTCACGTGTCTAGGGAACAATGCTTCCCATTGCATATTTATACAAGGTGTAGCCTGAGCCTAAGGTCCAGTGACTTCTCCTCCCCCAACCCCTGTGTAATTTGAACGGAGTGGGGTGACCAGGTTTTACGGATGATTGCTATTGTAGATGGAATGTGCTGCAAAGTGTACGTCCGTCTGTTAAGCAAATAAATTGCAATATTTAGTTACAGAAAAGAGTGTCGCTTGGGAAGCAATTGTCTCTGCATTTTGAACCTTCCCTGTTTTGTATAAAGAGGGTCTTGTGCCGTGAGTGGAGTTCAACAGGATTTCACTGGCTGGTCAGTAGAAACAACCGACCATATGATTGTGTGAGATGCATCGTCATACGTCTTCATGTCTGTCGCTTGCAGGAATTGAACCATAGCGTAGTGGTTAGAGTGCTCGCCTCGCAAGCAAGAGGATTCTAGTTCAATTTCCAGGCAGGGCGAAACCTAAAGCAAGTTTCCTTACTCTACACGGTTCTGTTTACCTAGCAGTAAGTAGGAACTTGGTTGTTTGTCGATTGGCTGATCACTTTCCGGGGGTAATAATCCCTTTTTTAAAAAATAGGAAGTGTTCACTTAATCCGACTGTTTGTAGGACACTGTTATGCATTGTGCCCACAAAATACACAGTCAATCCACTTTGCAGTATATTCTGTGAAGAGCTTTGGGACATCTAAACAACGTGATACGGAGCTATATCAAATGCAAGGATTATTATTTTTATAACTGACTGAATTGGAGGGTAGCGGCTTCCACAGTACAATTTATGGTAACTTAATGTGGATTAGAATTTCTTGCATCCAGTAATCCAAAGCAGATTTTCTTCGTAAAACTTTTCTGTGTCAATGGTTTCAGATGGGGTGGGATGGAACGCTCAATACAGCTGTGGACAGAAAAAAACGCCCTCTAATAAACACCCTACGCAGATGTGATCTCAACCCAGAGCTTATGCGAATTGCGAATGTTATCTGAACCTACACGTATCTTGTTAAAAAAAACTCCCTTCCCCTCCTCCTCTTCCCCCCCCTTTTTCCCTCCTCCTCTTCCCCCCCCTCTTCAATTCCCCTCTTCTTCCCCCTCTAGGCGGTGGAGAAGACATTGAAGCTGAGCTGAATCCGGGCAAGTGATCAGCAGCTGGAGACCTAGCTTGAACTTTAACCCCCTCACTGGTCTGAGCAGACTGAAGCACATTGCAGTTTGTGATGAGATCACTAATTCAACACAGACTGAATGCCAAACTGGTGCCTACTGTGTACGACTCACCTTAACAGTGGGTGATGCGTCATTGAGTCATTGAGATGCCACCAGTTTTATACAAATGAGATGGTGGTGGGGGCTGGGAAGGGGGTTCTTAGATTGCTTTGCTCCCGGGTATACCATTCCGGGTATGGACGGCTTCCTACCAAAGTGAATCGCTTTATCTTTCTCTACATTAAACTTCATCTGAATTCTGTCAGCCCATCCCGCAAGCCTGTTTGTCTTCTTGCATCGTTTATATAACTCTAGCACCACACAGGCAGCATTACTCTCCCCGCTTATTCTGTGATGTGAAACAGACCACATTGAATGCGGTGTACAGTACAAAAAGGGGTATACAGTACAAATTGCCTGGCGTGGTGTGAATAGAGCGGAGTGATTTTGTACATTTTGTGACTTTACAGCCTGGATTTGACGATCATGCCATATTCTGGCACTCAAGCTAATTCCAGATGATGAAAAAATCAAAAACAGATCTGCAAATGATATGATGTCTTGAAACAATTTTAAATTGTGTGTGTAACTATGTGTGTAAAGAGCATTTGGGTGCAATCTAAGGACCCCAATCCCCATCTCCCACCAAAAAAAAAACCTGGGTTGGAGAACTGCCTGTAACTGGAATGCCCCTTTTAGTGTGTGTTCTTTGTATGGAATGAGGCCAGACAGTCTGCTGCTTGGAGGATTCTCAGTTGGGTTTGAGGTTTGGCAGGTTGCCTGAGCTCCGACTGCAGATTGAAGTCGTCTGGAATTGGGACTGGAGGGAGTGGTTCGCCACCGTACTTGTGCATGAGAGAAAGGGGCACCTGTTAGAGGTTGCAGGCATTTACCAATCTCTGGCCTGAACATATGGAATAATAATAATCTTTGCATTTGACACAGCGCCTTATCATGGCGTCAAGACGTCTTAAAGAGCTTCATAGGATTTACCGTAAAGTGAGTTGACTGTGAATTCTGTGGATGGAACGCGGCAGCAGTGCCCCAGAAACAGCTGTGGATTGAGGTGACATTCAATTGGCTACAGGGATATAGGAGGTGATGTTCCTCCCGTCAGGCATTGAAACCCAAACCAATCGCAGTTCCCTGCTCAGGTGGATGTTAAAGATCCTGTGGCACTGTTCAAAAATAGAAGGGAGTTTCTCTTTCCCAGTGTCCTGGGTAACACTTCCCCAAATAGATTAGTCATTCACCACCATTGTTTGAGATCTTGTTGTGCATAATTGGCTCCACGTATGAATACAGTCAGCCCACGCTCTGATAGCAATTAACTGAGAAGTGCTTTGAGATGTTTCATCATTTACAGGCGCCGTGTCCAACGCAAGCGTAATTATAACAAACACACACAAACACAAGCGGGGGGATGTGCCAAGTAGGTTACTGAGGATTCCTTTGTTAGCACGTGCTCCAGGAAACGCCCGGTCGGATGGGTTGTTTTGCCACTTGCATTCATTCTAGCAGAGGCTGAGGTTTGAGAGGGGCCTAGACTTGTCCCTTCAGCATCCATGCCAATGGGCAGACCTCAACACAATCTTCCACAAGTACCTGGAGTGAAACACAGCACTGGGTGATACACACACTTCACCTTTAAATACACTCTGCTGTGTTTTTAAAAAAAAAATGTACAAAAGAACCAAAGGGGAGATGATGAGAAATGTTTTTATGCAGTGACTTGTTACGATCTGGAGTGCGCTGCCTGAAAGGGTGGTGGAAGCAGATTCAATAATAACTTTGCAAGGCTATGGGGAAAGAGCGGGGAGTGGGACTAGTTGATAGCTCTTTCAAAAAACTGGCACAGGCACGATAGGCCGAATGGTCTCCCTTCTGTGTTGTAGGATTCTATAATTCTAACTCTTCGTGAACAGGAAAGGGGACAGGGTTTTAGTAAACATTGATACTAAATCCACGACTGTTTGTGGGACACTGCTGTGCGCAAATTGGCTGCTGTTTCACCCACAGAATGTACAGTCAATGCACTTTACAGTATATTCTTTGAAGCAGTTTGAGACGTCTTGAAGACGTGATAAGGTGCTATATCAATTGCAAGGATTATTATTACAGTGGTGATGCTTTACAAAGGGATGGGGAGCGAGCAGCATTAAGTTAAGGGGCTCGCGTGGCAAAAAAAAATCAGTGTGAGTGGACTTTGAGACGAACAGCCTGTTTCCTTGCTGTCATGTTGTATGAATCTGTTAGTGAGTTTTTTTTAAGAGAATGGAGTTGTCTGCTTTTGTGATTTCTCTTTGGGTTCCACAGGTAAATGAGTTTACCAGAAATGCACTCTGGGAGTATAGGTTTCTTGAGAGTCTGCGATAGAACGTTGTTTGTTTTCTTTCTTTCAGTCTGAGTTTTAAGAGAAGGTATTTTCGAAAAGCAGACTTTCACTCAGGCAGGTCACAAGCGATCGAGAGTGGCGCGGAATATTTTATAAAACTCCGCTCGCTGTGTGTAGTCCGAGCAAATAAACACGGTAATGTGTGTATCTAGAATTTACTGCCGAGTAATTTAGATAAGAGTGTTTGCCATTGGGGTTTTAAGGTTTTAACAAGTCTCTGGTCGGTTGCATTTTTGGCTGGGGCAGCAGTCGGAGAGTTGAAATCAACCTCTTCTGGGGGTTCCCTTTCCTGAGGTCCAAAATTCCACCTAGTCTCAGCCTGTAAGATCATTTTATCTTCACAATTTACGATGGAGAAGCTCGGTTGAAAAAATTCTCAAATCCCCACATCGTTTGGAAGCTGGCCTTCCACAGCTCTGAAAAACACTTTCAATTTCTGGTCCTGCAGACAAAAAAAAGAAGACGTTTTCAGTGGACAGCTGTTTCTGTTTTTTGTTAATCCTCTGCCTCTCGTGACCTAACGGGACTGCAGTGATTAACAAATATTGACTTGAGTTGGCTCTGAGGTCCCTCTGGGCACGGGGTGTCGACCTTGGCACCTTGGCAAGTTTCACTGGCCTGAAGGAAAATGGCGTAATGCTCTCTTGAAACTCCCAGGTGAAAGCGAAAGCGATCCACCAATCGACTAACAACCAGGTTCCTGTTTATTGCTAGGTAAACAGAGGCATGTGTGTGGAATAAGGAAACTTGCCTAAGGTTTCGCTTTGAACTGGGAATTGAACCCAGGTCCTCTTGCTTACGAGGCGACCGCGCAAACCACTACTCTACAGGTCTACGCGAGCTGCACTTACCATCTGACCACTCTTCTCTCGTTTTGTCTTCAGTGCCGATTGGGTGGAGATCATTGAGCCTCGGACCCGGGAGCGCATGTACGTTAACCTGGTGACCGGCGAGTGTGGCTGGGACGCCCCCCAGAACGTGTGCGTCAGGCAGTCCAACGACAACCAGTGGTGGGAGCTGTTCGACCAGAACAATAACCGCTTCTACTATTACAACGCGCTTACTAAACAGACCGTGTGGCATCGGCCCCAGAACTGCGATGTGGTGCCCCTGGCAAGACTTCAGGCCATGAAAAGGAACTCTCAGTCCGAGAGCCGGGTCCGGCTGAGTGGAGACTGCGCTCAGCTCCTGGTCAGCGGCAGCGGAGAGGGCCGTGGGTTCTCAGCCCAAGTGACGGGAGTCCAGGATGCCGAGAGAGGAAAGAAGGCTGTTGGAGCCTTACAGGATTCAGTGGGCAGGAAGGAGTCTGGAAGGTAAGCCTTGACCTTTCTTGACATAACTTGCTTCTCTGGTGAATACCTTTTAGTTTTAAAGAGATTTCACTCAACCCTCTTACCCACCAGTGGATCAGGGAAGTGTTTCCTCTGCTTAGAATGATAACCCTTACATTTGACCCACATGGCGCCTTTCGTGTCAAGAGGTCATTTATCACATGGATACACAGTAAATTGTAGTGAGAATGAACGTGGCAGCCAATTTGCGCACAGCAATGTCCCCGCAAGCAGCCACAAAGTAAAAGTACTCTTATATACGTTTAGGATGAGTTATGTAGAGAGTCTTCGCATGTCTGTGTGTGTGTAACTGGAGAGCTTCTGGAGTGGCTGTTATTGATGGGAGATTGAGATCCCCTGGGGCTAAAATCAATTCTTTTCAGCCTTTTCCGTGACCGATAGCAACTGGTCGGGAGGAGGGGGTGGTGTGGTAGTTGGGGGAGCTGAGAGTGTCTTTAGTTAAAAGCCACCTGTCTGCTCGTGTTTTGCTGTGTTGTGACTGGGCCTGACACACACACAGTCATTGATTGAGGATGGCGATTCCGATCCGCTGTTTGAATATGATGTTTTTGGACTAGTTGTTTTTTCTGTGTGGCTGAATTTGCTGACTTGATTCTTGCCATCTGTATCCAGTTTTTGCTGCACTTAAATATAATCTTTACATTTGATACAGCGCCTTTCACACTGGGAGGATGTTCCAGAGTGTTTCACTGTAGAGTACAGTGACCGTGTGTTTTGTGGGGAAAACGCAGCAGCCAATTTGCACACAGACCTGCATGTTCCGCCACTGTTAAGCACTCCAAGACCCCACCAGCGTGAAGAGGCAATCTAAATGCAACTTCTTGTTGTCGTGTAAGATCAGAATATTATTTTTTGGTGGGGAGGGGAGTTTGAGATCAAACCTGTGTTTATAAAAAGTCTCTCAAAATGTACGCAGCACTCAAACTCTTTCCCAGTTGTGGAGTTGGGTTGTGGGGGGTGGGAGGGGTAGTAGCAAGACCCAAGTGCAGTCCCTTTTAATTATTTATACAGTGTTTCCGTGGTTAATGGAAGCTTATCTGTGTAATTGGCTGGGCGTTTCAGTTTATTCAGCAAGCAGGATTGTTTAAAGTATTGGATGGTCCTTTCCTATTCAGCCGGTTGCGCTGGTTACAGCTTTTGTGTTAATCCCCCACATGCGCTCTTTGTCCCGGCACGGTAAGGGTTAAGTTCCACGTTGAGCCTCTCTGGCTAACGAGGTCTGACCTGTCCCCTTCCGTCCCTCTGAAGGGCTGAATAGTGGACAGCAAGTCAACAGCGACTGAACTGCTAATAATGGGAGTTCCTGTATCTGAACCGAGGGAAAACTGCCTCCCTTACCCGTGTGCTGCTGGATCCTGAAAAAATTTCTCTTAACAAGTGCTGTCCTCTGTGTCGCCCTTAGCATGCACCACCTGATGCAGCTGAATGTTATAATAATCCTTGCATTTGATACAGCCCCTTATCACGTCATTGAGATGGCTCAAAGTGCTACACAAGATACACTGTAAAGTGTAGTAACTGTGTATTTTGTGGGTGAAACGTGGCAGCCAATTGCACACAGCAATGTCTCACAAACAGTGGTGGATTGAGTGACCATTTTTTTGAGGGATTATTATCCCCAGAAAGCGATCCGCCAATCGACTAACAAACTGGTTCCTATTTACTGCTAGGTAAACAGAGGCATCTAATTACTATGCTACGGGACAATCTACATGCTTTGCATGGTATTTGTTTCAAAAACCAACCCCCTAATTTAATGTACCGGTCGATGGCTGTGCTGTTCGTGTGTTCTGCAACTCATGGTGAGAATTGAGAGCGGGAAGAAAATTTTCACACGATACTTGCTGGGTTTTATTAAATTACTAACAATTTGGTACAAATTCTCATCTGGATAAATTTTTCAGTCGAAAGATTTAACTGCTGGCGCAGGAATGTTTCTTGGCCGACACTGAGATCTAAACAGTGTATCCACTCGTGTGGTTGGCTTTTTCCAATCCTCTTTTAGCTTGTGGAGCAAGAGAGAGATTTATACATGTCCTCCTATTATTATGGTTTATGATCTTAAGAAAAGCTTTCCAAAGTAATCGCTGTGAGGTGCTAGCCCCGTCCTTCCAGCGATCAATCGATTGTCCTTCCCGATCTTTCTGTGCTAGAGTGTGGGATATTTTGCCACTAAGATCTTTGTTATGTCGTTTGCACGCCTCCAAGATTTGACTTTTGAGATTAGATGAACGATGAGAGCTGAGGGGATCGAGACCACCCACCAAATGGTAGAAGCTGTTTTGTTTTCTTTTTAACGAGCTTTAATTTATTGAGTCATTTAAATCCTTTGGGCGACCCAGTTCGAGATAGATATCAAAATTGCGGTGGAAGAGGCTTTGCTTTGTGCCCTCTGAGGAAGACAATGCACTGAGCGGCTTGTATTGTCCCAGTGCTGGAGAGACCTCCTAGGGGTGGGAAGCCCTGACCTGTTCTTCATTGAGCGCTATTCATGTTGACTGAACCCAATGGAGCTCACAGTCTGGCGCCTTGTAGTACTCTGTGGTTCACACACGCCCTGCCCTCTCTTTTAAGGAGAAGATTTAGCGGTTGTAGATTTGAAGGGACTCGTCACATTGGAGTCCCGTAGCTTAGTGGTTAGCGCACTCACCTCACAAGTAGAGGACCCTGGTTCCATTCTCGGGTAGGGCGAAACCTTAGGCAAGTTTCCTTACTCCCACATGCCTCTGTTTAGCCAGCAGTAAGTAGGAACCTGGTTATGAGTCGATGGGCGAATCGCTTTTTGGGAGTGAAGAAAATGAATCTAAAAACCTTCAGGAGAGAGAAGAAGCTTCGGAAAATTAACAGAGATAATTTAACATTGCAGAAACCCAAATCATTGACTTGTGTTCAGGAAATGATGATACTGAACAATATGAACATGTTACCAGAAAAACTATGTTCCTAAGTTATTCTTTTTTTAAATAATCCTACATTATCCAGGTCTCATACTTGTCAATTCTCTTTGCCAAATAACTGTGATTTTTGCCTTTTTGAAATTTCTGCCCTAACCTGCCTCCCTTGGCGAGTATGTTGTGCACTCTCACCATTCTGTGCAGCAAAAGTAATTAAATCTGAAACATCTTGTAACTTTTCCCTCTCCTGCACTTCTCCTTGTTCTAGTTTTTTTGTGTGAAACTCTGTCCGCCGAGTGGGCGAAACAGTTGGGAGTGAAATGAATCCGGTGAGATCCTCCCTCCATTATCTTCCATAACCATTGAGTTATGATTAGATTTTTTTTGTCCTTTTTAAAGCGCTGTGTTCCTGGGGGCGACTTCCTCTATGGCGAAGCCGCCGTATTCTCTTACCCTAGCTGTAGTTACAACAGTTGTTTCATTCTTTCCTTCTCTTGCAGGGTAATTTACCTACATTGTGACCTTTATAAATTACCTCTTTTGCTCTCTTTAATTACAGCATGTTTCGCATTAAGTACTCGCAGAGCAGACCCTAATTGCACTTTTCTCTTTTTTTTGAAAAAAATGGAGCAGATTGAAAGCGACGTGTGTTTGCACAGTTGTTACAGATTACTTTTTTTAAAAAGAGTTGGACAGCTTCCTTACTTTAAAACAGCAGCTTAGTATGAACATACTAGTATGAACATACAGTATGTTCACTGAGAAACGAAAAGAAACGCTTTTATTTGCCAGCCGTGACCTGAAAGGCTCCCTCAATCTTGAGCGAAGTGGCTTTTCCCCTCGTTTGTGCATTAATCCTTTCTCTCGAGCGTGCGTTCCTCTTGTGTAGATTTCTATCTGCAGTGGTTGTATTGTGCATATCTTGGAGTGACTAGATAAAAGGGAATGGGGTTAGTCACCTCCATAGCGAGCAGGAAATGAAGTCAGCTGCGTGAATCACTATCTTGTACTCGTACAATCTCCTGATTATTCCAGCTAAGAGCTGGTCTCAGAGGGAGATTTCCCCTGGACTCTGTTTAAAGGAGGCCTCTCTGACCACAAACTCGGTGAATTGTTAACAGAATAAGATTAGCGCAGTAGCTATTGTTTACATTACAAGTTTTTTTGATGGAGAATGATTTGTTATAGGGGCTTACCACCCCCACCCCTTTCTCCGGAAAAGACCCCCGGGGCTAGAGAATAAACTTTCTTTTGTGGATCTATGTATATCCACAGGACAGTTTTCAAAGGGTTGCGGTTTGGGCTGAAAAGCACATTTCAGCGTTAGGCTGAGGATTAATCTGTGTGTTTGGGTGTTTCAGGTGGGCTTTAAAGGGCCCCACGGGCACATGTTTGGCAAAGCGCTGTGAGTTCTACTGATGTTCTGGCCAATATTTCTTCATCGTAAGTCGGGCCTTCAGCATTTCTGCCCCCACCCTCCCATCCCGAAGCCCCTCTGCCTCGTTCCCTCCCTTGTCTCCTGCAAGGCCCATCTCAAGGCCTTCCTCTTTGACCGTGCCTTCTTCCCCTCCTTGCCCTCAACCCCTCTTGATTCCATTCCACCAATTTGGGCGCAAACCCTTCACTGTCCAGTGTCTTGAGACGTCCTCCCAACGTTAAAGGCGCAGTTTGTGGTTGTTGTTGCTCCTCAATTCGCCAAAGCAGATTGATCAGTCTTTCATCTGAGTGCTGTCTATAGATTGTTGCAGATTTGCTGCCTGTTTGCCTAGTCACTTCAGTTCACAGTAACTCATCGTGGTGAGGCACCTACGGATGAGTTGATATTTTAAAAGTGAGCGTTCGTAAAACTTACACCAGTTGCATTCTTCAAACTTCACCTACTGTGAACTATCTGGCTCTGCTTCTTTAGTTCAAAGTGTAACACTGTAATTAAACACCGAGGTGCAAAAAGCTTCCTTGTCCCGTGTTTTTGTTGTCTGATTTCCAAAAGGCTGAATTCATTGTATTTTAATGAAGCGTGGGTGTGTTGTGGATGAGTTGCGCTGGCGATAGCGTGTGAAGGCATGAGAGCTTAGCGTGTGCCTGGCGTGACGGCGAATGTGGAGAAATGTTCGCATTTTGCAGTCCGTGTCTGTGTCCCACACTTCGACGTCTCAAAGTGTCCCACAGGATACACTGTCAAGTATAGCGACTGTATTTTATGGACAAAATGCAACAGCCATTTTACACACAGCAGTATCCCGCAAACAGCCACGGAGTGAGTGACCAATTTTATTTGGGGGGATTGTCGGCCAGGACGCTGTGAGAGAGAAACTCCCTTCTCTTTTTGAATAGCGCCTTGCAATGTTTAACTTCCTCCTGAACAGGCGTAGGGATCTCGGTTTGCTGATGAGGTGGAGAGGGCTAGGATCAGGTTTTGAAAGGGCTGCTCATGTGCTTTGTTTTTGTACTGAAAAGCTAGCTGGGGAGACGGAGTGTTTGTTTGTGTAGTGCTGCCCTCAGGACAGGTGGGGCCTCATTTGTTAAGGATGGGGGAGAGAACATCTGCTCGTTGTCAGTCTTCACCCGCAGAGCTGCCTACAGGCGGTGAGTGATACACTATATAGTCTCAGCTGACACTCCAAATGCAGCGCTGGAGGTATTGTGCATTGTCAGAAGTGCCATCCTTTGGATGAGATGTTAAACTGAGGGCCCGTCTGTGCCTGTTCAGGTAGATGTATAAGATCCCACCGCGCCAGTCGAAAAGAGAAGGAAGTTTCTCTCTCCTGGTGTCCTGGACAACAATCTATACCCAAAACAAATTGGTTGCTCACTTCCATGGCTGTTTGTAGCAAAGTGCTGAACCAAAACTGGTTGCCGCGTTCCACCCACAAAATACACATTCCCTCCACTTTATGGTATATCCTGTGAAGCACTTGGAGACATCTCAACAACGTGAAAGCCGCTGTGTCAAATAGAGGGATTATTATTATAACAGCAGTCTCAAATCAGAGCGCTTAAGATTGCTGTAATTTTCCTGCAGCTTTGGCCCTTGGAGAGCAAGTTGTGCAGTTGTAATTACAAATTGGAAACCCATGATGTTGCTCAGGGCCTGAGATTTAGCCTCATTTCAAGCCCTGATTGTATCCAATTTCAATGAGTTTTTTTTTACTTGTGATATAGCTGAGGCAGAATTTGTTTTAGTCCACTTAAGATTGGCTTGTGTTTAATCCCATCGTTGCTGTTTCTTGGGCAGAAAGCAGAACTGTCTGGCTGGAATCCAGCTGGCAGGCCAGTGCTCCTCACAGAGCCTGTGTTGGGAAGGAAGGCAGCTTGATACCATGGTAGTTTTTAAGATCGGAGGCAGCCGTTCCTCTGGTTGTTGACCAGCTCTGGTTCAATCGAGTTCCTTTTCCCCAGCGTACGTTTTTTTCAGTGCAAAAAAAAGCACACAAGCAGCCCCTTTAAAACCTACTCCCATCGCTCTGACCCTCATCCTGATTGAACCACAGCTGTCTTGGTACATCAGATGTCAAAATTCTCAAACACTATGAGAAGCTACTTGTACTTTTGGTGCTTGCAGTCTGTTGTTCCAGTCAATTACAGTACAAAAACAACAACAAATTACATTTGTAATGCGCCTTTCATATCAGGAGGATGTCCCAACACTCTGGACAGTGAAGGGTTTGCACCCAAGCTGGGGATTGGAGTTTCGAGGGGTGGAGGGCAAGGCATGTTTGAAGAGGAGGGCTTTGAGATGGGCCTTGAAGTAGGCAAGAGAGGGGGCGAGGCAGAGGGGCTCCGAAATGGAGTTGCAGAGGGTGGGGGCAGAAAGGCTGAAGGCCCAACCGCTGATGCTAGAGCAGGCAAGACCAGGGACATGGGGCGGGCCAGTACCTGCCGAGCAGACAGGTTGGTAACATAATCACGTCCTGCTCACCACAAGCCCAAACAACAGCGAGAGGTGACCAAGAGACACCAGAAGGGTGCGTGCCTCTCACTTAAAGGGGTTTAATGGGTTACACTGAGCGTAGATCAGAATATTGATGCCATAGACTAAATGCAGAGAAGTGTACACCTTGTTGGTTGCTTCACGTTTTGCTGATCAACGCCAAACACTGAGCTATTTTTACCCTTTGCAAGTTCAGACCTGGTTTCAACATAGCTCAGGTATACAGGTTTATAGCCTGAAGAAATTGCTCCTCCCCCATTCCTCTGCAGCTGGTTGCTGTCACGCCATTCCCCCCTCACTCTCCCCAATTTGGGAGGATCACCTCACCCGAGCGAACAGCTTGCAAAGTCGCTTGAGGCTGTACCCTCCCCAATGCAGTGTTCCGGACTTTGCTCGGTAAGCAGATTGCACCTCTGTGGGATAAACACACAAAGAATTCCAGCACTCTCACTCCCATGGAGAGGCAACTCTTTAACAGCTCAGCCCAGAGAACTGCCAACCATCTGTATGTGAATTAGTTAATGGGTCATATACTGTGGCCATTCCCCCCACTGGACTCTATTCCCAAGTGTGCTGCAGCTGACTTCTTAACAGTTTAATCGCTGGCTGGGTCTTTTACTTACCAAAATAAATTGGTTGGGACTTGGCTCAAGATTTTAAAGCTATTTCAGCTATGGCGAATGTACTGATTATCGTTTTATATGTTAAAAAAAATGCGGTCACTCACTCCAAGACTGTTTATGGGACACTGCTGTGTGCAATTGGCTGCCACATTTCGCCCACCAAAATACATAGGCAATCCACTTTGCAGTATATTCTGTGAAGCTCTTTGAGACGTCTCAACGATGTGATAAGGTGCTATATAAATTGCAAGGATTATTATTATTGTTCATACTGTGAGCACTTTTCTCCCTTCATTTGGACTCCTGATTAGGCTGTTGTCACTGGGAGCCGCTTTATCCTTGAGCAGTTGGGAGATCTGCCAACATGCAGCGCGATCAGTGTTGAACGTTCTTACAATGTTGCCGCAAAGCAAAGCACCCTCAGTACTTGGTGGGACTGACGTGCGACTTATTACAGACACTAACATTAATGCCTGGGAAACGAAACAAGTTGTACTGCGGGTCATAGAACTGGGCAAAACCAGCAACATGTTCAGATTACGCTTTAACCGGTATCTCGGTCAATGCATACGCATTACTCATAGGATCGACCGCGCTGAAGTTGTGTTGAAGTTGAAAAAAACACAAAATACTGCAGATGCTGGAAGTCCAAAAACAAAAACAAAAGTCGCTGGGAACACTCAGCAGGTCAGGCAGCATCTATGGAGAAAGGAAAATGAATCAACATTTCAGGTCCATGACCCTACGTCAGAACGGAGTTGAATTGCCTCTTTCAAGGCCCGTCTCAAGACTTTCCTGTTCGAATGTGCTTTGCCCCCCACCCCCCAAGTCCCCAGACTGTGTGAAAGGTGCCATATAAATGCAAGTTTTTGTTGTTGACTTTCCATGCCCCTTTACATTCACCAACAAGTAGAAATAATCTTTTGCTGTATGCCTCTCAATCCCTTTCATTTTGAACACTTCTTGCTATCTGAAGCGTTTCAAGTTTTACTAGACTCCACAATGCAGTCTACAGTGTGGTTGAAGCGCAGTTTCTAAGGTTCAAGGTATAAAATTGAAGTTCATTTTAACGTATGTTGATAAAACCGCGGTTTTGTTGCAGTGTGTGTGAGTTAATAACCACTTACTTGGCAAGACTTAAACCTCCTGTGCCACCCAACACAGCGGTGGTTGAATTTGATTCAAAACTACTTTTTCTTTATCTAGAGAGGAACGTGTTTTTAATTTTTGTGGAAACGGAGGGAGATTGTGGGATAAATGATTGCACAATTTTCACCCATCAGGCCAGGAGGGAAAGTCCGGGTTAGAGAGATGGAGGAGGCTAGAGGTGGGGTGACCACGACTGTGACATCTAACAACTTTATTAAATATGAGGGGAAGGAAATAAAAGGGGAGAAGTATTTCCTTGAGCACATCAGATTATCTTTCTGGCTAAACAAAACAAAGTGCTGTCCTCCTATCTCCCTGATCTGAAAATACCAAACAGGAAATCCCCCAGGAGATCGAAGTGGAATTTGCAGGAATGTTGAGAGTTGCTTCCGAACAGAATGCCTTGGTTCTGTGTTCTGTCGGACATTGGCAATTCTCTGAATGTGAGAGAATTTAGAATTGTACAGTACTTCCAGCACAGAAACCAGCCTTTCGGTTTATCAACTCTGCACTGGTGTGTTTCCCAGTAGTCTAATCCCACTTTCTTGTTTGCTTCCCTTTAACGTGTCTTTTTTTACAAGCATCCATCTAATTCCCTTTTAAACTGTGTGGACTTTGCTTAAACTACAGTTTGTTGAAGAGAATTCTGCATTCCAACCACCCTCTGTGCAAAGAATTCTCTTCTAACCTCCTCCTTTGTGTACTGTGGCCTCTTTGTTACTGACTTACCGACCATTGAATATCTACAGCTGTTTAACCTACCCCAAAACCCTTCATAATCTTGGAGGCCTCTTTCAACCCTTAACCTTCTCATTGAAATTGTTGCCAATTTCCAAATAAATAAATAAATAAATAAATAACTGATTGACTGACTGACTGACAAACAATTGGCTGCCATATTTCGCCCACAAAATATAGTCAATTCATTCAGAGAGAAGGTGGGGCAGCGATGGTATTACAGGAGGGATTTTTAAAATATTATAATTGGAATCCTTGGGACTCCTTCCAACAAAGACTTTTTTTTTAATAAAAAAATCCAGGGAATCTCCATTTAATCCTTATCTGTAAGTGAACCGGTGTCCACCAAAGTGTACATTAATGCAAATGAATGTGTAAACCGTCAGGTAATTTGTTGGGGATTTTCGGAACAGGATAGTACAATAGGCATAAGAGTCAATAGTGGAAAGTAAAGTCATGGCGGAAATGGATTTGGGTGCAGGAGTTGAGGGCTGCTCAAGCTGGTGAAATGGCAGAACAAGCTTGAGGGGCTGAATGGCCTACTCCTGTTCCTATGTTCCTCTCCCTCCACCCCCCCGCTAATTATAACTACTGGGAATCATATCGACTGCTCATTATCTACAACTATACCCCCAGACAGGGTCAGATCTCCACACACTTTACAGTGATAGGAATCTCTGTTCTGCAACCGGAGCAGACTCTGGCAGGATATTTCCACCGTTGTTTGTTGCTGCCAGCAACCACAGCACAAGCCTGATATTGGTGGGCGTTGATCCCGTGGCAAGACGTAGGAAACTGGTTATGTGTGATGTTTTCTCATTAAAGGGCAGTCTGGCTTATCGGAAGGGGTCTGAATGGATCCATTGTGTACGAATCGATCTGCTTACTTTATTGTTGTTTAGGTTCACTAATCAATGTGAGGGCCCCTTGTTACTGAGATCAGTCGCCAGCGCAGGACTCAAAACCTTCTGCTCCCATATGGCTTAGTGCTGCACCAGGGGACAGGAGCTTTAGACATTAGGCTATTGGACCGGCTCATTAATTGCCTCTTCAAAATCAAAGCCAATATCTGCGAGACTGTGTTTGTTTTTAAAAGCCGCTCGGAGATACATTAACCGATACCCAGGGAACAAAAAGCTTTTTGAAATGCTCGCGATCCAACCCTGTATCAGGTGATTATTTCTATCCATGCAAACCAACAACAAGATTACATTTGTATAGACACTTATGACATTTATGGCTGGTTTCCCTCCACCTCTTTTTGTTTTTAAGCGTGTCCCAGCGTTTGACAGGTTGTTTCCAATTGAAATAAGACCTGAAACTAGATTAAGCAAAGCCATCTGCTAATGCGACCAACCATAAGCTTGTTTCTCTGTTCCACACGCCAACCGAAGCAGGTGAGTTTGGAAAATCTGTTAAGAACTGGAAGCGGAGCCCTGGCTGCAGTAAGCAAAAGGTTTATCACGTGATTGGTCTCTTTAAGAGTTCGCCCTGTGTTTGTTTTTCTTTCAAACTCTTTTGTTCCATACCAGCTTTCAACCCCCCCACCCCCCCCCCCCCGCTCCCTTTTTATTAGCAGCAGCATTTGTTGAGATATAAATATGACATTGCAAATGAACAATTGGGACTGAAAAGGGACTGGGGGGGAATTAAATGTTCTATTAACTTTTGACTGGCATTGACACCGCAAACATTTGGGTTAGTTAAGCTAGATGGATTTTGTCATGCATGCTCGGTTTTATCTCGTAACTGGATATGTACAGAATGCTGCATCAGAATTCAGCTGTGGATCGTAAATTTAAGTTGCTCCTACTTTATTCACTAAAAATAATTTCATTTTTACTCGACCCTGTACATTGTGGAGTCCTGTAGCTCAGTGGTTAGAGCACTCGCTTTGCAAGCGAGACACCTGGGTTCAATTCCAGGCAGAGGGCGAAACCTTGGGCAAGTTTCCTTACTCCACACAGAGCCTAATAATAATCCCTCCAAAACAAAACAATAATAAATTGGTCATTTTCAATCTACGACTGTTTGTGGGACATTGCTGTGTGCAATTGGCTGCCGTGTTCGCCCACAAATATACAGTCAATTCACTTTACAGTGTGTTCTGTGAAGCGCTTTGGGACGTCCTCCCGACGTGAAAAGCGCTATATCAAATGCAAGGATTATTATTATTATTGACTGAGGCAGAGACTATCCTGCATTGAACAGACAGAGCTGTAGGTTTTATAGCTTTTAGGATAATCATTGTTTTGATATGAAGCCTAGAACATGGAAACGTCTCAAAGCATTTCACAGATAATTGCTATCAAGGGTAGTGACTTGTCGCTTTGTGGGACACAGAGAGAGAAAGAGAGAGACAGAGAGCTGGGGATTTATAGGACATACGGTCACAACAAGAATCCCAAACTCACTATCCCTACAAACAAAATGTAAAATGCTATATAAATGAATTCTGGGTCAATTGGTGCCGACAAAAGGTTCTAGAGGGTGATGGGATTTCGACATCTCTGTCGTCTCTCACCAATTATTCACGTGTGAGCCTTGCCAATGAGTCGACAGGCTGGTTGACCACAGGGGTTTGTTTCACTGCCCAAACCTGTCCTCAGCTGGTCTCCTTAATAATAACAATAATCCTTGTATTTGACATAGCGCCTGAGCACGTCGTTGAGACGTCTCAAAGCGCTTCACAGATTACATTGTAAAGTGGATTGACCGGCACTGCCTACCATCACCTCCGCAATATTGCCAGACTCCACCACTGCCTCACCCCTCAGGCTGCTGAATCCCTCACCCACGCACTCGTCACCTCAAGGCTTGATTACGGAAACTCCCTCCTCATCGGCCTTCCCAACTCTTCCCTTCACAAGCTGCAGATCATCGTAAACTCTGCAGCTCGTGTACTCTCACATACCAGGCTCTGTGACCCCATCACTCCTACCCTCACCCGACTCCACTGGCTCCCCATCCCCCAGAGGATCGAGTTCAAGATCCTCGTCCTCACCTTTAAGGCCATCCATGGCATCGCCCCCTCCTACCTCTCTGACCTGCTGACTCCCTACCAACCTGCCCGATCCCTCCGCTCATCAGGCTCCGGCCTGCTCCATGTCTCCCGCCCGACCCGTCCTACCATCGGTGGCCGGGCTTTCAGTCTCTCTGCCCCCACACTCTGGAACTCCATCCCACGGTCCCTTCACCTCGCTTCCTCCCTCACCTCCTTCAAGGCCGGTCTGAAGACCTTTCTCTTCGACCATGCCTTTGGTCTCCCTCCCACCTCTCTGCCTTCCCTCACCCCTAAACCACCCCTCCCCCATGCTCGGGCCCCGACACCTGACTGTTCAGCGCTTTGGGACGTCCTCCCGACGTGAAAGGCACTCTGAATGTCATTTTGTTGTTGTTGTATTTTGTGGGTGGAACACGGCAGTTAGTTGTGCACAGCCGTGCCCCACAATTGAGTGATCAATTTTTTTAATATATATTAGGGTTAGGGTATATATGAAGTGATTATTATCAATGGAAACTAATCCGCCAATCGACTAACACCCGGGTCCCCACTTACTGTTAGGTAAACAGGCGTGTGGAGTAAGGAAATGTGCCTAAGGTTTCGCCATCCCAGAAATCGAACCCAGGTCCTTTTGCTTGCAAGGTGAGGGCTCTAACCATCACGATAAGGGACTCCACGTCACGCTATTTAGCAACAAAGAGCAGGAAACCTGTCTTATTTTCTCACATGCAAAACACTCATACATGCAACACAGAAAACACATACTCTCTGGCAGAGCAGGAACAGAAAATTGAAATGCACAGAGCTATGGAGTTATTGGATTTTGTGTAGAATTCGTAACTATGTGTTGTATCGTGGCCCTGTCTGTTTATTTAAGACCTGAGGATAAATGTCCAGCATCTCAAATATGTTTCCCACATAGGAACATCGGAACAGGAATAGACCATTCACTTTACAGTATATTCTGTGAAGTTCTTTGAGATATCTCAACGACGTGATAAGGCGTTACATCAAACGCAAGGATTACTATTATTATTCAGCCCCTCCAGCCTGTTCTGCCAATCTGTAAGATCTGATTTGTACCTCAACTCCAATTACCCGTTCTTGAGACCCTAATAATAATAATAATAATAATAATCCTTGCATTTGATATAGCGCTTTTCACGTCGGGAGGACGTCCCAAAGCGCTTCACAGAACACACTGTAAAGTGAATTGACTGTATATTTGTGGGCGAACGCGGCAGCCAATTGCGCACAGCAATGTCCCACAAACAGTCGTAGATTGAAAATGACCAATTTATTATTGTTTTATAATGACCTAACAAATATCTATCCACCTCCGTCACATGCCGTGTAGCTAAAATAAATTAAATAATGATTGAAAATCAACATTTAGTAGCCCACAAAATAGCTTTTCTTTTCTTTTTTAACCCCTCTCCTCCACAAGGGAAGCATTTGGGCCACGTGACTTGTGGTTAACTTACAAAATAAATCGGAGGTTTAGATCTTTGCTAACTGTCACGGACCACAGAGAAACGCAACACAGCCCAGGCTCAGCGTAATAATTGACATGTCAGAGACTAAACATCTCGAATTTTTAAGAAAAATAAATACAGAAAACTGGTTTATTTTAATGTCCCTAAAACGAAAATTTATTTGAATTCTGCACCTCTTGTTTTTTTTAAAAATAAATTCTCCCTGTGGTTGGGAAGGAGAGAGAGAGGTCGGAGATTGATGACACCCTAGCTCCTATGCAAAAGCTAATGGGTAGAGTGGTCCAAGCCAAAGCTAACGGGTAGGGGGGATCCTAGCTGGACGAGCAGCTGGGAAAGCTTGCCAGACAGGGATAGTGATGGCAAGCTATGCTGTCTTAGCTGGTTAGACTCCAGCAGTTACCCCAACACACACTCTGGTTACCCCCAAGCCTTGGCTCTTGCCAACCCGTGCCTAATACTTTCCAGAATTAGGTAAGCAGGATGCGTCCCTCCAGGGAGAGAGTGTGTCTTCCATTCCAACAATGTATCTCTGGGATTTCCATGTGTGGCTGGGATACATGGAATTCTCAGCTTGGTTTGGACACACTTAAGCACGGTGATGGGTGGCTTTCTGTGCGAGTCAGACACCCAGCTGACACCAAAAAAAAATGACAGCAGAAAGGAGTGACAGCTTTAACATCTCACCTGACCTGCACCTCGGAAAGACGGGAACTGCAGGCCCTGATGCAACGAGTTTGTGGAAAATAATACAAATCTCAGGGTATACCTGATGTGGGGACCCGAGTTTCAACGACGACAGAAGGTGTTGGTGGAAGGTAGTGAGTGGTGGGATGCCTACCTGTTGCTGTGTAAGCTCTGCACGTCTGACGTTTTGGGTATTAATTCTTCACTGGCAACCGTCAAGCGAGATCTCCCCCAACCCCTCTCAACCTACGTCACCTCCTTCGGAATGTCCTTTGTGACCTGACATTTCTTGTCCTAAATCTCCCATTCAGTTACTGCATGTTTCGTGGTTTCAAACATTAGGGAAGCCCATGACACCCACTTTTTAAAAAAAAATTAAGGCACAGAATCTAAGTTCATAGAATTCTGCAACACAGAAGGAAGCCATTCGACCCATCATGCCTGTGCCAGCTCTTTGAAGGAACTATCCAATGAATCCCACTCTCCCTATAGCCTTGCAGTTTATTTGTATATATCCAATTCCCTTTTGAACGTTACTGTTGAATATAGCTTAAATTAAGACTAATTCAAAGAATTTTCCACAATTTACCACCGTAAATTTTTACAGATGCGACAAAAAGACATAACCTCTTGATTCCTTTTTTGTTCTGTGGCCTCTTTGTTACTGACTCACCGACCATAGATCCCTACAGCTATTTACCCTGCCCATAAACAGGGCAAAATGGTTTTAACAAGCCAACAACAGGTATTCCATGAGGTGTCATTTCAGGCCTCTTTACAAAGCAGATCCTTCCTTAAAGGGTGGATATCAGAGATCGACAAGGAGAGCACTTGCTGATCTCTGATATCCGCCCTTTGAGGCTTGTCTGTTACCACTTCCTTTCAGCAGCTTCAGGGAAGGAGTTTTCTAAGGTCTCTTTTCAGCATCATTTTACCCTGAGTCATGTCAATGCAGGGAGTGGAAAAAATAGGCTGCCTCAGCCCAGCCCGGCGCAGCCCAGCCCCGAAACTTGTGTGTACGGCAGGCAGCACCTGGAACCTGTACAAACGGTGACTGATGTCTGCCTGTCAGCCATTGTGCTCAACACAGCAGGTGTTTCTGGCAGCTGCTCCTAAGCTTTTTCACATAAGGTAACGTCACCGGGGTATGAGGTGCTGGAGCAACTGATGATGAATCTTTACTCAGCACGTGCTTTATTTTTACCCTCCCCCCCCCCCCAACAGTTAACTGAGTAATTGCACTGCCTGGCAGAGGTCCCCCCCTTCCCCCACTAGCCTAGGCAGTGGAGGCATTGAATTTATGTGGTGTGTCGCCAAATTGATTTGCCGTCTGCGTAATCTGGGCAGCACTGGGCTCGACCGTGTTTCTTCTCTGGAATCAAAGCACCTGCTAGCGCTCGCTGTCTGTCTAGGGATGTGCGTTCAGAACTGCTCCTTGAGCGAGGACTTGGAGCGGGGGGCCTGTGTGTGGTCCTCAGCATTGGCACAGTGTCTTCGACATGAGGATAAGAGACAATTGGCTCCTAAGAATGCGGGTAGACATGCTTCCAAAGTCTCTCCCTCCCACAAAATAAGACTCTTTTCATTTGACACGCCCCCTTCAAGAGTCTTCAGTCTGGAATTCTTCTAAATCGAGCGGTGACCACATCCCCATCGTCTTCAACAAACTTTTCCCTCTGTTTCCATTGTTGTTGGAGCAGACACTGAGTAAAAGCTAATGACCCGCTGCTCCGCTCATCTCTGTGTGATTTGTGTGTCTTGAGACCACTCCAGTACCCACAGGACACACAAGGTTAACGAGTAACCCCCATTCATTTCTGGTTCTGTGTGACTTGTTGCGGTCTGTGTTTTGGGCCTTGTGTGTATGTATGTCCTGTGGTACACCAGTGTATATTTGGGAGAGCAGTGAGCCGTTTCTCTGTGTTAATTTGATTTTCAAAGTGTTGCAATCATTTAATTTGAAAATGCTTTCGAACAAAATTCCTTTTTGATACAGCGCTGTAACATATCATCATCAACGCCATGCAGTGCTTCGCAGGATCCACTGTGAATAATAATAATAATAATAATCCTTGCATTTGATATAGCGCTTTTCACGTCTGGAGGACGTTCCAAAGCGCTTCACAGAACACACTGTAAAGTGAATTGAGTGTATATTTGTGGGCGAACGCGGCAGCGAATTGCGCACAGCAATGTCCCACAAACAGTCGTAGATTGAAAATGACCAATTTATTATTGCTTTTGTTTTTGGAGGGATTATTATTAGGCTCTGTGTGGAGTAAGGAAACTTGCCCAAGGTTTCGCCCTCTGCCTGGAATTGAACTCAGGTTTCTCGCTTGCAAAGCGAGTGCTCTAACCACTGAGCTACAGGACTCCACGAAGTGCAGTGACTGTATTTTGTAATAATAATATTAATCCTGAATTTAGTGTAGTGCCTTATGTCACGCCAGGAGGACGTCCCAAAGCGCTTCACAGGATTTACTGTGAGATGGACTCTGCAATTGTAGGAGAACGCAGCAGCCCAATTGTGCACAGCAATGTCCCACAAACAGCCATGAAATAAATGACCAATTTTATTTGGGGGAATGTTGGCCAGGACACTGAGAGAGAAACTCCCTTCTCTTTTCAAATAGTTCTGTTGGATCTTTAACATCCACCTGAACAGACACGCACAGGACCTCGGTTTAACGTCTCATCCAAAGGACGGCCCCTCCAACAATGCAACACACCCCCAGCGTTACATTGGAGCGTCAGCTTAGATTGTGTGAGTTCAAGTCCAACGTGAGATTTGAACCCACAACCTTCTGACTCAGAGGTAAGAGTGCTACCAACTGAGCCAAGCTGACACAAAATACAATGTAGGCGAACGTGGCAGCCAATTTGCACCTAGTCCCAAAGTGAATGAGTGATTTTATTTAGGGAATTGTTGGCCAGGAAACTCACTTGCAGTGTGTCCTCCCTGAGGTATGCAAATTATGTGCTGTAGGATCTCGCTGCTGTGTAAAGCATTAATATTCTCTGTTGTCAGTCAAAGCAGCTTCTGTAGAGCCTTATATTTGGAGGTTAAAGGTTTCCTTTATTTGAATCTTCTTCCTGTTTTAGATACAAAACCATCAAAGCATTACTCACCTTTCAGAAGGTTGGCTGCTTGCTCAGTTCATTGTTGATTGTCTGTCTATATTGAAACAGGATTTGAATATAGAGCTTCAATCAACCTGTTCCTCTGTGGCGTGTGTAAACACAAACCCCTGTAAACAAGCAGGAGTGGGACCTGTTTTGTGACCTGGTTACGATACACAATAGTCCGATGAGGAACTTGCTTTAACCTGTTGCATTGCCCTTTTAGGGTAAAGGGGAACGGCCTCGGATCAGTTCTCTCTGCGATCACTGATGCCCAGCCCAAGCCATTCTCCTTCTGGGCATCGTTCCGTACTTTTCTGTGCAACCATTGTTGGGGTACCCAGTGCTGGGTGTGAGGCTTGTAACCCGCCTCTCCTGCGTGTACTGAGTTAGATTCCCAGACGGAAGGAAACCTTAGGCAAGTTTCCTTACTCCACACGCCTCTGTTTTTCCTTAGCAGTAAGTTGTGGGTCGATTGGTGGATCGTTTTCCGTTGATTATAATCCCTTCATATAAAAAGTAATAATTTGGTCACTCAATCCATGGCTGCTGTGCGCAATTGTTTGCCGAGTTTCATCCACAAAATGTAGTCAGTTCACTTTACAGTATACCCTGTGAAGCTCTTTGAGATGTCTCAACGACGTGATAAGGCACTGTATCAAATGCAAGGTTTATTATTGTTACTTTATTAGTGGGAGTGAGTAATACGCGCTGTCAAACCAGACAACAGGAAGATGTATTTTACAGTCCATTTCGAACCGTAACAGTGATGCGGCTGTACATGTCACAGTATGGTGTGTAGCACCGATAATCTTCCTCGGTTTCCTTGGCAGCCTGATTTGAACCAAAGCCGCAGCTGTGGTGCACTGTTATTACATTTCATGGTGGACTCGGTCGCCTCGGGAACGCAAGCTGCCCTGCGCCCCGCGACACTTAAGACTGGATTAAAAGCGCCTGGAATCTTGTTACACTCATGACCTTTCCATTCTTAACCGTTTCCCTGACCTATTGTGTTTGAGACATAAACTCTTATTAAAATGCTTGTACTAACTGCATGAGCTCTGGTAGGATCGGGGCAATAACCCTGCAGTCCGCAAGCTAGGTTATAATAGTTGCTCTCCAGTAGCCTGTGTTTCTGCTTGTACCATCGGACCACATCATTACAAGTGGAGTCCTGTAGCGTATTGGTTAGAGCGTTCACCTCGGGTTCGATTCCCGGGCAGGGCGAAACCTTCAGTCAGGTTTCCTTACTCCACGCACCTCTGTTTATCTAGCAGTAAGTAGGAACATGGAGGTTTCGCCCAACTCGGGAAACGAACCCGGGTCCTCTTGCTTGCGAAGCGAGCACCCTAACCACCACGCTGGGGGTAGATTATCTGGTGATCTCTGTTTGGAAAGCCAGGTGAGGACGGGACTGAGTACGCCTGGCAGGTCCGCTTATTAAATAGTCAAATAGTGAAGTCCACCGTTGAATAACATGACGACGGACGCTGACCATAAAACAACAAGGATGAGTTGGCGGTGACTTTAGGAGAAGGAGGTTGAGAGGCAGAAAATAATAAAGATTTAGAAAAAGAATCGCAGCTTTTATTTTTTGTTGTTTGTGTTGTGCACGAGGAGTGGCGATAATGTGCTCTTTGGGGAACTGGCATGAAGAAGTTGGGAATACAGTGCTTTCACTGTTTCCACAGGATAACTGGCGTAAACACACACACACACACACAGCTGAAGTAGCCAGGATTGCTGACTATCTGCAGTAATTTCAGCTTCCTCACCCGGTCAACACATGGGCACGCCTTGCCTCTCCTCTCCGCTAGTCTATTGTCATCTACCTCCCAATTGAAGGCAAAAAAAGCATTTGAAACAAAGGAAAACTGAATCAGATACCAAGAGAAGTTGAAGTTACTAAGAGTCTCCGCACCATTGTTCGGATGATGAGACTTCCTCTTGAAATGGCTCTAACGATGCCCTCAGGATAGATAAAAGGGGTGGAAGGGAAAGTGGGTTATTGTTGCAAACATAACTATTGAGTCGGTTTGTCAGCCTGGCAGTGTGCCAGCCCGGCTCGGTCATTAGCACTTGCGCCTCAGAAGATTGGGGATTTGAGCCCCACGTCAGGACTTGAGCTCATGGTTTCAGCTGACATCCTGTGCAGTGCTGTGGGTTAGCCCTGTGTTATTATCAGAGGTGTAAGCAAGTAATTTATAATAATCCTTGGATTTGACATAGATCCGTATTGCGTCGTCGAGACGTCTCAAAGTGCTTCACAGGGTATACTGTAAAGTGAAGTTTTTTGGGGTGAAACGCAGCAGCCAGTTTGTGCACAGCAATGTCCCACAAACAGCCATTGAGTGAGTCACCAATTTTTTTTGGGGGGGTGGGAGAGTGGGGATTGTTGACCAGGATGTCCGGGGTGGGTGGGGAGAGAAACTCTCTTCCCTTTTCGAATAGCGCCTTGGAAGATCTTTAACATCCACCTGAACCGGCACCTTTTAAGTAAAACTATTCGGCTGATTTCTTGTCTGGAATGGTTCAAAGGGAACGTCAAAAAAATTCCACAACACTAATGGTAAGCTCACAGGGTTGCTCTCTCCCAGTGCCCCGGCAGACAATCACCCCCCACCCCCCAACCACCACCACCGATAAAATTGATTGATCGGCTTGTGGCCCTTGGTTGGGACCTTGCTGTGTGCAAAATGGATTCTGCGTTTGCTTTGAAAAAACAGCCATCGCATTGGAAAGCAATTACTGTCAAGTGCCCGGTGACGTGATGTAGTTACCGGACTCGCTTCGTTCCCAAGCGGTCAGCACTGCTGGGTGACTGAACGCTGGGTGAACTACAGAGGTCAGCTGATTGCCGATGAGGCTTCAGAGGAGAGAGAGTGTGTGTGAGAGAATAGAAAGGAAAAGATGGTTAGCAGAATTTCCACTGTTTGCAGAGAGCACGCTGCCAGCTCAGCAGTATTGATGATCCCACCGCTCTCACAGGGTGAACTCTGTGGTTGTGGTTGCTGTCGGGCGGGGGGGGAGGGGGATGTGGGGCGTGAAGTTTTTATTCGCTTTACAATATATCCTGTGAAGCGCTTTGAGACGTCTCGAAAGCGTGATAAGATGTTATATCAAATGAAAGGATTATTATTATTGAAAAATTTTAAACATCAATATATAAACTTGCTGTTTCTCCATTCCTTGCTGTAACATCATGAGAGGTCTATCTACTAATCAAAGTACATAGTTCTCGGGACAGGGATGGGGGTAAAAGGGGTGAGAGGAGGATAGAGGCAGTGGGGAGTGGTAAAAGGGAGAGCAAGCATCCATATATACACACACACACTCGTTTAATTTCAACAGATCTGTCTGTTTTGTTCCGAACATGGCAGTCAGGCCCTTTTCTTTGTGAATACAACTTGTTTGCCTATTGTCTGTGTTTATCTAGTTAAAATCCACCCTCAGAGAGAGGAGAGAGAGAGAGAGAAAAAAAAAGAGGGAGGGGTGGGGGACCGGATTTGAGTGACTCGGTCCCAGCTGTGAACGAACGTGTGTTGCTGTTTGTGCAGTTTAAATCCGTGCTGGTGCTTTGCGGGGCTGCTTTGTGAGCAGGACAGAGAGCGAGAGAGAGAGAGAGAGAGGTTGGCAGCGATGGCTCTTTAAACGCAGGCTTTGTATGACCTCTGCCGCCTGCCTCGGTAGATCAGAAGCCCGGCTCGCGTTTGTGAATGTCAGCAGAAGAATCTCTCAGTCAGTGGTTCACTTTGGGGCCCAGGTGAGCTGAGCGGGTTTGGAGATTTCCTTCTGGTGATGGGAGGGAGAGGAGTGGAGGGGGGCGGGTGGGGGGCAGGGGGAGAGGGGCTGGTGGTTGCTGGAGGAATGGGTTTGTCTTTGGTGTGTCCTTGTGATTTTTGCATTGAATACTAAGAACAAGAAGGTGGTGATGGTGAAAGAACTGATTGGTTTTATTACCTCAAAACGAGATGCAGTATAAAAATGAACAGCGAAGCGAGGCTGACAGTGTCTGAAAGAGAAAAAAGCATTTTGTTTGTGTGTGTATGAGACGTTCAGTCACTGCACATGTGAGTGTGTGCTAGGCCTGCAGATTAACAGGTGTCTCTTTGGGGTGGCATGGCTGGCAGTTGGCTGCCGCGTTTTGCTTACAAAATACACAGTCACTCCACTTTACAGTATATCTGTGAAGCGCTTTCAGACGTCTCTCAATCACGTGATAAGGCGTTATATCAAATGTAAGGATTATTATTATAAAAATGATCCCCCCCTCAAATTATATTTGTACAGCAGGTTTTAGAGAAGTTACATTGCTGACTGAGCACCTCGATGAATGGATTGATGGATAGATGGTTGTGTCACTGAGATTTAAGCAGGTCTCCGTTTGAATTGTTGGCCTGCACTGAATTGGGTGCTGTTTATAATAATAATAGGCATCTCAAAGCGCTTAACAGAATGTACTGTAAAGTGTGGTGACGATGTTTTGTGAGCAAAAATAATACCCGCATTTGATATCGCGTCTCATCACATCTACAGAAAAACTCTCAGGAAGCTTCTTAGGATTTACTGTAGTGTAGTGGCTGTGTCTTCTGTCTTCTCATCCTCTCGTTTAGTTTTCCCCATGGGGTGAAAAAAGCGTCTTTCCTCATTTCCGCATTTTACATAACACCATCAAAATTTACAGCCCAGAAGAAGGTCATTCGCCTGTTGTGTCTGTGCTGCTCTCTGAAGAGAGATCTGTTCCGTCCCATCTACCTGCCCTTTCTCCCACAGCCTTGTTGTTGACTCCTGATGTGAGACGCATGATGTGAGACTGGAACTTGATAACTTGTAAACGTGTATCCTATTGTTGTGTGGCGGCTTTCTGTCTGTCCCTCCTCTGCCCCTCTCCCCCCCCCCACCACCCAAGCATTTTGGAAAGAAGGTATTTACTCTTACTTTTGCCCACAAAATGCACAGTCAGTCCACTTTAGAGTATATCTATCCTGTGAAGCTCTTTGAGACGTCTCAACGATGTGATAAGGCTCTATATCAAATGCAAGGATTATTAAGTGCAGCGAAACTCCGACACAGAGTTTTGGGGCTGGTCTTTAGGTGACACTCTTGTTCATCTTCTCGGGAGGAGGGTGTGGTGGGGGGGGGGCGGGGGGGTGTTGCTGCTACAATTAGGTCCGCAGGTCAGCACCTTGAAGAGCAGCATTATTGAAAGTCAAAATAGTTTCCACTATTTTTTATTTATGGAAAAAATAAGGTTAAAATGTTGTTAGTTTAAAATGCATCATTTCTAACTTTCTCCTTCCTCTCTCTCTCTCTCTCTGGAGCGATCACTGCAAAGAGTAAAAGTCAAAAGTTCACTGGTCAAATTGAGCAGTTTATACTTTATCGTGACTTCAGATCATGTAATTTAATCGAGAGGAATTTCACTTCAAGAGAGCACATGGCAGCAAGTGCCTGAGGGAGGAGCAGCTTTTCTCATTTAAAGAGGCATCAGCACATTATAAGAGAGTGAGAGTGTGTGTGTATGTATGTGTGAGAGAGTGTGTGAGAGTGTAAGTGTGTTAGAGTGAGTGTGTGTGTGTGAGAGTGTATGTGTGTGAGAGAGTGTGTGTGAGAGTGTTTGTGTGTCGTAATTGAGACCCACAAACACTGCAGGCTGGAAATTGTGTCTGTGCTTATTATTAACACTAACAATAAATTTACATCTACACAGCGCCTTTCATGTTGGGAGGATGTCCCAAGACTATGATTTTAGTGGAGTCCTGTAGCTCAGTGGTTAGAGCGCTCGCCTCACAAGCGAGAGACCTGGATTTGTTTCCCAGCAGGGCGAAAACTTGAGCAACTTTTCTTACTCGACAGGCCTGATAATAATCCCTCAAGAAAAAACCCCCCGAAAATCAATGATAAATTGGTCACTTCAATCTACGACTGTTTGTGGGACATTGCTGTGCTCAATTGGCTGCCACGTTTCACCCACAAATATACAATCAATTCACTTTACAATGTATTCTGTGAAGCACTTTGAGACATCTAGAAGACGTGAAAAGCGCTATATTAAATGCAAGGATTATTATTATTTATTACTTAAACACTGATCAGCAGATCGCAGTCAGCGATTTCACCGCTATGTATTTTTTTTGGGAACATTTTTTGCAGTGTTGAAGATTGGAGTGATTCAATCGAGAGAACTTGGGACAAACTTAATTCCTTTTAAGTTTTAGAATGGGAGTGAGTCCTTGTTCATACCTTAACTGAAGGTTTAAAAAGATTTGTAGGGCAGTGATTGGCTGCTTGAGAGAGTGTTACAACAAGAACAAGATTACATTTGTATAGGTCCTTATTTGCAATATGAACTGCACAAAATGCTGCCTTCAAACTGCTGCTTTAAGAAAATACGAACATAAGTAATGCTAGACGAAAAAAAGCCCAAGGTCCATCTAGTTTGCCTTCCACCTTCCTGATGGTCGCCTGCACATATGACCGGAACTACCTATGTACTATATCCCATAAGGTTATTTCCTAAAAGAAAACTCTCTAATCTGTTTTTGAAGGAATCAACATTTCCTGCTACAACCGTCTCCCCTAGGGAGCCTATTCCACAGGTTCACTATTCGCTCTTATACCCGTTAGTGTTTTTTTTAATGGGGGGGAACAGCTTGCTCTGCTAATTGATGTGCAAACACTTAGAAAGGCGCATGTTTGAATGGTTTACATCTCCTGAGTTCCCAGTCGGAGCTGTGTGCGCGGCAGTGAGATGCTGAGTAAGTAGCTGTCGGGTCTCCTTGTCGGGTGGGTGAAGAGTTGGTTTTGGTGGTGGTGATGGAAGAGAAAGAATCTGATGAGGGGAGAGTTTCATCTGGGCAGCTTCCAGTGGCTTCTGGAGGCCAGCTAGATTGGGAGCTTAGGTACAGGATGTGCTCCCCACTCAGGGGCAGAGGTATTGGCCTTTGAGTGTGTGTATGGCAGCATTGCTTCCCACTCCTCTTCCCGTCGATCTCCACATTGCCTCATCCCTCTTACAGCCTCACAATAGGCAGTGCAGAGAGCAACGGGAAGGTGGTACTTCTGATAACAACAACAACAACTTGGATTTATATAGCGCCCTCCACACCTGATGACCCGTCGCCCCTTTCTCTTCCTGTGCATTTGATATAATAATAATAATCCTTGCATTTGACCCAGTGCCTTATCATGTCTTCGAGACGTCTCAAAGCGCTTCACAGGATGTACTGTAAAGTGAATTGATTGTGTATTGAAGGAATTATTACTCCTGTAAAAGCGATCCAACAATCGACTAACAACTGGGTTCCTATTTACTCCTGGATAAACAGAGGCATGTGGAGTAAGGAAACTTGCCCAATGTTTCGCCCCACCCCGGGAATTGAACCCCTTGCGAGGCGAGCGCCCTGAGTCCTGTATATTATTTTGAGGTGTTATATTTGCAGGTTGGATCAGTTTCAAAAGTTGTAACTTTTTTTTTTGCAAAACTCTTAATTCCTCGACTCGAGCGGCACGCAAAGGGTTAATGTTTTAATCTCCCAGTAAAGGAGCCGGACTGGGTGGATCAAACAACAAATGCCAGTCTGAGTGGCGACCTCAGGGAGACGCACTGGGTGTGCTCCAGTCCCCCCCCCCCCCCCCGTCAGCTCACTGCAACAGGACGTTGCAGTGTTTAACCATTTCAATCCAGTAACTCACAATGCGCAGGCGGTGGGTAAAATCACACAGCACAACTCCAGCCGGGTTTTTAAACCACTTTGCAGACTTCTGCCAGACTTTCTTCACCCACAAAAACACAAATACACAGTCACTCCGCTCTACAGTATATCCTGTGAAGGGCTTTGAGGCATCTCAACGCCCTGATAAGGCACTGTATCAAATGCAAGTATTGCTGTTGTGTGGGGATTTCTGTGGGAGGAGATCATTCACTTGTGGTTGTGCTACAGCAACAACAAAACCAACAACTTGCATTTATACAGCATCCTTCACATAGAATAATGTCTTGGAGCACTTTTCGTGGGAGAGGGGAGAGGTGACCATAGGTACAGGTCAAGAAAGTAGGATTCAAGGACAGATTTTAAAGGCCCTTTTAAACATCGTCTCTGAACAGTGGATGGAGTTCTTTAATTATCCCAGCAATAATAATTAGGAATATTCCCTTAAAGGGAAGGCTGCGAATCGTAAGGTTTCTCTCGATGCATCACCACAAAGCCATGCAGTGACAGAGTCTCTCTGCCCGGCTCACGCCTTGGGACGGTGTATTTGTCGTACTTCCCGTCCCCCCCCCCCCCACCACTTCTGGTTCCAGCTCTTGATGTTAAATTGAGCTCACTTGCTGAAAACAAACTTGACTGGAGGAACAAGGCCTCTTCAGTTCCTCTGTGCTGGCACAGCCCCAGAACACGCCATTTGATAGAATTTCACAGTCGAGCACAGAATTCTCCCGAAGGTGAGAGACCCGCTGCTCTGCTGTCGACGGGGAACAGACAGCACAGCACGGTCAGTCGGTCGAGGATTCTTTTGGGTGGGAAAAGGAGCCGCGACGAGGACGTTTTTTTAACATCCGCCAATTTCACAAAGTGAATGAAGCGAGCTCTTCCAGAAAACTAGGTTCGTGTTGTGAATCCAGAATAAATTAATCGGTAAGGGATTGAATGGCTGTGTGTAGCGTGTCAAGGTGACTTAAGCGAGCTGGTCTGATGTAATGCTTGCTGCGCAATTGCTTCTCCATCCCTTTCCTATGAGGTTTTGAAATCGAGAGCAAGGAATAAATTCCTCTCGTTTCCAATTCCCCCCCCAGTTCAGCGCAAACCCTTAACTGTTCGGGCTGTCCTTCCGACGTGAAAGGCGCCGTGTAAATGTAACGTCCTTGTTGTTGTTAAGTGGAGACTCGTTAGTTCGTTGTGAAGCACAGTTTTGGCGTTTTATTCTCGTGGCCTTTGGACCCTGGCTCAGGTCCAAATCCCTGACCGTCCAGCGCCTTGGGACATCCTCCCGACGTGAAAGGCGCTGTGTAAACGTCACTTGTTGTTGGCAGTGCTAAAGCCACCTTTGTTTTCTCCCTCAGGTCCACTTCCCCTTGGCAGCCGGTTCCGGGCAGCAAGGCCGCCATGTTGGTCAAAGTGGACAACGGAACAAGCACGGCAGTGCCTCAGCAACCTCCCATCCCGGCCGTCAGCCTCCAAAAATCTCCGACAGTCAAAGCCCTCGGCCACAATCCTGCCCCCCCACCCCCCCCACCACCCCCACCGCTGGGCGGGAGCCTCCCTCTGGCCGGGAAGACCCCCTCTTCCTCTCTGGAACACAAGCCCTCGCTGCACTTGAAGAAGACGGAGAACGGGGGCTTCTGCCTGGTGCTGAGTAACTCTCCGTGTCAGACTCCACAGCCTGGCCCCGGCCTGGCTCAGCAGCCCTCCTCCCCCAAGTGCGCCTCCTCTGCCCCCATTTACGACGAGCCCCCCATCGAGTCGCCCATCTACGATGAGCCGCCCATGGAGGTGGATCCCGCGAGCCTGGCTCAACACCAGCCGTCACAGCAGCAGCAGCAGCAGCAGCAGCAGCAGCAGAAGGTCCCGCCTCCGCCCCTCAAACTGCTCCAGACCCCTGGCTTCCCAGGACAGCAGCAGCAACCGCCGCCGGTGGTGACCAAGCACGCGAGGAAACCATCCAACACTGAGTACAGCCCGGCCGGCAGGGAGTACATCAAGCACATGGTCAACATCGACCAGTCTTCCAAGCAGTCGCTCTCTCCCACCGGGAGCTGTGACCGGGCCACGCGGGCGTACGCAGCGGGAGGTGCCTTGACGGCGAAGGACGGCAACAAGCAGCCGTGGAAACTGCTGGATGTGAACTCCATCAAGAGCATTGACGGGCAACACAGCCGCCAGAGCAGCCTCCAGTCGCAAGAGTATCCCATCTCGGTGGTCAGCCAGCAGGACTCGGGCTACTCCACAGGCCCCTCCCCCAGCCTGCGGAGGAGGAAGGGGAGGAGGACGATGGCTGGACAGGCCAGGCCAGGGTCTCTGGGCAGCACCAGTGAGCTCAACGTGCTGAATGACAAGCTCATGGCTGAGATGAGAGCCGTGGTGAACCGCTCGGCGGTGATCAGGGGCAGCCGGGCCAGCCTGAACGCCGAGCTGGCCGAGACCTGTATCCTGGCCGACATTCACAAGATCCGGCTGCAGTGCGAGGGGCGGCATGTCCGGCCATACTCCGGACGGGGTTCCCGGGACGACGTGTCGGCCAGCAATAGGTCCCTGCACAAAACCAGCCCCGACGTCAGGGCCTCAGTCGACGGGGAACTGGCAACGCAACAGGAGGTGGCAATCCGGCAGAAAAGGACTTTCGAGAAAGTGGATTTCTCCTGTAATTCGCTGGAAAAGAGCCTCACAAGTCAGATTAGCCTGAACTCACCAGACCCAGTCCGCAACCCGCCACAGGTAACAACAACAATTACAATTATGTTTACACATTATCTTTCATGTCGGGAGGATGTCCCAAGGCACTGCACACTCGTGTGTTTACACCCGAGCTGGGGATTGGGATCAGGAGGAGTGGAGGGCAGGGAGGGTAGGAGTAGGAGGGTGTCCAAAGGCGCAGTCTTAGAGGAAGGTCTTGAGACAGGCCTTTACTAATGCAAGGGAGGGGGCCAGGTGGAGGGACTTTGGGATGGAGTTCCAAAGGGTGGGGGCAGAGAGGCTGAAATGCCCGACTGCCAATGGTGGGGCTGGACCGGGTAAGGCGTTGGATGCGTTCAGCAGAGGAGAGAGGCAATTTCCAAGACTGAGGTGGATAGGTGTTTGTTGGCTAAGAGGATCGAGGGATATGGAGCAAAGGCAGGTAACTGGAGTTGAATTGTCCCCTCGACCCATTAGGAGTTTTTTGGTGGGTTTGGGGGACACTTTTCTGTACTAATTGATGTGCAAAGACTTATATAGGTGCACATTTGAGTGGTTTACGTCTCCAGCAGAGAGATCAGCCATGATCCAATAGAATGGCAGAACGGGCTGGAGGGGCTGAATGGCCTACTCCTGTTCCTGCGTTACATTTGGAAACCTGTTTAATAGCAAACATTTCTGTGCTTTTTGTAGAATATTAGCGGCAGCCCCCAGAGTACCCCCGGAGGGCAGGCCTGCACGGTGGGCTATCATTTCTCCTACACTACGCTGAGGAAACCACTGCCAGAGAAGAGCATGGCGGACTGGGCTTCCAAACACCTGAACATGCATACACAGGGCATCTTCCGTCGCAGGATCTCCATCGCCAACATGCTCTCCTGGGTCAACTGCTCCATCAAGAAGCCCATGTTGATCACCAGCGATCGGACCATCAAGAAGGAGGCCTGTGAACTGTTCAAACTGGTGCAGATGTACATGGGGGACAGGCAGAGCCGGATGGAGAGGGTTCCCATCGCTTTGGTCATCGTCACCAAGTGCTGGTCCATGCAGGGCATCAGGGATGAGTTCTACATCCAGCTGTGTAGGCAGACCACCGACAACCTATCCTACAAGAGCTTGGCCTCTGGCTGGGAACTGATGGCTGTCTGCCTAGCCTTCTTTTCCCCGTCTCCCAAATTCCAGTCTTACTTGGAAGGCTATATCTACCGGCACACAGATCCCAGTAATGATGTAAAAGGTAGGTGAGCTTGGTGTTCGACAAAACAGCATTGGTTCGTGGAGTCCCATAGAGTAATGCTTAGCGCGCTCGCCTCGCAAACGAGAGGATCTGGCTTTGTTTTCTGGGTGGGGCAAAACCTTAGGCAAGTTTCTTTACACACCTCTGTTTACTTAGCGGTTAGTAGAAACCCAGTTGTTAGTCAATTAGTGGATAGTTTTCCAGGCGTAATAATCCCTTTTTTAAAAAAAATTGGTCTTTCAATCCACGACTGTTTATGCGACACTACTGTGCGCAATTGGCTGCCGCGTTTCGAAATACACAGTGAATCCACTTTACGGTATATTCTGTGAAGTGCTTTGTGACGTCTCAATGACATGATAAGATGCTGTATCAAATGCAAGGATTATTATTGTTCTTCTGCTGGTACGTGACCTGGATATTGCCCTTTTCCTTCGCTGTATGTTATGCTAACTCTGCAATGTTAGACGGGCTTGGGCAAAAGGCGCAGTTTTGAGGAATGGGGAGGGTTTCTGCCTTCATGTATGTTTCACAGCATTTTTAATTCCTTTTTTTTTCGTTCCAGTAACTCAGCGAATCAAAGAATTGCTGGAAGTTAAAAATAAGAAGTTCTCCAAGTCGAGAAAGAAGAGGAAACAGAACAGTGACGAGGAGGAGGGTGAGTGTGCGTGACTGGGATGGTTTGTTGGTGGGGGGAAAATATTTTATGAATCTATTAGAAATGGGAAGAACTCCTTTCGTGGGTCAGTTGATGTATCAAATGAGTCATGGAGATGAAGAAAGGAAAGGACCAGGTCTAATCCTTTCTCTGTGCTTTTAGCTCTCAACCTGGCCAGTGTTGGGTGTTATGCCCCCCCCCCCCCCCCCCCACCCCTCACCTCAGGTCGGGAGAGTTAACAGCCTGGACCTCGGGCTTTTCACCATGAAAATGTGCTCGGCTTCAGCGTGTGAGTGTTTTTTTATTTAGTTTTGGTGAATGCTTTTTTTTTTCAGATCTTGCCATCAGCACGTACGCAAAGTACTGTTATCGCAAGCTTCAGAAAGTGACAGTGACCGGAGGAAAGAAGGTAAAGTGTGTGTGTGTCTATATGTGCATGTGTGTGCTTGTCCATGTGCATGGTCATGTATATGTGCGTGTGTGTGCTTGCCCATGTGCATGTGTGCGTTTGTGCTTCTTTCCATTTGCTGCAGGCAGTTGCAGTGCAATTTGCCTCGTGACCATGAATACTGAGCTGCAGATTGTCACACTCGACTCGGCACGAGATTCAGATCTTGCAATACAAAATACAATACAATTTGTATGGCGCCTTTCACGTCAGGGGGACGTCCGCAGGCACTGGACTGTCAGGGATTTGGACTCGAGCAGGGAGAGGGTGGGATTGGAATTAGTAGGGGTGGAGGGCAGGGAGGGGAGGAAGGTGGCTGAAGGCGCGGTCGAAGAAGAGGGTCTTGAGACGTGCCTTGAAGGAGACAAGGGAGGGAACAAGGCGAAGGGAATGTGGGATGGAGTTCCAAAGGGTGGGGGCAGAGAGGCCGATGTGCCTTTCCCAAGTGACCACTGTAGGCAGACGCTGGAGCACAACACTGATCTCCTCGTGTTACTACATTACCTGAGCCTGGGCTGTTCAAGTGATGCTGAAATCTGATGGGAAAAATCCTCACCTAAACATGTTGTTTTTCGTTCTATCGTGGAGAAAAGTTCATTGAGCTGAAATCTCTCTCTGTCTCTCTCTCTCTCTCTCTCACCAACAGGGCCTTAGAAAACCAACGATTGAGGAAATCCATCACGCTAAAAACGCCATTGTTACACCGTCCATGTTTGGCAGCTCTCTGGAAGAGATCATGGAGAGGCAGCGGGAGAGGTACCCGGAGAGGAAGCTTCCTTGGGTACAGACTCAGCTGTCCAACAAGGTCTTAGCACTGGGCGGAGCACAGACCGAAGGCATTTTCAGGTAATCACTAGGGGGAGAGGTGATGGCGGGGGGGAGGGGGAAGATGGGTGATGGTGGAGGGGGGAAGAGAGGTGATGGCGAGGGGCTGGGGGGGAGGCGATGGCCTTTGGGACACTGGCAGTAACAGTGAGATGAGGCCACAAAATCACATCTGCTGATTCCCTGACAACGCATCGATTTTCCCTTGTTGTGTTAGCAGCATAACAAAGCAGGTGACAAGTGAGGACATTCACTTGTCTGAATTTGTAGCCCTCCGAGACATTTTCCTGTTTGAAAGTGTTATATTGGTGTAAGTTGCAGTCCCAAGCGAGGGCAGCGCCGCAGGGGGAGAGGAGGGGGTGTTTGGGGGAAAGGGCAGGCTGGGTCGGGAAGGTGGTGAGAGCTGTCTACATTTGCCTCGGAGCAGGATTAGGCAGTTCCTAAAAAGCATGAAGACGTCCCTCCCAACTGTGACAACATTCTGCTCATTGTCAGTGCCTGGAGCCCAGCGGCCTAATCTGGCACCATATGGAGTGCGGTGTAAGTAAGGTGTTAAAGCCCCTTTCCTTGTGTGCCAAACGCCTCCAAGTGCTGTGTTTGTCTGTGTTTTCAGAGTGCCTGGGGACATCGATGAAGTCAATGCCCTGAAATTGCAGGTTGACCAGTGGCGGATCCCAGAGAATCTTGCTGACCCCCACATACCAGGTAATCAATGCCCCTTTTACCCTGCAATTTAAGCGAGGTTTGAGCTGGGTTGGGTTAAGACCTTGACCGTGCCTACGGTCGCCTTCCCCCTCCCCCTGGCTCGGCATCGGGCTGCGCCACTGTTAAGCGCTCTGAGGCGCTGCCCAGCGTGAAGGGCACTGTATAAATGCAAGTTGTTGTTGTTTAGCCCTCATCGAGGGTCTTCTGTGGACTCCTTGTGGGATAAGAATAGATCAAAGATTTCCTGTGTTCATTCGGGTTTTCTCTGCTTTGGATGTGGAGTAAGTGGCAGACTTCAACCTGAATGTAATCTTTCTCAGGGGAGGGAGAAGGGTGTGTTTGTAATTCAGGTTCTGCTGTTTATAATCACTTCCTCTCCCCTTTCCCAACACATCACCAAATAAATATTTACAAGATAGACTTCAGACATTCGACCTCTAGTGACAGCACAAGGTACAGCAAGAGTTTTTTTCCTTTTGAAAACTGTTGAGAAAATTAACACAAAGAATAAGATCACTGAGTATGGACTGCTCCGATCAGAGTGAGAGACACACAGGAAAGACTTTAGTGAAGAGATAAATCACTGAAGTGAGCCACAGTGTCTCGCTGTACATAACTTCAGTCCAGATTTGTAACTGTTCTACAGGGTGTTCACCAAGTCCTGTTATCCCCATGTTTTGTTTTCTCTGCAGTACACTGACCAACAACAGCAACACGTGGAAAGATGATGATAACGTGTATTTAGAAGTGTTTCATTGTATTCAGTACAAGTGTTTAATTGTATTTAAATGTACAGAGGATCGATGTGTGTGAGTGCGTGTGTGCGTTTGGTGTGTGCGTTTGGTGCGTGCGTGTGTGCGTTTGGTGCGTGCGTGTGTGCGTTTGGTGCGTGCGTGTGCGCGTTTGGTGCGTGCATGTGTTTGGTGTGTGTGTGTTTGGTGTGTGTGTGTGTGCGCGCCATCATTTTCACGGCAGATAATGATTGGTCGCCATGTTCGGTGCCACATCTTCCATGATGTGAATGGAGTCAGTGAGGAAATGAAATGTATCTCCAACAGCTTGTTTCAGCTCCTCCGTAGTCTCATATCACTGTAGTGTAACGGTGGGGGAACAGGATTTTGTGGACACCCTGTACTGTACTTCACTCACCCTCATGCCGGGTAGTTATAGAGATAAGAATTAATGAGGATTCCCAACGTGTTGGAATATCAATGCCACCGTGTGTGTGGCTGTATGACTTCAGGACTGTTTAGCAACCAGACTAGGTCCAGCTTGCTCGAGAGCCCAGTCAGCACAGCCTCGCTGACGTGAAGGACAGTAGAAGCCACACTCCATATTGTAGCCAAAAAAAAACAGCTGGAGGTCCTTCAAAATCTCCGGCGGTCGTGAGCGAAGTACGGAAGCCCACGGCTCCTCTCTCTCTCTCTCTCTCTCACATGAGTGTCCGTGTCTCTGCTCTCCGCAGCCTCGTTGCTGAAGCTATGGTACCGGGAGCTGGAGGAGCCTCTCATCCCACAGACCTTCTACCCGCTCTGTGTCAACAACTACGAGAACCCGGAGGCCGCCGTCGCCGTGGTGGCCTCTCTGCCCGAAATAAACCGCCTGGTGCTGGGTTACCTCATCCACTTCTTACAGGTCAGTGTGGCCGGCTCCCTGTCTGAGCAGCAAAACCTCTCGCTCAGCCCAGGGTATTGCTGCAACGGAAATCTGAGTTTCTCTCTTCCACACCTTTCCCCCCACCTGCGCCAATGGCTAAACAGCCAGTTTTCCCCACTTGTTTTTCTCGGGTGAGACTCTCTCACACACACACACACACATGTATATTCGCGCACGTGCACACACACACAGACTCTCACTCACACACACACAGACTCACCCAAACAGGCACACACATACTCTCACTCACACACAGACTCGCACTCACACACACAGACTCACACACACACACACACACACACACACAGACTGTTTTATGTTGTCACCTTTCAAACTGCACCAACCATTTTACGAGATCAGGGCGCTGTGAAGCCGAGCGTCAGCATCAGCAGCCGAGCAATTGTCCCATCACGGCACATCACGGCCCCTGAGGAGCGAATTGGGGGGGGGAGGAAATGTCTCCCTATCTGCAACCAAATGGAGAGAGGAAAAAGGGGAGCAGCTCTTTTATTCCTCCGCTTAAAGGGGGAGTGAGCGCTGGAGATCCTGATGGGGTGAGGTGCTGAACACTAGGTGTGTCCTTTTTAAACCTCAGATTTTCGCTCAGCCGGCCAACGTGGGCAAAACCAAGATGGACGTGAATAACCTGGCCATGGTCATGGCCCCCAACTGCCTGCGCTGTCAGTCCGACGACCCGCGGATCATCTTTGAGAACACTCGGAAGGAGATGTCCTTCCTCCGCCTGCTAATCGTGCACCTGGACACCAGCTTCATCAAAGGAGACCTGTGAGACAGTCGCTCGGACACGTGGGGTGGGGTGGAGCTACGTCTCATTGGCAGTAAAGTGTCGCGAGAGCGTGTGTGTGCACGCGGGAGTTTGCGTGTGTGTGTGTGTGCGCGCGCGTCCCTCCTATGTCGCTTCCTTTTCTCGTAGCAAGACAATCATCGCCCACAAAGCTTTGCCCTCGAACAGCAAGATGGGACTGGAGCCACCACACCAAGCCTCGTGTCACCCCCGCGTCATCCCCAGCAGAAAGCCCGCCGTGCGGTAACACTTCCCTCTGTGAGGACCGAAGGGTCCCGGTGCCGTGTTTGTGTGTTTGAGACATTCGCCGCCCTGAAGAGATTTAATTTTTTTTGTTGAAATTTGTTCCATTTGGGCTCTGCGTGAGCCTCTGTCAACAGGGCTCTGTGCGAACTTCTGTCAACAGGGCTCTGTGCAAGCGCAACGGCTTGTGAACGAGCCGAGGTGGGAAGCATCCCAACAAGCGACTGGGGTTTCAGTCCTCACTGGGTAAGGTGCGAAAAGGCTTAGATCTCAACGCGTTGCACTTTTGGAGGGGAGGTGGGGGGGTTGCAGAAGAAAGAAAGAAAGAAAGAAGAGTTTTACAAGATTCCTGACCCAACTTTTTGGCAGGACTGGACGCGGAGTGTCACCATGGAAACTGGAAAATGTCAATCTTTGTCTCAGTGAGCGAGCGCAGCCACCACTTTCTGTTCAACGTTTCATGTTGTGTTTTTTTTTGTTTGTTTGTGTTATTTAAAGAAAAGCAAGGCGAGCCCATGGTTTTAAGTTTGGTTTAAAAAAAATTATTGGGTGACAAATAACCCTTGAGGGAGTGGGAGAAGGTATTAACAATCTTCCAGTGGCTCAAACACTCCCTGAGCAGGTGAACGAGAGACGCAACTTGCATTCCAAGTTACACGACAGAGCGCGGTGCTAACACTGGACTCTTAACTCATGGGTTTGTTTGTCTTTTGATCGATCTGTGAAGTGCCCTGTGATGTGAGGGCACACTGTAGCGCTCTTTAAATCAAAGAGCTTTTGCTTTTCAAGTCTACAGATACCATATTTGCTTTTTTGACATGTCTCAACGACGTAATAAGGTGCTATATCAAATGCAAGGAATGTTATTATTAAGTGCCGCGCCCCCCCCACCCCCCAAAAAAAATAAAGTGGGAGTTATTGCTTATGGGACATTGCTCCATACTCTTCCCAGTGTCTGAGAGGGAACAGGCGAAATCTGAACCCCTCACGAGCAGGAGTACACTGGTTGGAAATTTTCTTTTTTTTTGTGATCGGAATGAGCAGCAGCAAAATCCTTAACAAAAGTCCTTAACTATTTGATTGTGGTTCCCCAAGCTCCGGCTTTAATCGAACACACATGGGTAAAATATCACAAGGATTCTCTGCGGTTCGAGAAAGCCATTCATCAGCGTTTCACATCGCAAATTAGGGATGACTGAAGACCCCAACACAAGGGCTGGAGAGATGGACGTTTGGTTTCACTCTGAGCTGAAGTTGGGAACCTCTGGTTTTATTTAAGTTTTTTTTATAATATTCAGTATCCATTTGATACTAATTTAATATTTTGCTTTGTAAACATGCTTCCTACCAAAATGCTTTCATAAACCGCCATCCCTTGTGATGAGAGCCGGCCTGGCTCTTGAGGCATGAGTGAGAGAGCACCTTAGCAAAGTTCCCCTTAGCTGGGAAGTGATTGCTTTGATTCAGTGCATCAGGGACTATTGCTATTTTCAGTGTAGTTTAACTTTGGAAGGAGGGTGCTGTTTGTTTTCTTGGATTCAATTTCCCCCACCCCCTCCAGCTCCCAAATAGATTCAACACCGGTTCAGCCTTCTACAGAGAAGAGTGAGCGAGGCCTGTGGTGTAGAACTGTGCATCGCTTGATGATTTATTCTGGGTTTATTATCCTGGCAATAAACTGCCCAACAAGAGAAGCAACTCGATCCTGGTTTTCTGTCATCCAGCTTCGCTTCAGTTTAAACAGAGAAATTACTTAGTGACCTGTCAGGGCAGGTGATCTCACCTCCTCCCTGGTGTCATGGCTCTAGTCAAATGCAGATGTCAGTAGATACAGAGAGAGCATCTGTATCCATAACCACAATGCGACTGTTTAAAGGGTGTAATGCAGTCACTCGGATTTATGGTCCTGGGACAATATTACACACTCCTATGCTGCAGTCTTTCCTTAACTCTTCTCAATAATAATAAGGTACGGCAGAGAGCAGAGAGCTCCAGTGCAGACCGGATGCTGTGAACTCCGCTATGATTTAAGTTAGCATTTCCATGCTCAAACATCAGGGGAAATTCTGCTCAACTGTCTGTCTGTGTGTGTTGTGTATGTATGTGTGTCCAAATGGACATCTGTCAGGATCTTCAAAGAATTCCTTTGAAGTGTGTGTGTGTGTGTGGGTGGGGGCGGGGGGTTGGTGCGGGAGTGTTCCAACATCAGACAGAATAGAGCCTGTCCTGTTAGTCAGTCCCAACACAAGCGAATGGTAGGGGAGGAAATGTCCTAGTGACCCGAGTCTTGTCCTTTTAAGCATTTCTAGCCCTTGTACAGGCTTCCCTCGTGAATCCACTGCATTTTCTGGCTTGCAGCGTCAATTTCCTGATCTGCTTAGCGGCCAGGGGACAACTCGCTCGAACTCCCAGGGTTCCGTGTCTTAAGTGAATAAATACCCAGCCCAAGGTCGGGTTGCAAACAGGGGCGGATGGGATGTGTACGTTGGCTTGTCTGGAGGTGTTAGACAGAGAGGAACCCACGTTGAAATTTCTGCATGTCTGAATCTTGCCTCCTGTGCCAAGGGATATTTCTTGATACTTAATTTTTGAAAAAAAAATTTTTTGGGGAAAAAAGAAATAGTTTCTGTGCTGACAGTAATGTTAAACTGCCCCGCAGAAAGCCAGAGGGCATTGAAGTGACTGCAGACACAGCATGTTTATTTGAGGAACCTACAGTGTAAAGTTCATTTTGTCAGAATCTTTTGCCCCCTCTGATATCCTTCCTGTTATAGCACAGGGCAACCCAGTGAGTTTTAGCTGGACATTTTTTATTTAAAATTATTATTTTCTAATTTCCATACCCCTTCTCGCCCTGGTATTGAAGTAATGTTTATGTGGCATAAAAGGAGATTTGGCAGCCACCAAAAATGTAAAAACTTTTCAACTCCATTGATCCATTAAGCAAGGGGGTTGTGGGGGGAGAGAGTGAGCAAGACATGGAGAGAGAGACAGAGGAAGCTAACTGCTTGTGCGTGTTGTACGGAGACTGTATGCTACCAAATATGTAACCACTTGATTTTTTTTGTACATTATGTTTGGATAATCATAATACATTATTAACGTTGTGTAAAAATACTGTAAACTTCCATGTAAAGCATCGCTGTTTGTGTTTTTTTGCTTGTTTAAATGGTTTTCTTTTTGCACTTGGCTTATTCACCCCTTCCCACCCCCGCCTCGCACCACGTCACTGCGATATCTTAATGCTTCCCCCAACCCCCCCCCCCCACCCCCTTGCTCCATAGATTGTATAAAAAGTAAAATAATTTCTGTGTACACTGGACGTTTCTTTGCAAGTGAAGTGTAAATAAACGCTGAGAAGTTCTGAGTTTAAAACAAGTCTTTGTTGTTGTAATCAATCCTTTGAAGTTTATATTCAGAGATCAGTCACAATGCACGGGGCTGTTCGTGTCTCTTCCTCTCTGTCCCTCCGTTCCCCAATGGAAAGATTGTGCTGTGCTATCTGGTTGCACTCAGTCCATACAATAACAGTTCACAAAGTCCTGGTACCCCCATGTGTTTTTTTGTTTATATACAATACAAAATTACATATGTTCAGCACCTTTCAGGTTGGGAGGACATCCCAAGGCCCTGGACAGTCAGGGATTTGGATCCGAGCTGGAGACTGAAGGCTCGGTCAAGAGGAGGGGTTTTGAGACCCGCCTTTTAGAAGGCAAGGAAGTGAGGCCAAGGGAATGTGAGATGGAGTTCTATAGGGTGGGGGCAGAAAGGATGAAGGCCCGACTGCCGATGGTGGTTCAGACCAGGTGGGGGATATGGAGCAGGCCACAGCCTGCTGAGTGGAGGTAGCGGACAGGTTGATATTGGGTCAGTAGATCACAGAGGTAGGGAGGGTCGTGAAGAGCCTTGAAGACGAGAACGGGGATTTTGAACTCTTACCCTCTGGGGCATAGGGAGCCAGTGGAGCCGGGTGAGAGTGGGGGTGATTGGGTCACAGAGCCTGGTGAGAGAGGACACAAGCTGCAAAGTTCTGGATGATCTGCAACTTGAGGAGGGAGGAGTTGAGGGCCAACAAACAGGGAACTGGCGTAGTCAAACCTAGATGTGGTGAATGTGTGTATGAGGGTCTCGGGGGCCTGCGGTGTGAGACAGTGATGGAGTCGGGTGATGTTGCAGAGGTGGGGGAAGGCAGAGCGGGTCATGGCACAGATGTGGGGTAGAAAGGATAGTCGAGGGTCAAACAAGACCCCTAGATTCTGGGGCTGAATCAGTGAGGTGGAGTGTGCAACCATGGATGATGATGCTGTCAGTACCTGAGGTGAGGAGGCGCTGACGGGAGCCAATCAGGAGAGCCTCAGTCTTGCTGACGTTCGACTGTAGAAAGTTAGCTCTCATCCAGGACTTGATGTCTGACAGACATTCTGTCAGGGACAGCAGTGGGTCCTGGAGTCGAGGGTGAAGACAGAGAGGTAGAGTCGTACATGTAGAAGTTGACCCGATGTCTGTGGATGATGTCACCAAGAGGGAGCATGTAAGTATGGAAGAGGAGGGAACCAAGGACAGAGCCCCGAGGAATGACGCACAAGATGGTGCGGGGACTAGAGGAGAAACTGTTTGTGGCAATGAAGTGGAGACAGTGTGAGAGTTAGGATCTGAACTACTCAAGGACAGAACCATGAAGGTTGAGGTGAGAGGAGAGATGGTGGAGGAGGATACAGTGGTGAACGGTAGGGTTAGTGCACTGACCAACAACTGTAATATGTGAAAGAATCATCATCCAGTAATTGTATTTAGAAGTACTCAATTGTATTCAGTACAAGAGTTTAACCGTATTTAGATGTTCAGAGGATCGGTGCGTGTGTTTGTGACCGCCATCATTTTCTTGTGAACACCCTGACTGCAGGCATTCATTGTATGTTGTTGAGCTCCTAACTATGATGCATTATCACATACATAACTGCACACTGCAAGAAATCAGTGAGTAACACACAAAGTAACACACCCAGGAAAGGAGTGTTAAAACCAGTGTGGATAATACATAGCTGGCAGGTGGAGTGGTGGGGCTGCGGGCAATTATTTCATCAACGCCACCAAATGGATGATTCAGAAGGCAGATGGGACAGGTAATGTTATTGTAAGTTGGGATCAGTTTTGCGGTATTAATTAAGAGATCCATAAGGGCTGTGACTGTGACTCCCGATTCTCAGGAATGTCACTCCAACTCGCATCTATTTTCAGAACTGGGTTTCCCTCGAGTCAGTGACGTGCGAGAAAGATTTCCAGTTACCGGAAAGGAGTCCCACTTGGATTTGTTAATTGAGAAATACTGCAAAATTGACTCTTTTTTTTGAATAGGTAATTACCATCCCATTTTCCCATCCTGTTTTTTTTAAACAAACACTCCTGCATCAGAGATGCTGTTTTGAATTGTGTTGTTTATCAGCCCGCTACACTGGGAAACGTGATCGCTTTTTACTGTGTGACAGGATCTTTCAACGTCCACATGAGCAGCAGATAAGAACTCTTAACATCTGATAAGTAATAATGATCTTTGCATTTGATGTAGCTCCATATCACGTCGCTGAGACGTCTTAAAGTGCTTCACAGAATGTACTGCAAAGTGGATTGACTGTGTGTTTTGTGGGCTAAACATGGCAGCCATTTGTGCACAGCACCGTCCCAGCATCGTGGATTGAGCGACCACATTTTTTTGTTGTTTTATTTTTTGAAGGGAAGGGATTGTTACCCCCAGATAGCGACCATTCCCCCCCCCCCACCACCGCCCCAATCGACTAGCAACCTGGTTCCTCCTTCCTGCTTGGTAAACAGAGGCGTGTGGAGTAAGGAAATTTGGCCATGGTTTTGCCCAGCTTGCGAGGCAAGTATTCTAACCACTGCACCTCAGGACTCCACTCCGATGTGAGGTTTGAGCTCACAGCCCAAGATGCAGTCAGTTGTGTGTGACCTGCCGTTGTGAGTTGTTTAGACTGGCCTCTGGCGGCCTATTG